>NC_046664.1:102579174-102587420 GCF_010883055.1 Belonocnema kinseyi | reverse complement strand
AAGCATTCAGAACTAGGGGCCGAAAAATGGCACCAGCGGTCGGCAGTAAAAAAAAAGGGCCCCCCTGCTTTCTGTCACTTGTTTTCCAACAAAAAAAATGTCTAAAAATATTGCGATTTTCACAAAAAATAAGACATACACATCCTTACGGGCATTTGAAAATAAATACAGAGCCTATCAAGTGCAGTTTGCAGTTTGAATCGCTTTAATATCTGTATTAGAACTGAAGATAATATAGTTGCACATTTTTGTACTTTTAAGCAACAATTTTTATTAGTTTTTAAATTTCTCAACTGCAACTGGTTCACAACAGTTTTCCTCATACTCATGAATTTTTTCAAATTTTTTCCATCGCCCCTTGTATAAGAAATAGTGCTCTAAACTTGAATATTCTTAATTGTACCCAAAAAACCATACTTTTTTTTACATTTTTCAGTCTGCTAAGCACAACAAATTTTTTACATAAACGTCTTCAAGCTCATTAACGTAGAACACTTTTAGCTTTTAAATGACTGTTGTTCTGTTGCGCTAGCATTTTTTTGACTGATTTGTTAAGCTTCATAGGCAGATGCCTATAGTTTTCTTGCCGATAGTAGTGGCTGTTCCGAACTTACACGAACGATCACCGTTAGTGTATAGCCGAATTTAGCCGGGACTTATTTCCCGTGGATTTCTAATCAGAGTCCGAGCTAATTTACGAGGCTTAAAGATACATAAGAGCAAGCGATTCTTTTTTTTTCTCAATTCGCATCGCACTCGGTCACTTTTACAACGCAAAAAAGACACAAAGTTCATTAGGTTTTTTCATGTGTATGCTGATGACGCATTGCCTTCCTTGTACAACTTTTAGAACACGCAAAGTGCTTCGTGTATCTTTTTCTGTTGTATTTTTCAACTTTCTCGACTTTTCTCATCTATAAACAATCGTTTTTTGCATTAAATATTAATAATTAATATATTTTATCAACACAGTTAGATGCAGCTTTCTCTTACGAATCCAACGATACCAAAGACTTATTATTCATAAAAATGTCACATATGTATCTTTTTAGTTTGGACGGCAGTATTAGTCTACGAAACTGCTCTCTTTGAGAAAAATGTGCTTACAAAGCTAAAACATTTTGACCTATTCTCTCTAGCTTCACATGAGACAATAAGGATTTTTCCTAGGATTTTTCTAACCAAGATAGAAAATTGAAACACTGAAAATAAGGGTCATAGGAGTAAAAACGTAGATCTTAAAGAAGGAAATAATAAATTAGTGAAAAGACCTCACTGCGATGCGTAAAAAAGAAATTAAGTTTAATCTGAATCCAGTTCTAACGTAAAGTTGCGGACCAGAGACGAACATCTTGCGGAGAGCCTGAAGAGCAGGCCACCTCTTCAAGCGAAGTTTAATGACGCTATAAAAATCTGGAGGTCGTTAGATAAAGCTAACCCGGCCGAGAAGGATTCACATTTTTTAGTGCACTGACCGTGCTCGCGATTGTTACGAGGCTTTAAGTTTTTTATTTTCTTTCCCTTGGGTGTTAGTATTTTTAGAAGAGAGATAAAAGCTCGTTAAAATTAATTTTCAACCCTCCAGTCCAGAGTGTGTAAAATTCCGGGTTTATTACTCGAAAGCGTTACACAAATCCCAAATTAATAATCTTTCAAGACTGTTTCTGAGAATTAGGAAGATAATTCTTATTATTCATAAATAATAAATTTCCATTACGTCAGTATTTTGTGTAGACTTCAACGTAATAAAAATGTATGTAAAAATCTACAAGTAAAAAAATAAAGTCGTAAATAAATCATTTTGTTTAATGGACCATATTTGGTAGTTGATAGTTGACTTCAATGTATCTTGTTTCTTAACACTTGCTTTACAAACTCTGATTCTTATCATATCATTACGGACCTGTTGCGTCAGGAGCTTCACGTTTCTGCATGAAGATGATTCGTACATATGTATTAGACTTTATATACATAAATAAAATATGTAGAAAGCTTTCAAAGTATATAAATATATAGTACAATCTGTACAAGATACACATGAAAGTTGGAAGGATAGAAAAGTCCTGCAAACTGCCATGCTAAATTGCCTTAGGGGCTTAGGGCTCTGTTCTGCCCTGCTATTTAAGAAAACAGTATCTATAAAAACAGCAAACCGAGATAATCGAAGAAAACTGTTAAAAACATTATTCCTGTAGACCGCTCATTTAAAATTACTTTTTAAACTTTTTTTATCTTTCTTGGGTATTTTTATTATTAATATTACACCATTAAGCCATTTCCCTTTCGGGGCAGGCGTGACTCACTCGGTAGGGGACAGGAGTAGTGTGTGGAAGGGATAAAGAATTTTCAGATTGATCCAGAATTATCGTGTTATTTAAGTAAATAACACGTTCGTTCCGCAACACTGGGTCCACTTGGGTCCATTAGTATTTAAAGGTAATCTTGTCATTTCTGAAAAAATTAAATCAATTTTTAATTTGTTACAAAAAATGGAGATACTGCAAAAAATGTAAACCGAAATTACGCAAAAACGCCGCATCTGTAGAAACTGCTTTCTTGCGAACACCGGGACTCGGAAAGCAGCCCTGGTGTTCGCAATAAAGCAGTATCTGCGAAAAATTTGAATTTTCGGCTGGCTCGACTTATTAATTAATTTTAGAATATATTTATTTGATCATACTTTCTTTATTTTTAAAACTATGTTAATTTCGCTACGTTATAAATTTAATATTTTCCGATTAGAATTTTGAAAAATAGAGCATTTAAAATTCTAAGGAATGAACATTGTAATTCTGTTAATAAATATCATAAAAATTTAAAAAATAATAATAATGTCATACTTTTCAATTTTAATAAATTTAAATTCGAAGCGCTTAAAATTTCACAATTTGAAACTGAAAACTAAGCTGAAGGTTTCAAAGTCAAAGCTTCTGAAATTTTAGAAATCTAAATTTATTTTAAAATAAAAAAATCATGATTTCACATATTAATTAAGTAAAGAAATTTTTCTTATCTCAGAGTAATAAATTCACTTTATTTTCACCATTGAATATCCAGAAATGGACCAATCGAGGTACAGGCTTTGTGAAATGCCACAAACTGTGTTCGCTACAGATGCCGTATGACATTATTGCCAAATCCTCACGAACATAGATATTATAGCTTACAATAGCTTACTAAACGTCGATATGTAATATATCGATGAATCGAATGATTAATAAATCGAAACAAACACATGATCGAAATAATTTTAAAATTACATTTCAATAATATTATATAAATGATAATTGCAGGCATTAACATCTTTTGAAATATCAACAAATACAAATTATTTCAAAAAGTCAAAAATTTCTTTGTAATAAATTCTTTTCAAATTAAAAAAAAAAATTTGTACCTTTCTTCAGCAATCAACAACTGGGCGAAGTAAAATATTGCTTCCTTTTCACAATTTTTATAATTATTTGTGGTCATTTTGCAATTTGTAATAATTTTATTAGTAGATACTGCGTTTGCTGAGGTCCTATAATTTCAAGAAAGCAGTATCTTTGGACTCCTTCCTTGCGTAACATTACGTCCCCCTGAGACCCGAGCGGTGATAGGCAAGAACGCAGTGCCTGAAAGTTATTGCTTTCTTGGGTAATTTTGGGCGCCGTATTCGAGCCTCCTTGTTACAATTCTGGCATATGTACGAAAAATTATCTGTAGGTACTGTTTTCATACCTAACACGACTCGCCAGAATTAAAAGATGCGGCTTTCTTGCAATAATTATTAAAAAATTATCTTTAATTTGATGAAAAATAAAAAATAAAATAATTTTCATAAGGGGATATAGTTTTTTTTACGATTCCAATTATATGAAAACTCATTTGCGATTTTTTGTAGATACTGCTTTCTTAAATATCACGGCAGTACTGCTTCGAAAGAAAACAAACAGTAAGGCTACTATCGGCGAGAAAGCTATAGGCATCTGCCTTTGAAGCTTAACAACTCCGTCAAAAAAAATGCCAGCGCAACAAAAAAATAGTAATTTAGAAGCTAGAAGTGTTCTACGTTAATAAGCCTAAAGACGTTTATGTAAAACAATTTTTGTGCTTAGCAGACTGAAAAATGTAAAAAAAATATAGGGTTTTTGGGTACATTTAAGAACAGTCAAGTTTAGATCATTATTTTTTATACAAGGGACGATGGGAAAATTTTTTTAAAATTCATGAGTATGTGGAAAACTGCTGTGAACCAGTTGTAGTTGAGAAATTTAAAAAATAATCAAAATTGTTGCTTAAATGTACAAAAATGTGCAAGTATATTATCTTATGTTCTAATACAGATATTCAAGCGATTCAAACTGCAAAATGTAATGGATAGGCTATGTATTTATTTTCAATCACCCGTAAGGATGTGTTAGTCTTATTTTTTGTGAAAATCGCGAAATTTCAGAAATTTTTTTTGTTGGAAAACAAGTGACAGAAAGCAGGGGGGGCCGTTTTTTTATTGCCGACCGCTGGTCCCTTTCTTCGGCCTGTGGCCAGGTGCCATCCAAGGATTCAGAACCAGGGGTCGAAGAATGGCACCAGCGGTCGGCAGTAAAACAAAATAATGGCCCCCTACTTTTTGTCACTTGTTTTCCAACAAAAAAGAAATGTATAAAAATATCGTGATTTTCACAAAAAATAAGACTAACACGTGCTCCCGGGTGATTGAAAATAAATACAGAGCCTATCCATTACAGTTTGCAGTTTGAATCGCTTTAATATCTGTATTAGAACTGAAGATAATATAGTGCACATTTTTGTACTTTTAAGCAACATTTTTTTTTAATCTCTCAACTGCAACTGGTTCACAGCAGTTTTCCGCATAAGCATGAATTTTTAAAAAATTTCCCATCGCCCCTTATATAAGAAATAATCCTCTAAACTTGACTGTTCTTAAATGTACCCAAAACCCCTACCTTTTTTTAATACATTTTTCAGTCTCCAGAGAAAAAAAATTGTTTTATATAAACGTCTTTAGGCTTATTAACGTAGAACACTTTTAGCTTTTAAATTACTATTTTTTTGTTGCGCTGTAATTTTTTTTGACTGAGTTGTTAAGCTTCAAAGACAGATACCTATAGTTTTCTCGCCGATAGTAGATGATTATTTCATCAATCATTAGCCTTCAGTAAAGGTGCTTAATACACTGCAATAATATATAGGCTAGTTATGTGGGTCCGCTATTATTTAATTTTAAAACGCCAAAATTAGCAACCCAGAATGAAAATACTTGATTCAAAATCGAAGAATTGAGCCGAGCAAAAAAAATTTGTGCTCTCCCATCTGAAAGGATTAAAAAATGTTTACGATCGGTTCATGTCCTGAGTTCATGTCCTCAGTTCATGTTACTGATTCCAACTAATGTTTAATTCCTTAAGTTTGTTTCTATTCCGAACGCAACAATTTGAACTGTAACCATTATTAGCGTTTTTTAATTATCATTTCAAAGAAAATTCACAAGTAATTCGTAGCAATATTTCGTTGATTACTATTTTTATCGTTTTTAAATTAGGCAGTAACCTAAAAAGTTTAGCCCAGAGATGGTTAAACTTGGGGAACGTGTCAGTCGGTGTATTGAAGGAATTAAGGAACTTTTGGGACTTAATTGTCAGTAGGCCGATCGGATTTTCCCAAGGGTCAACTAGATTATTTGGAGCTGTGAGTTTAGTGACTGAGTAGCTAGGAACAAGGGGGTGGATGTAAGGAAGGGAAGAGAGGGTAGGTACTTGTGTAAGGCCCGGTTATCGCCGGTACCTCCTCCCTCAAGTTTTGCAGAAGATCGTTGACCGTGGTATGAAAAGCATCTCCGGCGTAAATTTGATAAAGTCTATCTGTATCAAATTGTTTAGTATTTTTTTTTTATTTAATAATGTTATTGCTTCTATTTTATTCCTAATTCATGACAGCTTTAATTCATTGAATCTTAGCATTAAAGTGCTCACAAATTTTTGTTTAGTATGAATGAATGAATGTTAACATTATGAATGTGAGTACATTTAAAATGTAAATTGCTTTTTTTACGGGTTCGTTTCTCCTTGTAGGATACTATCCTCGTTACACAATTTTTATAAACACGTGTTCCTTCTTTTTGAAAATGATTTTATAATTAATAAACATTAATATAATTTATCACCTCAATGAGGCGATTATTATTATTACTACCCACAGTGATTAATACTATAGCTTATATGTATTCTGCTTTTATAGCCTTTATGCTCTCTGAACACTGAAAACGATATGTTTATAATCCTATCCTAGAGGTTTGTAGATATTCTGCTAATTGCATTATTAATAAACCTTTATAATAAGTTAATTTAAAACATCATATTAGATCTCTGTAATAAATTCTCAAAAGAATGAAAATCTCACTCTTAATGTTTTTGCTTAATTAATAATCTAGAAATGCTACCTGTGCACGCTATATTTCAATTATTCAAAATTGAACAAGGTGAACAAAAACTTTTCTAATTTCTTCTGATTCTCGGTTTCATCTGATTTTCTTTTAGGACTTTTGGGTATGTCACTTGAATAATTGAAGCCCAAAATGAAAAATGGGTTCGGCTCCTTTTGAAATAACCAATTTTCTTAATTTTGTCTAATATTTGAAAATAGTTGCCTGAAAATTAATTCAAAGTTAAATTTTATTTGCGGGATTACTTTAATTTTTATATTAAAACAAGACCTGAAAAGTAAAAAATTTAAAAAAATTAAAAAAGCTCTTTTTCAGAAAGGGAAAAACAGATTTTTTTAGCTGTGGCTCTAATTATTCGGAAGGCTTATCTAAAACACGATCAAAAAGGAACCAGGATGTGCATTTTTAGGGAACGGTCCCCGCAACAAATGTACACAAAAAATTAGACATTTTGAGAAAGGCCATTTTCGGTAAATTTAGTGAGAGGTTCTTTGTTTTACAGTGGTCAAGAGCCACCTCTAAATTAATTTTCTTTTAAATATCAAACTTGTAAAACTTTATTTTGCCAAATAATAAGCTATGAGAGGGTGAGACTTAAAAAATCCAAAATTTGTTGTTTTTATTGGACCCCTGATAAATACATTCACTTAAAACTATTTACATTGACTCATAAGCATTTATGTGTATTACACGAAATATATTTTTTCTGTAAATAACGATGAGTGGAAAACGTTTTGGTTATAGTCAATTAAGTTTAGGATAAAAGTAATATTTCTGCAGATTTTGACGTTCGATCGATCATGTGATTTCAGTTTTATCATTTTGCAGACTGCAAGTGGTGTATGTGTTGAGAAGATACAAAACAATTTACATCTTTTAACTTCAAATAAGTTGCTGACGATCACATTAGCCGGTCAGCAGGTCAGTTTAGGCAATCCTGAAAGTAATACAGAGTACGATAATACATTCGATTATTTAAAGTTAAACATCGTATATAAGGTATTAAAGGTATTTCGGAAAATAGAGATACACAAGACCTATTTTTGGAAAAATATATATTTTTTTAATATCCTAAAAAATAATAATGAAATTCATCAGGATTCTAGTCGCACGAGAGGTTGCACCATCCTAAGAAATTGGACCTTAAACTTCCGGTGGGATCATCCGTGAATGCGCGCCTCCAATTTCACGTATTTGCAGAGCACCTGGTTGCATAATATCTGTAAGGGGTTCCTACGACTGATGTTCCATACTAATGGAATGGACTGCCATTATTTTTGACCACAAATATTTGAAATGGGGGACATCTATCGATAATATAGGTCGAACTTTTTTTTCAATATTTGAACTCTACCCATTTCTATTCTTAACCTTAAGTTGGTGAAAAAAAGTGGTTAAATTTTCTTTAAGTTGTTTAAGATAAAAAAAATGCAATTCTTAAAATTCAGAGCCGATAGATTTAAAAAATAGAAATTTCACTCAGATTTTTTTTCCTTCTTAAACAGTCAGAGGAACCGTGACCGAAAACGTATTGAGGTGTCGCAGTAAATAAGTTGGCGGCGCTTCTGAGCATTCTTTGGTCTTCGAAGACTACACCGCACGGTGGCTACTTTGTGGTCGCAAGATTACAGCTTGACATCATTTTGAAGCCCTCTTAACAGCTTAAGGGTTTCCAGTCGAAGACTGATTACTACTTACTTAATGAGGTCTTCAGAAAACAATAAACATTACTTGAATTGCTTCTCCCTTTTGAATTAATATTTAATATATCTTCAAGTAAAAATTAAATTTCACGTAATTTATA
>NC_046664.1:102572103-102579074 GCF_010883055.1 Belonocnema kinseyi | reverse complement strand
TTGAAAAGTAAAATATAAGTGAGCCTGTATACAAGTAAACATTATGTGTAATTTGAATATTTTTTTGTTGGCCTTGTTATGGGCCTTAACGATCTTAATCTTCTCATCTTACATCACGTTCTCCAATATTCCTCGAGACTGCCCGTATCTTAATTTATTCTAATTCAAGATCCATTTAATTATGTCCTATCTCCTTTGATGTACTATCATCTTGAGAACGACCCACTTTTTCTATTGTCTCATCTATTAGTTGTCACCTAAGAGCCACACAGTCTCACAGTGGAGAAAAAGTACATTTTTTGGGTCATAATACGATTCCGGCTGAACCTGTGGATCGATTTGAATTTTTTTTTCTTAAAAAAAGGTGATAAAAATTCAAAGAAAGTTGTCGAGTTATAATGCAAGAAATTTAAATGGAAAAAATATTTTAATGAAAAAAATTTCTCTTAAGACTATTATTGTTGATATTATAAACACATTTAATAAAGAAATGCATTATTCAGACATTTGTCGTCAGAAAAATTCGTTTTTTTTTCTATATCAGTTTTTTATATTCTCATCCTAATGAGAAGGTATTGGTTTTATGTAAAATTTCACTTAGTCGGTTTTCATCAAATCTCCACGTCTTGAGACCCCTCTGAGTCAGAAAAAACGATTTTTACGAAAGCGTTTGTCCGTCTGACTGTAGTCTGTATTCTGTAGGTACGATAACTTTCGAAAAATTAATCAGATTGGATTCTGCTTTGGCAGACTTTTTTAAGGCCTGAAAAGAAAGAAAAATTCGTAAATCAGCTATTGTTGATAGAAATTCAAAAAGTGACCGCATTTTCAAACATTTTCAAACCTCATTTTTTCAAGACTTGAAAATTTTATGTACGGTTATTCATAGTACTCAGAAACTCAAACAATTTATTCTAATGACTTTTTTTTTCTATAAAAGAAAATTATTAGAGCTAGAGCATTTTAAAAATTAAAAAAAAAATATAATAAAATGGACATTTTAAGCGAAACAACGCACGATATGAAAAAAAAGTCAAGAAAAGGAAAACGTTGATTTTTAAAAGCCCTATAAGATTATCATAACAACTTGTTAATTTGATAGAAAAGTTGAAAATTAAAAAAACATTAAAAATAAAATAAAAATAAAATCTTTGGACTAATGACATAAGCTACGAAAAAAATTAGACAAAACGTGTTTTTCCAAAAAGAGTGAAAATTTGGAATGATTATTTCTTATAGGATGCGTAGTTTTTGTTTTTTGCGAAAAAAAACAATAAAAAATTAAAAAATTAATTATATAGATTTCTGCATTAGACCCTATCCAGATGCGCAGTAGTTTTTTTTAATTGTAAAAAACAATATTAAGAATAAAAAAATAAAATAATATTTAGTATGCTTTAGTTTTCATGCATATTGTGAATTGTAATGATATAAATTTATTGAAATGATACATTTTTCAGCACAGCTTAGAGTATAATTTAAAGCAAAAAAAAAATATATTAAAATAATCATGATAAATATACTTTGTGCTTTATTTTGCAATAACTGAATAAGCACTCCTATGTAGAGTTACATAAAAAATGTATTATATTTTATATAAAAGTGTTGAGTATAATATAGAAAAGTTGAGAGGGCAAAATCGAGTGCGAATCACGAGATACGTGAGGCGAATGTGTTCGTTAAAGTCGGGAGGGCTTTAAGAAAAGAGAGTTCACAATCAAAAAATTACAGTTGTCAGTCCGTTGACCTTTGACTTTAAATTGTCTGTGCTCGAATGTGGCAGAAATGCAAAGAGCGAGCGCGAAGTGTGAGAGCCATTAGTCGCACGCTGTAGATGCTCTCAAATTCCCGAGCTAAGCTCTTTTAACAAAAGAGAATTAACAATAACAAAATTACAGTAGCGGATGTTTTGAGTCATAATTTTAAAAGGTTTTCACACGAATTTGCGAAAAATATAAAGACCGAGCGCGTAGAGTGAGGTGTATACAAAATTTGGCGCGAAGCGCGAGATAAATACACCGTCAAGTAAAAAATTAGTTTTTTTCTTCAATATCAGTCCTTTTAATTGGGAACTTTATGATAATGTGAGCAACATCCATTACTATTTGAACAATTCTGTTTATTTTTTAAACAGATTTAATAAACAAATGCATTATTCGGGCATCTGTTGACGAAAAATTCGGTTTTTTTTCTATGTCAGTCCGTTTAATTGAGAAGTTTAAGTCAATTTCAGCAAAATTCATGTTTAGTTAATAAATTTTATGATTATTTAACAAATTTAATAAACAAATGCATTTTTTGCCATTTGCCGACGGAAAAGCACGTTTTTATCAATGTCAGTTACCATCATTTCAGTAACATTTTTACTCAGTTGATTAATTTTGTTTTTGTTAAATAAATTTAATTAATTAATGCATTATTTGGGCATATGTCGACGTAAAAACTCGTTTTTTTCACAGATAGTCCTTTTAATTTCAGAAAAAAGTTCTTTTTTTTCATTCAGTACTTATAGTTGGCCAACACTCTGGAAGAGAAACTTTCTTCAGACTCGTGAATGTCCCGACTTTTCATATGTAATAGAATTTATTTATAGCAATTATTCAATGTATTGTTTAATCATTCCTTGTATTCACACCCTCTTGTGTTGTCCAATTGTAAGTATACTGAATGAAAAAAAGAAATTTTTTTCTGAAATTAAAAGGACTGGCTTAAAAAAAACGAGTTTTTACGTCGACAAATGCCTGAATAATGTATTTTTAAATTAAATTTGTGTAAAAAAACATAAAATTAATCAACCAATTATCAATGTTACTGAAATGATCGTAAAGTTCCCAATTAAAAGGACTGACACTGAAAAAAACGAGTTTTTGCTTCTTCAAATTCCTAAATAATGCATTTGTTTATTAAATTTGTTAAAAAAATCATAAAATTGATCATCAAATTATGAATTTTTCTGAAATTATCATGAGGTTCTTAATTTTTTTAAATTGACATAGAAAAAAACGAATTTTTCTGACGACAAATGTTTGTATAATGCAGTTCTGTATTAAATTTGTTTGTAATATTAACAAGAATAGTCTTGAGAAAAAAATTTTTCATTACAATATTGTTTCCATTCAAATTTCTTGCAATATAACTTAAAAAAACGTTAAGTTGTTGAAGATTATAAAAAACACATTTTCAACAAATAATTTGTTTATAAAATGTTTGCTTTGTTTATTGTATCATGATGGAATATCTTAATAATGTAATTCAATAAAAAGATTGTCAGTAGAGTGAATGACGCCTAAAACAAAAGACGTTGGCCACTAATGCACCCAAGTCGGGAACCTTACATAATACTTTGTAAGGATCTTCACTTGGGGTGATTGCTAGAGAGATTGATCAGCAACCTGGGTAGGAGCACTGTTGCGGAACGAACGTGTTATTTTCATAAATAACATGAGAATTCTGGATCAATTTGAAAATTCTCTATCCCTTCCCCACATTACTCCTTTCCCCACCGAGAGAGTCACGCCTACCCTGGCTTAATGGTGTAATAATAATAATATAAACCGTCGGTAATTACAAACATTTTCCTATTATTGTCGAGTACTGGGAACATCAAATAGAAAAAATTGCCAGTTTTTGAGTACCACCAAAAATGCGCATTTTATACGCAACATAGTTATATTCCTTTCTGACTGCTAAAGAACGCGTAAGAATTTTTTTATACATTCGTCTTTAATGCTAGATAATTTATATTCTTCATTTAAAATTCAACTGCTTGGTTAAAGTTAATAGTATGTTACATTCCTAGTAATGTAAATTATTGTACATAACAAATCTATTGAAAAATCGAGTTGAGGTACCTGTAGAGCGGGTTAAAGCACGGTGTTTGCATCTATGGTTAAACCATGTTTTTCAACCTACAGATACCGAAACTATACATTAATTTGATTTGAATGACTTTATTTCACTATCGTTTTCATATTTTCGTGAAAAATTGCCCTATTGCTTCTATTCTTAGAGCATTTTATGTTCGAAAGTCTGTTAAAATATTATTTTGCTATGCTTTGGGGTTTATTTTAGGCGTTTATCAAATAAAATCGAAGAAAAAAATTTATTTTAAGGGGGGCGGGGCTGTTCCTCGTTGTGAAGTGACTCTGGGAGGTTCAAGGTTTGGGATAATATGTGCCAAAGAAGGGGAGGGGTTTTCGAAAATTACCAAAAAAGCGTGACAAAGTTTCTGAGCTGTCCCTTAACAGATTGTAACAAATTTGAAGTTGCGAATTGATTTTTGATTCTATGTTTAAATTGCTGTTTCATGGAAAGTTTTTACTTTGCTTGCAACATATCGTTGTAAAATGTCATCATATTACGTTACCCAGTGAGATCTACTTTTGTGTGATGCGTGCCACGTTCCTGATGTAAATACGTAACATGCGCACACAAAGGCATGTTTATGTTCAACAAGAAGAAAAGGCAGGTTCTAGAAAATTATATCACACCGCATCTCTTGGGCTCTGCTACGTAATGCGCATACTTAATGAGTCGGAGCACATATGCCGCGCTCTTCTCTTCCAACTTCCAGAATATCATACAAAGAAGAGACTCAAAGAAAGAACTCGGTCGAAAAGTGGAATTACAAAATTGCTCAATAGCGAAGAGTTCGTGAGAAATGGGTCATGATCTAGAAACGAAAAAAATTCCTAAAACTTCCTTCCCAATTTGCATAATAACATTCAAATTTAAATTTTTGAACCAGATAAGTAATCACTCCTTGCATTTGCAAATTCTCGCTCAATTATTTGAATCCTTTAATATTTTAATTCAAAATAAATTACCATGAATTTCGGGCCTATGCATAAATTACATACATTTTTTAAAGAAAAATGACACCACGTACCCTTTATTAGTTTTTATATGCTTTGATCCCCACCCCCATCTCATGTAATTTTTTCTGGCTTAAATTTCAACAAACAGTAAGTTGTTTAACCAGAAATAATGTATACCATTTTTCGTTCTAGAATTTTTGATTTCGTACTACACAAATTTTTTCAAAGTACGCAAAAATCTTTGCACTGAGGAAACTATAAAATTGTACGTTTGTAAAATTATATATAAGAAAATTAAATAGAATTTAAAGGAAAGTACAAGTAAAAAGCTTCGAAAGCGGATGAGATTCGCTGATATCATTATGAATTGAGGAAGAATTGAAATTCAACAGGTCATCGTGATAAAAAGATTTCTATCGACGCTGGAGTCGATCACTGCGCAAGCCTCTCCCTGTCAGTCAGGCTTAACGAGGATCGATTAATTAACTTTCTTTCCGCCTGGCTGCGTGTCAATTAAAGGACCTTGAAAGCGTTGTTGTCGCGTTAACAGTTGCAACGGAGACAGACGGACAGGCTGCTGTATACATAATAATGCAACGACCGGTAGCTGTTCGTTGATTTATCGTTTTTCATTTTGTAACCTCAACGTTCCTACTTCTCCCCTGATCGGTACTCGCCACGGTATCATTATCGTATTAATCGACTTTTTAATTTTATAACTATCAGTGACGTCACTCTGACAATCGCAATCAATTTCTTATTAATATTCGTTAGGATGACGACAAACTTCTTTAAAGCAGACACATACAACTATAATAATCTTCAAAATAAATGTATAAGCTTTTAAATTTAGCATGGATACGAACTAGTGGTGTGCTCCTGAAAAAAGTGGCCTGGCAGTGTCCTGGAGCTCTTTTTCAAAGGGAATAAGTTAAGAGTATTTGAATGTTAAAAATTGAAAACTTCGATGATGAAAAAAAGATTAAAATCTTTGTTAATGGTGTGATACATTTTATCTAAGTATTTATATTTTTCTTTCCGATTCTGATTAAATTTTTCGTCTTTTTTCGATGTTCGTGAGAAAATTTTTAAAAAGTTAAAAGGCGAGAAAATGGCAACCGTTTTTCTGAAATTATTCAAAGTCAATTTACTCAAAAACTCTACCGCTTTTTCTTCCTCCTAATATTTTTCTAGTTTCGTCATTCCATAAAGAATATCATATGTTTAACCTGTGTCCGAACCTTCCAGAGAAGAGAACATTTATGTTTGCAAAAAAAAAACATAAATAAGGAAATCCTTTCAGGATAGTCTAATGATTATCTTGTTTTCACTCATTTCGACCATCTCTGTCGTGATTTGAGAAAACACCGTTAACTGCAAAATGAACGAAGCCAAGAAAATCGACGAAAACTGTTCGACTCTTTATTCGCGTGTACCGCGGATTCTAATTCATTTTCTGCAGTTTTTGTTGTTGTTCTCTACTAGGTTTCATATAAACTTATCATTTTTGCAACAACAAAAAATAGTTAAAAAATGTTAATTTATTATCTAAAATACAGTTAACGGTGTCGATTGGGATGCTGAAATTCAGAAAATGGCGTTAACGGGCAGTTGCGGCTCTCTTCGAATCACGGATTTCAGAAATAGGCCAGTCGAAGGCCTATCACGAAGGATCGAGATCACAGCCCGATAATTTAGTAAAGTCCGTAACTGCCCGTTGCGGCTTTTGGGTGAAGTTCCGAAAAGCGCTTACCTCCGATTGATTTGAAACTCCGTATATCTATGTATTTTGACGCGCTGATCACTTATGTGAGTGAGAATACCCGCAAATTTGATTTTCATGGTGAAAACAATGAAAAACCCATAAAAATCATGTTCTTCATGTTTATCTTAGCGAATAGTGTAAATTTGTAAAAAATCTTGAAATAAAAGTTGTAGATCCTTTGAAAATACATTTTTTATGTTTAATATATTTTTACTCTACGACTGACGGCTTTTGAGAAAATAAGGGAAATGTCGGTACGAAACGTAGAGTTGCTTAGGTCACACATGACCCCCTTCCCAGCGTTTCATGGTGACGGAAAGGCATCCCAATGACTAGTCACAAAAATAACTTAGGTCAGACACGACCCCCTTTCCAACGTGCTATGGGGG
>NC_046664.1:102565817-102572003 GCF_010883055.1 Belonocnema kinseyi | reverse complement strand
TCATGGGGGGGGGGCATCCCAATGAATGTTCATAAAAATAACTTAGGTCAGGCACGACCCCCTTTCCAACGTGTCATGGGGAGGGGGCGGGAAGACGCCCCTGTGATTGGTCCCAGAAAAAACTTAGGTCACACACGACCTATCTCCAACGTGTCATGGGGGCGGGAAGGCATCCCAATGATTAGTCACAGAATTAACTTAAATAACATACGACCCCCTTTCCAACGTTTCATGGTGGGGGAGGAATCCCAATGACTGGTCACAAAAATAACTTAGGTCAGGCACGACCCCCGTTCCAACGTGCTTTGGGGGGAGGCACCACTGTGACTGGTCCTAGACAAAGCTTAGGTCATACACGTCTCATTTACAACATGTCATGGGGGCGGGAAGGCATCCCAATGACTGGTTACAAAAATAACTTAAATAACATACGACCCCCTTTCCAGCGTCTTATGGGGGCGGGAAGGCACCCCTGTGATTGGTCCCAGAAAAAACTGAAATATCACACGACCTATCTCCAACGTGTCATTAAAAATGCAAATGTTTGGTTGAAAATTAATCTGTTTTAGTTGGTTGAAATTTTATTTTCAATTGTAAAGTTATCTATATTTTTTGAAAATTCAACTGTTTTATCGAAAATTCCTGTTTTGGCTTAGATTCAAATTTAAATATTTCTTGAAAATTTGTCTTTTTTGGTTTTTTATTTTTTTTCTGAATTTATATTTTATATTTCTTCAATTTTGCACATTTGGAATTAAAATTTCTTGACTTTCAATATATATATATATATATATATATATATATATGTGTGTGTTTGTGTGTGTGTATATGTATATGTGTATTAAGGTCCTTAGACAGCGTATATTTTTTTAAAAAGTTTCTATGGTTTTAGGAGGACTTTAAACAAGATGATTTTAACCACTGTCGGATATGACATAGTTGTAAATAGAACCTTACATTCTCTTGTGTTTTCTGTAACAGTTTTTTAGTAACTCTAAAAGAGTCCGGTCACATATACTCGGTTGGGGAAAAAACCAAATAGAAAATTTTAAATTTCGTATATATGCACTTTCTTAAAATTGTGCTTCGATATGCAGTTACTAGGAAATCCGGAAACGTACTTAAAGATAAGTAATTCATAGGAATTAATTATAATTTTACGATATCTTGGGATTAAGATTTTATTTTATGCCAACTGAAAATTGCAGTTTTTATCGTAATTCGCAACCATGTCTGTTCCAATTTTAGGTTCTCGTCCCTTTGAGATTGTAAACTTCGGTTTATCTTTAAATGGTGATTTCGATTTTAGAGTATGTTATTTCGATCTTCTGAAAAATTCCAATTTCGCTGATTATCTAGTTATATACAGCACTCCTTCAAATACATATATTATGTTGAAAATATTACGCTTCTAACAAAAATTAATTCAGATTATAATTATAAATTTTTGAAAGTATATATTTTATCTGGCTTTAAAGTCAATAATTGTCAAATTGTATGCTTGGCGATGAGTTAAATAGTATTATTTTTGCAAATATAAAAATAAAGGTTTTTTCTGATTTTGTTTAAAATATTAAGCTTTATTGTAAAATGATAAACCTTTTAATTCATAATCAAAATTTCGCAAGTTAAGTCAAGTTAAATCAAGTCTAGTGTGCTTCTAAAGAAAATGAGCTAGGTAATAAGCGTGCATTTTAATGGCGGCATTTCTGACATAATTGTCCAGTTGTAACTTACTTCTTGTAAGTCTTGAAAGTGCATACGCCATGTGCTGCATTCATGCGTACCGGGTGTTATGCGGGTAGACTTGCAAGATCTCCAAGAAACATAAAAACCACTGGTTTTATGTTTCTAAGTCATACCTACATGACTGCTGTGGAATTATCATGTAGTAACGTGAAAATACGTTAATAAATTTTTCTATTAAATTTTCCTCTTAGTAATAATTAAAGGTCTATATTAAAACCAGCATTTTTTTAAGGAAAATTAATACATGCCCCCCCCCCCCCCCGAATAGCTTCGCTGCATATTGTCGCTGTATTTCGTCTGTTTATGAAAATATCTAAGTATATTTGTTTAAAAGTAAATATTATTATTTTACCAAACATTTTAATTTTTTTATGATATTGATACTGCATAATTGATTTTCAGATTTAAAATCAATTTTTAAATATCTCTGAAATTCTACATCATCCGATAAAAAACAGTTTTCAATCAATTTCCTGGCTAAATAGTTTCTTTTGCACATTTAAATCAGATTGAGTAGACGATAAAAATTAATTACCTTCAAAGTCACTTAATTTGAGCAATGTAGTCGATTTAGAAACCTTAAAAATTTCTTACAAGATTTTGGCGTCATCCGGTAACATAATTGTATTATTAGAAGAACCATATTTTTCGAGATGATTTTATAAAAAAAATAAACTGAAACCGCGTTTATATACGCCGTCAGAGAACGTTAGCATTCACTTATATCCTTCCGGAAGAGGATCACACTAATGCTACTCAGGGAAGGGGAAATGGCTGCGATACGCTCTGATTGGTTTGTTTGTCAAGTGATACTGCGAGGTGGTCGATGCCAAGCGGATATAAATAAGAGTTATGCAGAAAAAAAAAATCGATTTAAATTATTTATTACGAAATTTTTGTATTGATAGTCCTGTTAACAGTTCGTATATTTTACATTTACATTAACTTTTCTGAACTGTACCTTATGAGGATGACATTTTCACAGTGTTTCAACTTGTCCGTTTAGCGAAGTGGTTAGCACTCTCGACTGCTAGGCGATATATTTAAGTATATAGACGTAGGTTCGATACCCCATAGCGTTAAAAATGTTATTTGTAATAAATACGATTTATTTTTTAAATACCTTTTTTGTCATATCCTTAGACTATAGCGGTAGTCGCTAAAATTAACCAAAATGTTTAAATGTAGTTTCAATTTTTGAAATTCTAAATAATATTCGAACGATATGTAGTCGTATAATGAGGAATGAATAAAGTAGATGCGTCCTAAGAAACATTCGAGGATTTTTTATCAGTTTTTGAATTAACTCCGGCATCGAGGTTGGTCCGATATTGGTACCCAGTGTTGGGCCGACAATGGCACCTAAACCTAGACTACCAAGTGCAGGCCATAGTTATCATTCCGCCATTGGCGCGATGATGGCAGCTGAGCTTCGGCAATATTTTTGGCGACTATGGGCCAATGCTGGGCCGTATGTGACTTCGCACTTGGGTATTTCACCATAAAAATTAAAGTTCAAAAATACATCGGCCTATTTTCAGAGAAGCACACTTTATTTAAACCTTTTTTTTTTTGCTTTAAAGAAAACTTGGGCTTTCTTCGATTGCGTTAAATATTAATTTATTCAAAGTATGTCATTATTGATTTGATTAATTTAAACAATAATGCAGTTGCTAAATAATATAAGAAAGTTTCATAACTCTCAAGAAAATAAATTTACGAAACAAAAGAAGCTGCTTCAAAGTAACATTGTCAGTAGCAGCTGATGCCATTGCTGTTATAGATACTAGGCAATGCTCGGAATGTACATCAACCGTATGTTTAATTAAGCTTAATAGTCTGATATTAGACTCTTCCCAGAGTTGCTTGTTGGGTGTCGTGCGTCACAGCATATTTTACGCTCGGCACGAGCTTTTGTCGCGATTCCCTCGCTTTATTTTTATTTCTCTTTCCAATCTTTCTCCACATAATTAGTATGTCACTTATATGTGGCATTTCAAAACTGTGTATATATGCTTTGTAAGTAAGCAATTATATTTTGGTGTTTATTTTTTATTTTCATTAACTTTAGTACATCATCTATCATAAATTATTCTACAATTCCTCTGATCCATAATTAAAAAATTAATATTATTTTTAAATAATAGTATAAAATCATATTTCATAAAAAATATTGCTTGTAAAGTTATGATTTTATTAATTTTCCACATAAATTAATTTTTTTGATATTTGTTTAATGGGATACTTATTTAATATTTTTAAGTGCTTTTTATGAAATTAGTTATGTTTGGACGCAGGAAACATACCACTATATTTTTGAACGCCAACAAATTTTTTTCTGCGTTCTAAGGCCACTTCAAAAAAGTACAAAAATACAAACTTAGCATTATTGAAAGTTTGTAAAGTTATGGAAAGTCAGGGAAAAGTCCGATATTTTAAAAGAAAGATTACAGAATTCAATAAATTTCGAAAAGGAGCACTTTGATAACTGACAAGAATAAGAATTTTCAAAGATTCCAATAAATTTTTAATTAATTTTAATACTTGAAAGGGTTTTCAAATGACTTTAAGAAGTTCTAGGGCATTGTTAGAAAATCTACGGAATTTTCATGAGCTTTAACAATTGTTCGCTGATATCAACAAGTTTCAAAGGATTAAATACATTTTAGGATCTTCTAATGGATTCCAAGGAATTTGCAACATATTTCATACATTTAAAGGTATTTCAAACGATTTTGAGGGGTTTGAAATATTTTAAGGTATTTAAAAATATTCCAAAGGATTTCAAATTGATTTTGGTAGTTTGATGGGAGTTCAAAGGATTTGAAATAGTTTAGGGAATTTTCAGAGTTTTTAATAAATTTTGAATTTGCTTCAATAATTTGAAGGGATTCAAAAGAGTTTGAAATATTTTAGAGTATTAAAATAGATTTGAAGGCATTTTAAAGAGATCTATAAAATTTCAAGGAATTTTCAAGGACTTCAATGAAGTTCTTGAAAAATTTGCCTGCGGTTATATAGAAATTCGAAACATATGGAACTATTTTTAAGATATTCTAAAACATTCTAAAGGATTTTATAAGATTTCCGAGGATTTGAATTATTTCAAGGGATTGTAAAAGACCTCAAGGTATTTCAAGAAATTCTGCAAAATTTTAGAAAATGCCTAGATTTCATAGAATTTCACGATCCTTTATGATATTTAAATAGCTTTCAATCAATTCAATCCCAAGGAGTGAGGGATTTCATAAGGTTTCAAAAATTTGAAGAGATTCAAAAAAAATTTGCAATTCATTTGAATTCACTGAGAATTGAACCTGAATTCTTATTCAGTTATCCTGAATTCTTTTCAAGTCTTTTGCAATTTTGGAATCTCTTTAATCTTTTTATTCATTTGAATTTTGCTAAATTCTAATCAATTCAACTGATTTTCTTTAGTTTTAGTTTAATTCATTTTGACTTTTTATGAATTGTATCAAATTCTTATTATTTCACTTATATTCTTATAAACACAACACACGCTGCACATTTCTTAGCCATTTTTTGGGTTAAATTTTTCTCTGTTTGAAAATAAATTAGGCTATGGTAGCCCTGCGAATAGAAAATTATTAATTTATAAAATTAAATTAAAAATTGATTGGTTTCATTCATAAAAGATTATATCGCCGGTGTTCAGGTGAATGAACCCGTAAATTATATCGCTGTGAAAAAAACACTTCTTATCATAACGCCATTAAAAAGAACTCATCTCTATAAAATTTGATGAACAAAAATATATGTCAGTAAGCACTGGAAAAAAATACATATTGGTAATACATATTGGTAATACATATTGGTAAAAAATACCCTGGTAAGTAACTGATTAAGAAGGCATCGTCAAAAAATACTTGTGAAAACGCTTGGGAAGCAAATCTTTTCACATCGTTTCTTCAAGTAAATAATTACTTTTTCCTATTGTTATAATTATAATGGGTTATTATTTCATTAATAATAAAATATGTTATATAATTTAACATTAAATGCTTGTCTTTTTTAGATTAACCCTTTGTTGCGCGTATTTTTCTGTTCAATGAATTTACATGAAAATTCTTAATCGGGGGCTTTTGGGGTCGCTAATTACGAATTTGTAGTCAAATTTGGATAATATTCAAATTTAAAATAGTCAATTTAAGACGGCGGTTTAAAAATTTTGAAAAAAATTCTATATGAGCTTCAAAATCTGTACTCAGGGGTTTTTGGGGTCACTGATTCCGAATCTGTAGTCAGAAGTTCGAAATTTTTAATTCAAGAGGGTGATTTGAAGATAGCGATTTCAAAATTTTAAATAAAGATATATAATATATATGAGCTTGAAACTTTTTATTTGCGGTTTTTGGGATCGCTGATTACGAATTTGAAGTCAGATTTTGGAAATATTCATATTCAAAATAGCAGATT
>NC_046664.1:102541478-102565717 GCF_010883055.1 Belonocnema kinseyi | reverse complement strand
CAATGTAATCTAAATTTGATCGACTATTTCTTCTTCTTCTTTATTCATAATCAGTCTCCTAAGGGTTTACATGACTTCCATTCCTTACAATCTTTCTGCTTATATCTATATTTTTTACAATCTTATCCTTTTCATATATACAATTATTTACAGCTATTTACATACAGTCTTATATCTAGTTCCGTATCTCAGTTTTCTGCATTAGCGCAATTTAGGACTTATTAGCAAACGAGTGAGCGAGCGACAAAAACGAGAGTGCAAGCGAGAGAGAGCATGAGAACGCAAACGTATCTTAGTCTACTTAACTTTTACCTTACCATTACTCTATGTGTCACCAGTTTACTATCTGAAATAGTGAAAACTTCTCAGATTCTTAGCACATTTAACCAACTGTTTTTCTCCGTGTAGTTACATATACTTTATACAGTATTGGCATCAGCCTCATCCCCCTATAATCT
The DNA here is from genome assembly GCF_010883055.1 of Belonocnema kinseyi. NCBI lineage: Eukaryota > Metazoa > Arthropoda > Insecta > Hymenoptera > Cynipidae > Belonocnema > Belonocnema kinseyi. The sequence continues at coordinate 102,565,259 of NC_046664.1, read as the reverse complement.
TTAACCTCCTCTCCTTTGCCTTTCTTTACTATTGGTATAACTACTCCTTCTTTCCATAATTCTGGCCACTCCTCTCCTCTCCATACTCTATTACACATTATCCATGCCCATTCCTCTAGTTCCTCCTCTCCATATTCCCATACTTCGTTTGGAATCTCATCTATACCAGGTGCCTTTCCATCCTTCATTATTCCTAAAACCTTAATTATTTCTTCCCTTGATATGTCCTCTTCTTCATCTCTTTCTCTACCACATTTTCCTCCCTTTATGACTTTTCTCTCTACTCCTCCTAGCAAATCCAAAAAATATTTTTTCCATTCTACCATTTCAATACCTTGGCTCACTCTTTTTCTCCTTTTTCTTTCTCTATTTACTACCTTCCATACCTCTTCTTCCGTCCTAGCCTTCTCCGTCTCTTCCTCAAACCTTTTATTCTCTTCCTCTTTCTTTTCATAACATAACTCAGTATACTCATTCTTTTTTTCCTATATTCTTCCCCATTACTTTTTTCTTTTCTTCATTTTCTTAATTCCTTTCTGACCTCCTTTCTTTATCTGTACAGTCCTTATCCCACCCACTTCTATTTCCCCCTTTACTAACTTCATTTTTGTTTGTGCACTCTAATCCTTTTTTTATTTCTCTTATCATTTTTTCCATCTCCTTGTCCACATTTCCCTCTACCATTTTGGTATTTTTGACCTTCTCTCTAAACTGTTCTTTCCCTTCCCTTGGCTAATCCCCGTTTCCTACACTTTTTAAATTTGCTCGCCTTTTATTCATATTGCTATCGCTTTTTTGTCCCTTTAATATCACTATTAAGGGGAAGTGATCCGAATCAATATAATTACCCACGTCTAGCTTCTTAATCTTCTCTCTTACCTCATCATCCACTATCACAAAATCAATTACCGTTTCCCTGTCACCTCTGAGCGTGTATATTGTCCTTTCTCATCTCCTTCTATATTTTCGTTTAAGATATACCAACCCAACTCCTCCAAGCTCTTCAACAACTTTTTTCTGTCCCCATTTAGTACATTATCCTTGGATTTTCTGCCTCCCTCTTCTCCTCATTCCCTTCCTCCTCTGTCTCCTGTTCTCGCAAGGAAACCCCCACCTATTATCAGCCTAATCTCTTTTTTATTCTCTTCAATCATTTCTTTCATCTCCTCTGCTTTCTCCTGCATATCACCGTTCACATAAACTCCCAACACCTTCCATTTGTCTCCTCCCATCATTACCTCTTCTACTATTAATCCTTCTTTTTGTTATTTCCTGTCTTTCTTATCTTTCCCTGTTATACATGCATTCTTTACTCCCAACACCATTTCTCCCATTGCTCTGCCCTTTTTATTCTTCCTATTTGTATTTTGTACTTGCCATTTGTAATCTCTTGGTAACCTTCCCCTTACTCTTTCCCATACCTTTTCATCTAACCACCTCTCCATTATTATGACTACATCCCATTGTGTCAAATTTCTCATAAACTCCCTATCGTTTCTCTCCAATCCTGCTATATTCCAGTAACAAATCTTCAATTGCTCCCTACTTTGATTTCTGATGTTTTTTTCCTTCTTACTATTTCTTATTTTCCTATCTCCCGTTCATTCCTCTCCTAGTTTCCCTGCACCTCATTTCTTACTATCTGTTCCCTTTCTTCATCCCAATCCTATCATACTTCGTCTATCTGTATTCTCCCATACTGAACCCATGTTCTCTTATCTTTTTTTCTTTCCTCTTCTGCTGTTTTCATTAATTTATACTGCATTTTCCTTCTACCCATGTCAAATCATCCTCTATTCTTTCTGGGCTTCCATATTTGTCATCACCTCCCTCTTATGTTCCCATTTCTTTAGTTTCACCAGTACCATTATCTCCCCTCTTCGCTGTTCCCTTCCTACATTTCGCATTTCCTCTATCTCTACCTTAACCTGTGTTCTATTTTTCTCAGCATTTCCATCTCCTTATTCCTACTCCCGCCCCTACCACAATCCCGGTTCGAGCTTTCAAGTTTCTTCATCCTACCTTGCACCTCCTCTACCTTTTTATTGTTATCTTCATCCTGCTTTTCTAGTTTTTTTCCAAAGACTGCATCCTATTTTCTAACTTTTCCCTGATTTCTTCCCATTTTTTTATTTCTTTCTTAAGTTCTTAAGAATAAGGTTTTTTCTCAGCATAGACCAATATATATTTTTTCGTAGCATTTTACTGAGATGTGTTCTTCTTCACGGTGTTTTAAAATAATGTTTTTTTTTTCGAAGCGACCTAATAAAAAATTTAATTTCCACGGCGTCTTTGAAAAAGGTTTTTCTTCATAACTTTATTTTACAGGTTTTTCTTTTATAAGCACTGGCGATATATTAAAGATTGTACAGGTCAGAATTTTTTTCATTAAATAATTATGGTCCGGTCAAATGGAAAATTAGTCAGGGAAAAATCAGGATATTTTGGAAATAAAGTTTTACCGCTATCCCAAAAAACGTGTAGTTATAGTAAAGTAAATCAGAGTATTTGATACTAAGTAACATTGAAAAAGAGGTGGCTATTATTATACTAACGTTTTAAGGTGGGGGGGGGGGCAAAAACGTTACGTAATACACTGTAACTTGGATTGAATGAGTCAGGCTTTATAGCTTCCGAGAATTGTTGTCATGGTTGTGTAACTCTGACTGTGTACGTTATGCTTACGTTCGAACGGTCTCAATTTACCCTTTGAAAGTCACTACAATTATTTCACTTTGATTCTCGCATTTTATTTGAAAAGAAACACCTGTACCGAAAGCAGCAAAGCAGAAACTGAAGGTCTTCTCTCGCAAAAAATGTGCTTCTCTTCCTGCTTCACGGCATTAAACGCACATAAGAATTATTTATGTCTACTCTCGCCTGCATGTTCAACCCGCAATGGTGAAATTTATCGACATTAGGAAGACGCAATATACTCAGATAATTCCACGATGCAAGGTTGCAGTACTGATTGGATCGTAGAGATATCCAGCTATATGATGGCATAACAAGATCCGCAATCAGGAGCCACTCGTGAGACGTATCTATCTCTACATATTCTATATTTTCCTTTATTCTGGCTTCGAGTGCCAAGGGGGTGCATGTTCAGTGATTTTATTGGATCAAAATTGGGGATGGATATATGAGAATCAGGATTTGGTCTGTTTGAAGATGCGAAACTGGCACATTCTCGCATGTTTAGAATGTGTGAAATTCACTTGGAACTTTTTTTTTAATCCAGAAATCTGAGCTCTTACTAGTTCGAATTTAAATAATAATAATAAGAATAATCTTCGATGGTTTGATTTATTCAAATTATTATTATTTATTTATTCATTTCCACTGAATATTTAACTATTCCAGTTGAAGATACATAATTTTAGTCAGAAATGAATCTCTTTCTTCGATAGTTTAACTACTTTAATGAAAATTGGTAGTTTTATATTAAAAATTCAACTGCTTGAGTAAAAATCGTAATTTTTTGTTCAAAATTTATTTCTTAAATTGAAGGTTCATCTCTTTTTTTGAAAAATTAAGCATTTTTCGGAAAACATATTTTTCAAACCGATAATGCAACTTTTCAATTTTTTGTTGCAAATGCATCGTTTTTAGGTGGAAATTCATCTTTTTAGATAGAAAGTTAATCTTCTTGGTTTCAAATTTCTTCTTTTTCGGTTGAATTATTAACTATTAAATTGCTTTTCGAGCTTTTTCAACTGTTTTGCCCAAAGATTGCTTTTTTGTCGTTGAAATATAAACTATTATATTTTCCTCTGAGAATTAATGTTTTTATAGGAAATTCAACTTTTCTGGTTAAAAATTTAATTGTCATCTAAACAATTTGTCTTCCTGACTTGAGAATTCAACTATTTGCTAGAAAATACAACTGTTTTTATTCAAGGCTTAATATTTTTCGTTAAAAATTGGACTATTTGGATCAACATTCATCTTTTTTGGTTGAAAATTCAACTGTTTGTTTAAAAGTTTAACTAGTTGGTTGAAAGCTTATGTTTTTTCTAAGTTCAACCATATGGTTTTAAATGAAACTGTTTGGTTAGAAGTGAATTATTATTTTTAAAGTGTTTATTGTGTAAAAAGAAGTGTCTATGTTGGCTTGTGATTTTAACTCCATAATTTTGTCTATTGATTCCTATCTAGCAAACAATTCAGGACGTACCCCGTTATACTCATGACATTCGATAATAAAATGACTTAACGAATCTGCCTTTCTTTGGTTGTACATCAAACATATATTCTCTGAAACAAATTCAAATCTTTGACCATCCTATGATATTCTGACATTCTCAAAATTACTTTGTCAGTAGAAAACTCAAATACTTGGTTACAAATCAAACAATTTTTTTGTAATTTTAATTATTCTGTTGAAAATTTGAGTATTTTGTTAAAAGTTAATCTTTTTTGTTCGAAAATTCAACCATATTGTTGAAAACTTGTTCTCCTGGATTGAAAATTCATCTGATATGGTAGAAATGTTAGACCCCCTCTAATTGTTTATCTATAGGCAGACAATTGAAGGAAGGTGAATGTAACAATGAAGTGACATTGGAGGACTGGATTGTCTCTTCTATTTTTAGTGGCCATCCTGAAATATTTATATTTATGAACTTGCATATCAACAAGAAACTTTTCACACGCGTACCTCACCAATCATGATTGATAGTTTAAAATATTGATAGACACCCAAAAAATAAGATTTGGTGTTTTCGATCTGGTCGTTGTATTTCGTGATACGCCATAGAAAAACTCAAAGAGAAGGGTTCGCCAGAAGTGTGACAGACGACAGGCAGTAAAGACCATTATCCCGACGGGGAGGCGTAGTCGCCGTCTTCGTAGAAGCTCACCTTCTCGAAAGAGGGAGATATCGGGACGCGAAAGGGATATTTCCAGGATATACGCGAGTACTTATAACCGCTGTTGTTTACGACTGCCGAAATATCATCGGGGAGGAGAAGCTCCATATATACGTTGCTTCCTCTCTTTCTCCATTCCTATACTCGACAACCGAGTAAAAGAAGACAAGAAGAATCGCCTCAGAAGTTACAGATAAGGAAGTATAAAAGCGAGGGAGGAGTAAGAAAGAGGGAAAGAAGGTAGCCGCTGGTCCTTTTGCCTGTTGTTGGGACATCGTAATCATCAATTTTGTCTCATGAATTCCGTGCTCCAACAGTCTACGATGGCATGCGTACCACAACTACCATAGCAACCGCAATAAGAGCAGCGCGAGTCGAAAACAATCGCGGAATAGCCGCTGCCATGGAAGAATAAGAAAGAGAAGGAAAATGAGAAGAAGAAAGATAAGAGAGAGAAGGAAAATAAGAAAAAGTAAGATAAGAAAGAGAAGGAAAATACGAAGAAGGAAGATAAGAGGAAAGAGAAGAAGCGTGCGGGTGCAAAGAGACTTATGGTTATCGCTAGTGAATATACCATGACTCCAAGGGGGTTTCAATGTGGACGCGAGCAAGCAGAGGGCACAAGGGGAGAGAAGGACAGGAACTTACTTGGAAGCGAATGTAACTTTATTGTCAACATATCGCCGTCAGAAAGCAAACAATGGCCCGATCTTCGCGCCATCTGCCTCTGACATCTTCCCTCCCTAGCTTTCCTTTCCTCTCCAAGTTCCACTCAGATCCATTCTTCCTCTTCTGATCCTCTGGTATTTCCTCTTGAAAAGGTAGAGAAGGACTTGCGTGACGTGATATCACCACATTATATCAGTAAGGAACTCGCCAATATGTAAATTATACGTATTTCACAAACTGGTTGTTTATTCTCTACTCAAAACTTTTTTTTTTGTTATTACACCATTAAGCCATTTCCCTTTCGGGGTAGGCGTGACTCATTCGGCAGGGGAAAGGAGTAGTGTGTGGAAGAGATAGAGATTTTTCAGATTAATCCAGAATTCTCGTGCTATTTAAGTAAATAACACGTTCAATGAATTTACATGAAAATTCTTGATCGGGGGCTTTTGGGGTCGCTAATTACGAATTTGTAGTCAAAATTGGATAATATTCAAATTTAAAATAGTAAATTTAAGATGGCGGTTTAAAAATTTTGAAAAAATTCTATATGAGCTTCAAAATCTGTAGTCAGAAGTTCGAAATTTTTAATTCAAGAGGGTGATTTGAAGACAGCGATTGCAAAATTTTGAATAAAGATATTTAATATATATGAGCTTGAAACTTTTTATTTGCGGTTTTTGGGATCGCTGATTACGAATTTGAAGTCAGATTTTGGAAATATTCATATTCAAAATAGCAGATTCAAGATTACGGTTTCAAAATTTTGAAAAAAATATATGTATGAGCTTTAAAATCTATACTCAGGTTTTTTGGGATCGCTGACTACGACCGCTGACCTACGATTATTATTATTATTGCACCATTAAGCCATTTCCCTTTCGAGGTAGGTGTGACTCACTCGGCAGGGGAAAGGAGTGGTGTGTGGAAGGGATAGAGATTTTTCAGATGGATCCAGAATTCTCGTGCTATTTAAGTAAATAACACGTTCGTTCCGCAACACTGCTCCGACCCAGGTTGCTGATCAATCTCTCTAGCAATCAACCCAAGCGAAGAACCTCACGAAGTCGTTATGTAAGGTTCCCCACTTGGGTCCATTAGTAGCCAAGGTCTTTTGGTTAAGTCGTTATTCACTCTATTGACACTCTTTTTATTAACTATTTGCCGCCATACTTTCCTGTCCTGGCATACTTCTCTAGCATATTTAATGTCCATGCATTTTTTCATGCAGGCTCTCGTGTTTCTGTGACTTCTTATGTCTCTTCTAACTAAGGTCTCATTCACACATTCTAACCATTCTTTCCGCGGTCTACCTCTGGGCACGCTGCCATTTACTTTACCTTGATACACTTGTTTCGTTAGTCGTTCATCTGGCATTCTCTCAACATGTCTGAACCATCTTAACCGATTTCTTTCCCATGTGTCTACTATCGTTTCTTCTGCACCACATTCTTTTAGAATTATCTCGTTATGTACTTTGTCTATAAGGGTTTCCCGCATATTATGCGCATGAATCTCATGTCAATTGCGTTCATTTTACTCTGATCTTTTTCATGATAAGTCCATGTCTCGCTACCATATAGTACAGTCGGTACAAATATAGAATTATGTATTGCCATTTTAGCTTTATTTGTTATATTTTTACTTCTTATAAGGGGACCTGCTCTACCAATTACCTTCTTACCTTCATTTATTCGTCTATCTAATTTCTCAGCTCTCTTCCCGTCCCTAGTAAATAAGCTACCAAGGTATACGAACTTATCAACTTGTTCAATTCTCTCATCATTTAATAAAATATTGCATAGTGTTTTCTCACTCTTTCCTTCATACATCATAGTTCCTGTTTTATTTGCGTTAATTTTGAGGCCCATGCTCTTCATGCTTGCATCTAATTTATTCAACATTCTTTGTAAGTCTTCGATAGACTCTGCCATAACAACCTTATCATCTGCGAACGCTAAGCCACGTACCCTTACTGTTTGGAGATCCACACCCTCTTCGTCGAAGAGAGCCATTCTGAAACACTTGTCCAAAATTAATATAAATAACCATGAAGACATAACGCATTCTTGTCTCACTCCTTGAATAATATCGAAACAGTCACTCAGTTTCCCATTCACTCTTACATTCGCTTTGCTACCTGTATATATTGTTTTTATAGCTTGTAGGATCCATCCATTGACTCCATACTCTTTCAGGACTTCCCAAAGTTTACTTCTATCTACCTTGTCAAAAGCTTTTTCTAGGTCAACAAATGCACAGAAAACTTTTTTTCCTACTCTCAAACTTTTTTGTGTTATTTGTCTTAAGCTAAATATTTGATCCGTACATGACCTTCCTGGCATAAATCCACTTTGGACTTCCCAAATCTTTGCTTCTGTTATTTTCATTAGCCTACGAATAAGTATTTTTGAATATATTTTACTTACGGTGCTTAATAAGCTAATCCCTCTCTAATTATTGCACTCGCTTTTATCTCCCTTTCTCTTGTATATTGGTACGATAATTGCTTGTTTCCAATCGTCTGGGACGTCTCCCAATTGCCGAAAATTAATAACTCAAGTAACAATGTACGATATTTGATTTATATTATTTGTATTGATTTAATTATAACGAATTGATTCCGTGTTTATTCTGTCGGAGAGTTCATTTTGGGGTGAAGCTTCTGAACTTCTGGTTCAAAGTGCATGGCTTCACACGTGATTCTGTCAAGGGTCACATTTTTAGTATCGGCTTTATTTCAAGGAAGTTCCAGACGTGACAAATTTAAACAACGGGTGGCGTATAAAAGCGGTCTGTGTATGTATGCAGTGGCGAACCACTTAATAGTGGCTACCCGTCCTGTCGTTTCCCATGACAGGATCTCTCTGACGGAGAAGCGTGTTCTCTCGACATGGCAGGCCGATACGTCCGGTGCGATGTAAGGGATGCTGTATTAGGGCATTAGGCATTAGGGTGATCGAGCAGGTGGTCACTGCCTATACGGCTCGTATTTTACCACTGTTTCCTGATGTCCCTTAAAGTTACGACATCGCAATCATCGTTTTTCTGAATACATAGTCAAAGGTTTTCTAATGTAAACCATGGATCCCTTACTATTTTTAGTCTCAAAATGGTCTCCAATCGATCTACGGAAGGTGCAGTAAATTCTTAAATACGACCACCCATTAATTTCTCGTAACTCAGTTGATTTTTAATATGAAAAGATTGCCAATCGAAAAAATTCCGAAGGATCATGAAGCACCTCGCGGAGATTCCGGTTGATAACTAGGCCGATCTATTTTTTCGCTTTCTCTGAAAACTCTTCTTCTTTTCAACAAAAATGCCGTTCTCGTAGAATAATAATGTGCGCTGGGAGCGAGGAAAACCTGACTCGAGGTTGGCATACGTCTCATGGTCGGGAGCAATTGCTGGCTGCTCAGGAGAAGCACTAGGGCTTTTTACGCGAATTCTCTCACGATCCCGCGGTCACTAAGTGTTGTTATATATTAAAGTTCATATCTGGGCTACCTCATCGCTTGCGTGTCTTTTTTCATGAGGTCTAAAAATGTCCATATAAATTATGCGAGAACAGGACCTGAAGCGAGACAACTCGTTTGCGAGTCAGCTTAATTAGGCGATGAAACGGCAATTTTCGTCAGCCTACTATCAACGAGAAAATTCGAGTTCTCTGGCTTTGACGTTAAAAAAGTAAGTAGAGAAAAAATTGTAGCTCAATGAATGAAAGATCATTTCAAAAGTTAAAATGTTCTACGTTGATGAGCCTGAAACGAATATGAAACCAAAATTGTTTAGCTTGAAGATAATATGAAAAAATATTAATGGTGGTACTTTAAGCATTTCTCAACAAATGGCTGTCGAAAATGTACAAAATAAAACAAATTTTTCGTTTTTGTACGTAAATATGCAACTGCACTATTCTTATTTCTAATGTAGATGATAAAGTTATTTAAATTAGAAGTAGTTAGTTAAACAATCTGCGATTATTTACATTTTTAAAGAAGTATGTGCTTCTATTTCTTTTTGGGCAAATTCCCAAGTGCGAAGTCACATACGCCCCAACATTGGCCCATAGTCGGCAAAAATGTTGCCGAAACTCGGTCGCCACTATCCCGCCAATGGCGGAATGATAATTATGGCCTTGGCAGCCAAGGTTTGGCTGCCATTGTCGGCCCAAGACTGGGTACCGATAACGGACCAACCTGGATGCCGGAGTTAATGTAAAAACTGATAAAAAATCATTTAATTTTTCTTTACTGCTACAGTCTAAGGATATAACAAAAAAGGTATTTAAAAAATAAATATTAATTGATTGACGAGTACTTTGAATATAAATATTAATGGTTCTGTTAAGATTGAATACATATATTACATTTTAAACATTATATTACAAATAAAATTTCTAACTTTACGGGGTATCGAACCTACATCTATACACCTAAATCTATCGCTTAGCAGTCGGGAGTGCTAACCACTGCGCTAAACCGACTAGTTGAAACTCTGTCATAAAACCATCCTCATACGTTACAGTTCAGAAAAGTTAAAGAACCAAATTTTAAGCTCTCTTTTTCGGATTATTTATTATTATGCGACGTTATGTACATGTGAAATACACGAACTGTTCATAGGACTATCAATACAATAATTTGTGAATAAATAATTTAAATCGATTACAATTTTTTTCGCGTAATATTTCGTTTTTTTCCGTTGTAGACTACTTTACAACTTTTTGCAATGACAGGAAATGTAATTTTTTATAAACATTTAAAATTTTTAATGATAGAACTTAAAAAATTTCATCGCGAACTTTGACAATTTTTCAATAAACATTTTTTCATCTTTCGTGTAAGATTTGTTTTTCAGGTGCTAAAAATAAGAATTGGCGAAATAAAGTGCCGATGCTGGGCCAAGTGCCGGTAGAGGATCGGCAAATATAAATAGTCAATATAGGCTGCCGAAACTGGCTCAACATTGGGCCGATTTAAATCAAACATAGTTTGTTGAGGTAAAAGTGACACTTGGCCCAGTAATGTGCTGTCACTGGGCCAGATTTTGGCTGATCCTCGTGAAACATGGTTCCCCGTATTAAAAAAGAGACTTGTTGCAATACAGTGCCGATACTCGACCAAGCATTGGTGGAGGATCAGCAAATAAAAATGGCCAATATAGTCTGCCAGCACTGGCTCAACATTGGGCCGATTTAAATAAAACATGGTTTACCGTAGTAAAAATGACATTTGGCCCAGTAATGTGCCGCCACTGTGCCAGACTTTGGCTGATTCTCGTGATATATGGTTCCACGGACTAAAAGTGAGACTTGGCGCAATAAATTGCTGATATTGGGCCAATCATCACTGGAGGATCGGAAAATATAAATAGCTAATGTAGGATGCCAGCACTGGCTCAACACTGGGCCGATTAAAATGCCGACCTTTGGCTACCAAAATTGGACCAACATTGGGCCATGTATTCAGCTCCGGCAATTCTCACTTGGGTTGGGATATTTGAAACAGGCTCCTAATCCCATTCCCAGTCCCATAAAAAAGGCGCTGGTTTGTTAGAGTTGATTTTCAATATAAAAAACTGTCTTCAATTTTCGCAATTTGCACGAAGAGGAACAGAAGCACATACTGCTTTCAAATTATAAATAATTACAGATAGTTCAACTCACTACCTTTATTTTAAGTAACTCCATTATCTTCATTACACCTGAAGATAGTATATTTATATATTTATGTACAATAAACAAATAATTTTCTATATCCTGCACAGTTTTCAACGACAATTTGTTGAGAAACTTTTAAAGTAACCACAATGAATTTTTTCAAGTTTTTACTATTATTTTTTCAATTAACGTACAATATTTTGATCTTTGAAATGATCCTTCATTCATTGAGTTACTTTTTTTCTTCACTCACTTTTTTAAAGCCAAAGCCAGAGGTTTTTATTTAAATTTTAACTTAATTTAGGTTTATTAAAAGTGTTAAGTTATTTGTAAATATGTTGGTGTTTAAAAAATAATAAATGGTCTTATTTTAATATTAAAGAAAAAAGAAATTATGATTAAGCCTTCGTCAATTTTCCATTTACGGGAGTATTGAAAATGTTATTTTAATTCATCTTGAGGGCAATTGACACAAATCCACCACTTTAATTTTTATCATTTTCCATGTTTCTAGATTTTAGAACACTTCATTTAGAAATTATAATCATAAAAGTAGAAAAAATGTTCTGCCATCCACCTGTCCCAAACTGCAAATTAGATCGGTAAAGCGAATTAAAAGAGAGGAGGTTCCAGAATGCTGTGGCTTAATATTACTTAATAAAAAATAACTTAATAACATTATAATCTTGTTACCCACTTTAGGATCTGATAAGAAACTCGTTGACTTGAAACTCGGTGCATTAATATTATCCTTTTGAGTATATTCAATGGTCTTTTCTAGCAAAGATTCCGTTTCCAAAGAGTTACTCCCTACTGTATATGTTCCGGTGGATTTAATGAATTACGATTTTACGGCAGATTCAAGTTTCGCAAAGCCTCTGATTTCATTGCTGCGAACATGAGCGTGTATCGAAGTTTCCCTTACGATGCATACGCAAGAAATTTATGAGCTCGCACACGTGACCAGTAACCAGTAAACGTCATTGATTTCGCACTTCTCGTACCTCGATGTCCCTCACATTTATCTTCTCATGAATCCAGCGTTTACCGTTTCCTTCTACACTTGATGTGTACATACGAACTGTTCCATACCTGTATTAGTGCACTCAGAAATTTTGTACTGGAAAAATTACTAAATTAGGTTACAATCGAGGGACCAAGGCGATAATTCGTATATTTTAATATACGAATTAATAGCCTTAGTATTTTTTATAGTAAAATCCTAGATAGGATAAATTAGTAGAGACATAATTAAATTATATAAAAAGAGTAGAAGGAATATCTACCTAAAATAATATAAAAGACTAAATTTGTAAGAGGAATTGCTATTCTGGAGGAATATGAATTATGCTACGACACTTTCTACCTTTTGGAATATGGAGTAAGACAAATTCGGAAGATCGCTCTCGAATATTAGTAAGTGACTTCTTAGTAAGCGAGCCTAGTGTTGGACCGAATGCAGCCGAGCGTAAACGATGTCAGCCGACCAAAGCTCTACTGAAATTCCTTTTTATCAATCACCCAATTTGGGTTGATGCAAAGATCCTGAATGCAATAAATTAGGATAATTCGAAAAGTTACTATTAAAAACCAAATTTTCCATAGAGAGCAAAAAATAGTTTTTTAACCTCGATATTAGGATATTTGATTACGTTAATATATAGTGCTTAGAATTTTAAAAATTCCATCACTGTGAACAATTAATAAATAATTTAATGGAAGTCAATTCGACTGCTAGCATTTACTTGATAAAAGCGATAAATTTCTGGATTTCATTATCTAGTTCAGCCGAATGGAAAATCGCCGTGCTGCCGCGCTGGAGACTTGTGTTCGACACCCACCAGCTTTATTTAAATCACATTTTTCTGTTTCAGCTTGTAATATAATATTCCTGCATGTATATAATAATGTATAAACTAAATATAATCGTGTGTACTGTACAACTGCAATTTAAATAAATATAATAGTGTGAAAGAGATCAACATCCCATAATAAATAAGTCTGCATTTACGTCGCATGCTCGTGTAAAGGATACGTATCGTGACCTTCAACGCAACGCGATGCATGTTGGGTTTATTTTTTTTTCGTCTGCTAATCTGACTGCACCAATTTTTACTAATTCGCTTACTAAATCAGTGCGCCGGTCTCTCTCGACGTTACTATAGTCCTTTGCAAATATTGCAATCTTCTGTAGAAATAAGTGTAACATTTTTAAATTTTTTTTCCAATGAATTTTGTAGTTCGGCATGTGGTTACTAGTTACTGCTCGAAATAGTAAACATTACAAAAGTTCCGCTATGTCCCTCCATTGCAAACTGAAAATAGTAAAATCTAGTCAAATTTTTAGCAAATATTGCAGCAAAAGGTTTCTCTGTGTGTCTGTTATACCCAATTGAATTGCGGCAGTGCATTGATCGAAAATTTAAATCCAAATGTTTATGGTTCAAAAAATTCGAATAAACTTATGCAGATATTTATTTTTGTTATTTGGCCAAAATTCAAATATCTCTATTTAATTTCAGTGTAGGATCTTTCAAATTTATGATTTGCACTGTGAGAAGTATTTAAGGAAGTCTGATCTTTTTCTGACTGAAGTTCAGGTTTGCACACGCGATTTGAGAATGCAAAATGCCTGAGTGTAAAAATAATTGAAGTTTATTAAGAACTAATATCTTGATTACATTACGGTTCAATTCGGGTCTTGTAAAATAATGCAATTATCCCGATATATACAAGCAATATCATAAGTCCTTTTTCCTCATTAATATTATCATTACCTTGTTTTTTTCTTGGTCCTCTCACCCGACCGTAGCACGCATACGTGCTATACCTGCGCAGCAATATCTTAGTATCTACTTCCAATAAAAGGAGTGAGCACCTGTAATCCAATAGCCTTACACTCTCAGGTCGCTATTATAATAAACTATTAAAAAAAGAAAAATTAAATACTAGGGTGGATCGGAAAAAATACATTTTTTCGAGTCGTAATAAAGTACGCTGAACAGAATTTAATTAGGGCTCGTAACAAAATGCAGATAATTATATCATTCTTTGATTTATAAAAGGTCTCATCTTAAACTCTGCATCCTGATCAAGTCCATGTTGCAGCCATTTTTATAACAGAAATACCATGAAGAGATTTGTTCTCACTTGAATACAGCTTGTTTTAAATTTACTGGCGACTTGTTCGTAGATTTTTTCAGCACATTAAACTTAACTGCACATTGTCACTGGAGATGCTCGTGAGAAATAAACGAGCGCACGATTCTTTAAGAATAATAAGTGTAAAAGAAAGTGATTCCCTTTATAATCCTTTTGCACAAATTAATTCAAATTCATTCACAGATAAGAAAATGAACTTTAAATATGTACATATATAAACAGAAGAATTTGGTCAATTTATCTTTGGATGACACTATTTAAATTGTATAATACGAAACAAGAAAACCTTCCTGGGAAAATCAAGGAAGAAGTGGAGAAGAATCTTTCTTAAAGTAAGTGATCTCTACATTTCGTGGACTCTATGAAGCTAATCGATCATACCAACCAAAGCAGAATAATGCTCCCAGATCGACTCGTAATGAATGCCTTTCTAATTGTCATGAATTTCGCATGCGGATCTGAGCTTCATTTGCCATGCAAATGTTTATCGATCACTGTTTAATATTGATTTCTACATGATTTGTAAGCTCTTCAGAAAACTTCCAAGAAGAGATATGATAACTAAACTTGACCTTTAAATTTAGTTTTTAGAATACCTGCATGGAAATTGCGATTTTGTATGCCTATGCGAACGCAAAATTGTCGACTGCAGAGCAAAGAACAAAATCTGCTTACGCTTGCAGGTATATGCCTAAAGATGCACGAAGTTTGGGGGACATGGCATGTCACATGCGGCGAGTCTCTCTGCGGCAAGTTACACCTGCGGCAATCCACATCTGCGGCATGTCACAACTGCGGAATCTCTACCTAGCGGCTTCTCTCCCGCACAGCATTTCTCACAGGTAAATTGACATTTTAGCGACATCTGTCACCTCATTCCTGTGACTGGTCACAGAAGTAATGTAAGGTCACACCCCTACCCCTTTTTCAACATCTCGTGGGGGGGGGGGAGGCATCCCTGTAACTGGACACAGAAATTATATTGGTCAAATCCTTGTCCACTGGTAAAACAAGCCGCTAGGTAGAGATGTGATATGCCGCAGGTATGACATGCTGCAGGTGTGACTTGCTGCAAAGGCACTTGCCGCATGTAACATGACATGGACCCGAGATTTAACTGTTTATCGCATATTTCTCTTATCTGGCAGATAATTCTTACAGACTTTCAAAAATTGCACTATTCTAATATAGGCATCATGAAACTATCGTGTGGGTCATGGAAGAGAGGTAAAATCACTCGTGTGTTGCTGCTCTATCCCTTCGCTTGGGCAGAAAGAATCACTATTTGAGCTATTTGGTACTTTATCCTAATAATGTATAGGACAGATGAACAAGATGGATAAACAGAACGGATGGACAAGACTTATAGAGAAGACGGAAAGGATAGGTGGGATAGATAGATGGCTAAATACGATAGTTGGATAGTATGGCTGGACATGTTGGATGAATAGGATGAATGAATAGGCTGCCTGGATCTGATGGATGAATAATATAAATGGAAGGACAAGGTGAATAGTAAAGTATTGTGTGAATGGATAAGGTGGATGGATAGATTGATTAGTTGGGCCACATGGATGGACAGGATGAATAGATGAAATAGATGGGTAGGATGGATGTACAGAATAAGGGGATGAAACGGATAGGTGAGATGGATAGATGAATAAATAAGGCAGACGGAAAGGATGGTTGAGAATACTGTATGACGAGCTGGATGAATAGAATGTATGGATAGGATAGATGAGTAGGATGAATAAATAGGATGGATAAATACGATGGCTGTACAGGATGGATCTGCAGGATGGATTTACAGCCCGTATATACAGGACTGTCAAAATGGATGTACAGGATGGGTGAATGTGATGGACGGACAAAAAGAATTAATAAGATGGATTGACAGGTTTAATGAACAGGATGAATGGACAAGGTGCATAGATATAATTGACAGAAAATAGGGTGGGAATGGATGAATGTACTGGACGAATGGACTGGATGGATGGACTAGGCAGATTGACTAGATAGATGGACTGGACGTATGGACTGGATCGATGGACTGGACGGAGGGAGTGGATAGATGGAGTGGCTGTATGGAGTTTATGGACAGAGTGGATGGGTGAAAAGGATGGATGGAGTTATTGAAGGGAGTGGATATATGGAGTAGATAGACGGAGTAAATGGATGGAGTGAATGTATGGAGTGAATGAATGGAGTGGATGGATGGAGTGAATGGATGGAGTGAATGGATAGAGTAAATGAATTAAGTGGGTGGATGGAGTGAATAAACAGATCGATAGATTATTTGGCAAAATAAATTTAAGCGATGAATTTATAGGATAAATAAATAAGATGGATAGATAGTATGGATGCATGTATGGGCTGGGTGGGATGGATGAAAAGGGTATACAGAAAGTATAGTTGAATAGATAAAGGAGTGGAATAATAAATGGAATGCATTGATAGGCTAAATTGATGCATGGACATGATGGATGTATATGATGAATGGAAAGGGATGGAAAAGGATGGATGAGAAGTAACAGACCGGATGTATGTGCGGATGAATCTTCAGGAGGAGTGTCTGGAAAGCGTGCAAATGGATTGGATAAATGTGGATTAGAAATAACAAGATGTACTTAGGAGATAAATGCTGGAGTATGATAGAAAATTAGGATAAAAGTATAGGATGGATGCATATGATGGATGCAGATATTAGTTGTATATGATGAATGCATTCACTGGATGCATATAATAGATGGATTGGATAGATAGGATGGATTCATCGCTTCTATGAATGCATTAAATAGAATATTTTCATATTACAAGGATTAGGATGGTCCAAATTATTGATACCAGCAAAAATTCGACTTTCGAGTTTTGGTGATCGACCCCCTCCCCATCCTTCTCCCCAATTCATTCGCTTTTCGGAAAGAGGAATTCTATCATTTATTTTCAATGTCACCTCTTCAAGAATGTTCAGGAAATAATTTCCATCTAATAAATTTTAATTTTCTCTCCTCAATCATCTATTATTGTGCCCAGAAAGTGAAAAAAGGCAGAATAGCAGTTTCCTATCAAACTCATGCTAAAAACTGTATTTTAAAAATTTTTTTCGACGTGAATTATTTACCATCAATATCTTTTGTGGATAAATAATGTAAGGCTAATAAATGTCAATAGTAGTACTTTTTTCTTAACATATTTGGTCACCATTTAAACAGTTTTCATTTGTGCAAATAATCTATTTCCCTGAAAATTGTAAAAGTAATTATTTTCTGAAATCGATGACATAATTAACGAATATTATGAGCAATATATTTTTTAAGGATATCTGGCAATTATTTCAATAATTTTCATTTCTTTAAATTATTTTTTTCAATGCAGGTTAATTGTGAAAGTTGTTATTTTCTGCAATTCATGACATAATTAGCGAATGTTAAGAGTAGAATTTATTTGTTTAAGATATTTAGCAACTATATAAAGAATTAATAATCAATCACTTTCACCTTTTCACAGAGAAGCTGGAGAAAAGTCTAATTTTTTCGAATCTCTCACACTATGTAGCTTAATATTATGTATTTTCTTATCTTAGAACGTAGGTATGGCATATATTGTTTAAACTATTAAATTCAACAGATCTGAGGGACATCGAGATCTTTTTTTTTTAATCGCCCCTTAATTAAATGGAATCTGTTCACTGAAAATAATTTGCAGGTAGATCTATTCTAAAGTATGTAAATGAAACAACAGAGAAGTAATTTTAAGAAAAGAAATGTTCTGAGATAAGGAAATGCTGGATCATAAGCGAAATAGTGTAAGGAATTCGGAAAAACTACACTTTTATCCACTTTCCCTATAAAAGGGCGCAAGTCAATGAAAAATTTGTTTAAACAAATGTGAATTGTTTAAATAGTTACCAAATATGGTTAAAAAGAAGTACTACTCTTGACGTCCGCCAATTTATTATGATTTAGTCCAAAAGATAATAACTTATTACGATTAACAGGGGAAAATGCTTCAAACAAATAATAATTGTGAGAATACATATAATGCATTGCAAAACAGAGTAATCAGATCGACTCGTTAGGAATTCCTATCTGATAATTATGCATATCCTATCCTCATTGAAGCTTTTTTATCAAACAAATGATTATTAGTTAATGTTTCACATATAAATTTTCAAAACTTGCGGGAACACATCTAAAACTTGACAAAGTCACTTAAATTGATGTTAAAATTTTCTTTTGAGCTGCTCGGAACTTTATGCTTAGAAAAATAAGGTACAAAAGCATAATGATAGGATTTCTGGTTATTTTAAAAGGTCTCTTTTGTAGTTTATAGAAAGAAGTGAATGACTATGGGTTCCCAATGATAAGAGATCAGCGCAAGGTTCGATAATTGGCTTTCGTTTAAATCCCCGTCGAAGCCAGTTTAGCGTTGCGGCTGCGTCGCCAGATTTCATTATGTCGAGTCGTAAAGGCACGGGTGCAAAGATATGCCCGAACATCTTGCCACTTAAGACTTAAATGCCTGGAATCAGACCGAGAGCCATGCGCAGACTTGTGACTTTGCCTGAGGTTGTGGCCGCTCATTGAAAGATCGTCAATTTCTCAGGACGAAATCACGTTGATTCCAAACCATTTTTACTTACTAAATCATTGTCCCTGAAAAGTATTTTCACTTAGCTGTATGCCAATACTTTAAGTTCTCGATCACTCAAAACTCTACTTGGTGGGCCAATAAAAGTCCATGAAATTCCACAGAAATCTGTATTTTCATTTAAAAACAGTTTTTATTTTAAAGCGATGATTTAAGTTATAAAGTTTAAATATATTATAAATAAATAAGTTTTTTATTGTTTATTCTCTCTGCTATGTCCTAAAATTAAAAAATGTCGTATTTAAAATATTCTACATTAATAAGAGGATAGATAGTTTTGTAATTTTTGTTGCGCAAAAACCACAACACTACTCTCTAACTTTTTCATGTAGTCCGGTCACTTTGGGCGTGCAGATCTCAGATAAGAAAAATTGTTTTAAGAAACCGTACAGTGCACTTCAATGTGTCTTTATTTTTGCGTTGATTGTATGCTTAGCTGTTATTGTGAAAAAATCTGGTGAGGAACTGTCATCCCTTATTTGCCGAAAAGCACCGAAATAATGAGCTTGGAGTAGATAGGTGAACTGTGAGAAGCTACTGTGTTTTCAAATTTGACTAGAAAATTTCGATGTTTTGTTTTTTATTTATTCTTCAAAGCCTTAAGAACTTATACCTTTTTCAAAAAATTAATTATTTTTATAAACGTGACTATAAAGTGGTTTTCAAGAAAAAAATTATCTTTAGTACTACTGAACCTACAACAACAAAGAAAGAGTAAAAAAATATATTAATTTTTTGTTAATACAGCCATATAAAAGCGTTCGATTAATAATAACGCAGTACTGATGTTTGCTTCATTGAAGTGTATAGCGGCACATTAAAAAAACCGGGCTGGCTTCTGGATCCTTAGTTATCCTAATTTCATTGTTTTTATACAATCTATTTATATGTTGTTAATACATTTCCTTTTTCAAACATTAACAGCTTCGGCTCGTTGAGGTAGGTGCAGTAGTATTGGAGTTAATTTTTTTCGTGTAAACGACTTCATAGTCATGTTTATAAAACTATGACATTTTTGAAAAAGATGTAAGTTTTTAAGGCTTTGAAGAATAAATAAATACAAAATTCGAAATTTTCTAGGCCAATTTTACAATACGGGTGTCTTTCAAAGTTGACCTATCTACTCGAAGCGCATTATTTTGGTGCTTTCAGGCAAATAAAGGTTGCCAGTTCCTCATCAGATTTTTGCACAATAACCACTAAGCATGCAATCGACGCAAAAGTAAAGACACATTGACATGCACTGTACAGTTTTTTAAACCAGTTTTCTTATCTGAAATATTTACGCCCAAAGTGACCGGATTACATGAAAAAATTAGAGAGTTGTGGTCAAAGGGTTAATATCGTGTAATGGAAGATTTATCACTTGAGGTACTTTTTATTTAAAGAGAAAAATTCTTAATAATTGTATTATATAACGTCTATTTGTGGAGACAATAAAGGGGTTCAAATTACGATTTATTGGTTCTGTGGATCGACTAAAGGATAAACCGTCACCCTGCTGAACCTGCTTATCCTGACCACATTCCAACTAGCTGTTATGGCAAACCAGGTGGTCTGGCGTTATACTCTCGCTCTGCGCCAGCAATTACGACTTTTTGTTCAATCCTCTTCCTCTGCCTTTTGCGGCCACTGGTCGATTATTATATCCAGTAATTATGTTTACATTAGGAAATTAATCGATTACTGAATCTAGATATATGTACTCAAATTAACGGAGTATATCCGTCACTCTTAATGAATGTAGTTTTTCAGACACAGTTTTATATGAAGCTCTAATTTTTAAATAATCTGTGCACCATAATCTTCACTCTTGAAGCCAAATTTGTGATTTTAGATCGAAAGTAACATGCTACTTCGAAAGACTGTTAGTTTACAGAATTTTGAAATGTACTATAATGCAAGTTAAGAAAGAATATTACCCGAAGTAAAGATAATATTTTCGAATTTGAGAAAAATTTCTTATTCATATGGAAAAAATGTCCCTCTGCAGTGCTAGAAATTTGTCCCAACAAATGTTTTGTTAAATTACTCGTGGAATTGAAAACTTTTCGAAATAGTTTGGAATTTTCTTATTCCCAAAGATATGTGCATATTTTCCAAATGAAAATAAAATATTTCCTATGGAAGTGAGAATTTTTCCGAGTATAAATTGAGAAAATTTCCCAAATATTGAAGAAATTCTTCATTTCTAAATATCTATGTAAAATTTCCCAAGCCGATCGAAATATTTCCATTAAAAAAGCAAAGTTTTTTAAAGTTTTCGGAAAATTTCCAACTTTTTTAGGAAAATAATTTTTCCTATCCACAGTTGGAAATCTTACCTACAAAATTAGTGGGAAAATTTCCGAAATTTTTTACAGTACTGGTTTACAAGAATCGCGTGAGTTTGTAAGGATTGAAGCATATATGTTTTTATGATAAGAGCCTTGTACACATTAAAGTGGTTGTATTTATTTTTAGAGGGACTTTTGGCACAAAGTGGAACTTTTAATTGTTCTCGTTAGCATTCACGCATCTGTCTGAATCCTTGAACTTAAAACGCAAAGCTGAAATGGCGTCAGGCTGATCACCACGATTGCTGGAAAGAGAGCGTTTAAAAAACGCGAGAAACAGATGCCCTAGAGATTTGCATAAACGAGGCTAAGCTGAAATTTAATGTTGCGCGTAACGATCCTCCAGCGCCCGCGGTTTCATATGCCCGTACTTTATTGTTATTCATTGGGATCTTGACCCACGGACCATGAAAATTAATTCTCCGCCGTGCGGCGCTTCCCTAAACGACTACGTCTTGCTCAGTTTTTCAACCTCGTTTCCATCTTTACTGAGATTTCCTATTTTACTCAAACTAGCACTAAAACAAGCAGCAAAAGTGAACTATAAAAAAATTAATTTCCTTTACTCATACTTATAATTCAAAATAATGGTTTTTATAACGACAAAAAACTAATCAGAATGTTTTAAATAAGTTCTATCAGCAAATAATTCGAAATTGCAAAAGACGCAATATTTTAGTCGTAAAAATTCATGTGAAATATATATATTAATAATAATTGTTGGGAGATTGTATTGACTCTTAATAATGTTCTATGATGTTATATTCGTTGATGACTTTAGGGTTAGGTCATCTGTGAATTTTATTAAATCTGTAAGAATTACATGATACATTTTTTAAGAAAAAAAAAGTACGGCACGTGGCAGGCAGAATTCACGTTTAGCAGGTGAAGACAACCACGCAGGTGTCAAATTAGCAGAAAGTTTATTTCTGCAGAAGACGATTTTTTGCAGTTAACCTGTGCAAAAGGTAACGTTTTAAATTTCAGATTTGGTAATTAAATTCCGACTATACGAAAATAATCGTATCTTATTCGGATAAAGTTGCCTAAGTTATATACACATATCCACGTCGGAAATGTAAATTGCGACGTTAGAGGAAGCATTCGCACATTTATGGCATCACCCTAACGAAAAGCCTCATTTTTTCACCCCTCATGCAAAGAGCGTCGGGACGCACATAGCGTGTTACATTATGAATAAACTCCGCCACTTTTCGTGTGCGTATGGAAAAAACGGATTTTCTATTTACGATGACCATTTGGATTTTGTATACTGAGGGGAGGGATTCGCTGTGATTTTGTCAGCTTTATAGTAGATTTCTGGCATAAAAGAACCGAGACACCCCTCAGCTTTATACCATTATTACGTATGCAAGTATGCCTCGCTTCTACCCCTGTGAAATGGTAAAGTATCTCGTTGTCCTGATAGTTTTTGGGCGTCAGTTGACCGTGGAATACCTGGGACCTTTCTCTTATAAGCCGTGTAAACTCTCAGGGTTGCTTTGCCCTTGTATCCAAGATGCAATTTGACAGTTTTTTCCCTGCCTAATGGGATGTATTATATTTTTTTCATGGTGTGAACAAGTTTTTTACAGTGGGTTGTAGTGTATATTGCATCCCATCAAATTAGGAATTGATTTTTCCCTGGAATGAATGTATGTCATTTTCTTTTTGTTGGAAGTATTTTGGAACAATTATTCTGGTATAAAATTTTCATTTTGTAAGTTTTCATAATTACTAAGGTATTTGTTTTTAACTAGTTTAAAAATATTAAATTTTAGAAATAGTATTATTAATCGTTTATAATATTGGATATTAATTTTCACTTTACGGTCAGAATAAATAATTCAATTGATTTTTTAATGAAACACCCAGTCAGTATTAGTATTATTGTTTCGAATATACTTATTAAGTGAAAAAAAATTACCTTAAAATATTATGAATATCATTACTTACAATTTATATCAATTTTTTCGTTCGAAAGCAAAGTCACGATTCCATTTAAAATTAGGTCGGTATTTTGTTATGGCTTACTTCTTCAAAATGTTTCATGTTTTTTAAAGTAGCATAAACCTTTTAAAGTAAAGTGAATTTTCGAAAATATAGTTGAAATTCTGTAACATTACACAGTAATTTAGAAAGTAAATAAATTAGATAGAAAAACTCTACCCACAGAATGTTTGTCGCTTGGCATGATATATTATAATCCTTTGGGAGCTAAAACTCAAATGAAGAAATATTTTTGATAAAAAACTTAAAAGTTACTGGGGTTTTAAACATATTCGAGTTATATAGGTAGTCCTAGCTTGCACATCATTCTTAATTCAGAAGTACACCAAATTCTCGCTTTCAGTCAAGTGTCAAGGGTTGCTTTCAAATGGCCTTGGACTGATTTTGGAGTGACAGAAACGTAAACAGTGAGGGCCGCCTG
>NC_046664.1:102528817-102541378 GCF_010883055.1 Belonocnema kinseyi | reverse complement strand
CAACCGCTCTCGCCTCACTCCCCTGCGAAACTGCAGGAGCCAGCAGTTCTAAGAAGGCTGAGAACGGGGTAACTGAAAGCGAGAGTTTGGTATTAAAACCCTTTTTACTACAAGTTTGATTAGTATAATGTGTGTATAAAGTGTGTATGAAGTATAAAGTGGTATCAGTATAATGTAAGTATGAATGAGACAATGTTTTTTAACTTATTTGTTTTCCCAAAATATTATTCAAATGAAGAAATCAAAATAAACCGTCATTGCGCCCGGTTAAAAGTCTATTATGTTAAAAAAACTTACCTAAATACAAGAAGCATCTAAACATAACTTTTCTATAACACGTCAATGCAATAGAGCAATAGAGTTAAAAAACTGCTGTGGACATACGGTCGACAAAAAAAGTAGGAATTTCGTTTGGGATAATGATTTATATTTTGTGTGGTATTAAAGAAAAGTGAATATATATTTTTTATTTATCAGAAAAGCTTAGAAGTCCTGCTCAACCCCTCAATTTTTCAATTAAAAATGCATTGGAAACCCTGAATTTTTTGGAACATGAGATTAGGAGGCATGTACACATGCATTTTTATTTTGCCCTCTACAAACCCCTTTAAACATTTTCTTTATTGTCAATTGTTTAAATAATTTTTAATTGTTGAAATATAAATTTTTACTGCAATAAGGTAGAATAATGTATTTTCTTGAAAATTTTTTAACAAATTAAATTTTTTGTCATAAAGAAAACATTTTCCACATTTTCTGAACGACATGAAATAAGTAATTAATCATGCGTATTGATTTTCGATTTGAATTAAATATTTAAAAGTAATCAGAGAAGGTGTAAATTTGTAATAATCTTCCCCTGCAAATTCTTTAAAAAATTCAAATAATTTAACAAAATATGGACAAGTAATAACAAATGTCAATTTAAAATGATCTAATGAATTTTTTTTTAATTAAAAAAAATGCACTTTTCTGAGTTTTTTTAGTCAAAACTTACATTTCAATGATGAAAAATACATTAAATAATTGGCAATGTAATGAATCGATGATATTGATGTTTGATTTGAAATAATTGGAAATAATTGGCAGAATTCCGTCGTGAATTTTACAATTTTGCAAGAAGCTACATTTTTCTGCTTTATTCCAATCAAAAGTTACCTTTGAAAAATGGAAATTTGTTTAAACAATTTACAACATATTTTAATAATTAAAATTGTTGTTTAAAAAAATCATAATAACACAGCTACACAAAAAAAAACAAGTTTTCTGACCTACGGGCGAGACCATGTTGATTATATGTTTTTTGGGTCGCTGAAACCGAATCCGAAGTTCATTTTAATCCAGCACATCAGGTTTTCGACATAACCTCACAAAGTCCTCACAGACACCCAAAAATGAAAATTAATGCTGGCTTGAATGCTTGACCATTTATATTACATGTTTTTGGGTCGCTGAAACTAAAACCGAAGTTCATTTCACCCTATCACGTCAGGTTTTCGAAATGACTTAAACAAGTCTTCACAGACATCCTAAAGTGAAAAGCAGTGCTGGCCTGAGTACCGAACCATGTACATTATATATTTTTTGGGTCGCTGAAGCTGATTTTAATATATATATATTTCACCCCATACCGACAGGTTTTCAATAGAAACTCAAAAAGTCTCGGAGCCTCACACCCAAAAAAAGTGTTTTAGCGTGGGGGTCTGATCTTGTTTGTTTTATGTTTCCGTTGTCGCTGAAACTGTATCTGTAGTCTGTTTCACCCCATTATGTCAGGTTGAGATAATGGGATCAGTATAGATCGTGCACATCATTATAAGAAAAAAGAGGGGTCAAGAAGGTCATCGTTCGCACCTGGTACGTGTAACATCATACATGAGTACTTAGTAGACCTATCTAAAATTATGATTCCTCCACTTCACATAAATCTTGGACTAATAAAACAGGTTCTAAAAGCTTTTGACAAAACTGGACGATGTTTCCAATACCTCGTGGAAAAATTCCCTAATCTTTCTGAGGCTAAATTGAAAGAAGGAGTATTCGATGGACCACAAATCTGAACTATATTCGAACTACCTTCGTAAGTACAATGAATGGATTAGAAAAAAAGCATGGCTTAGTTTTAAGGCTGTGGCCCAGAATTTTTTGGGAAATAAGAAAAGTTCTGAAAACGAAAAAATCGTGGCGAGAATGATTACAGACTTTCGATAGCTTGGATGTCTAATGAATTTGAAACTACATTTTCTGCACTCCCACCTTGATAAATTTTCCGAAAATCTTGGAGACTTTAGCGAAGAGCAAGGCGAACGGTTTCCGCAAGTTATCAAAATAATGGAAACTCGTTACCAAGGGAGATGGAATGACAATATGATGGCAGATTTTTGTTGGATTATAAAGAGAGACACAGAAGAATATGATGTAAAGCGCAAACGGAACCCTTTGCACAGAACCTTTCGACCAAAAAAAAACTCTTTATAGTTCAAAAACAGGGAAGCACTGAAATTGAATCTACCTTTCATTTGTACACCTACAAGATAGCTCTCATGATAATAAGAGCTTGGATTAATGAAATTTTCAGAGGTTATGTCAGAAACCTGAAAATTTGAGATTAAATGGACTCTGTATTCGGTTTTAACGATCCAAAAAACATATCACAAGTGTCGTCTGACCAGCTAGGTCAGCTTTATTTTTCATTTTTGGGTGTCTGTGAAGGCTTTTTGAGGTTACCTCAAAAACCTGACGTGATGGGGTAAAATAAACTTCGGATTCGGTTTCAGCGACCCAAAAAACATATAATCAACATGGTCCCACTTCCAGGTCAGAAAACTTATTTTTGTGCGTGTGGCTGTGTAATTAAATGAATACATTAATCTTTTTATAGGTATAATAAAATATAACGTATAATAACAATATGCCGCAAAATACTGGATCCTTGTATAGAGGGTCGATATTTGGGCTTACTGGAAGTGCGGGGAAGGTCAGTTACACCAGCCCCCCGCCACTCTTAATTTTTGGGTTTTCTGTAGGCCACTGAATTTCGCCCCAAATTCGCTCAAATGCGTCACCGATAAGAAATGTTTGCGCCACAAAACGCTCATTTCTAATATAAAAATTTAAATCACATGATCTTGAAGATCTTCAAATGCGCTCACATGCGCCATAAAGAAAAAAATTTACGCCACATTAATAACCGAGTTATCAGTGATCAAAATGGGCGGAGGGGCTGGCGAAATTTTTCTTAACTAATCACATTTTTTCAAATTCATTGTATCTATCTTTCATAACTTCAAATTCTCTCAAATGCGCCACGACTAAAAAATGTTGTGCTCTCTAATTAATAAAGATATCATATTTCGTAGAGGGGGCCCGTGTAACGCAGGTGTTGAATCCTCAACAGTGATGTGTAATATAAAGTTGTGGACATGGATTCATTCGTCTTCAACTGCGCTCATATGCGTGATCAATTTCTTTTTTTGAAAATTTTGAAAATTGCCCAAGATATGGAGGTAACAAAATTTTACAAAGTGATGACCAACCAAATAAAATGTTTGCAATCCGCATTGATGAAGTAGGTTTGCTGTGGAGCTTTAAATGTTCTCATATGCGCCACTTTCGAAATTGACAAAAAACCATAATCAACCCCCTCTTTACCACTTGTTGCCGATCCACTATCCAATGATACTACCAAATAACCTAAATTGCATTATACAATTTGATTAAGAGCTTTTTGCATATAATTTTGAATGCACTCATATGCGCCATTTTAGAAATTAACAAAAAACCATAATCAACACCCTCATTACAACTTGTTACGATCTATTATCCAAAGCTATCTCCAAATAATTTAAATTGTAATATAAAAATTGTATAACGGTCTCTTCGGATAGGATTTCAAATGCGCTCATATGCGCCACTTTCAAAATTAAAAAAAAAAACCATAATCTACCCTCTCATTACCAATTGTTACCGATCCATCGCCCGTAGATATCTCCAAGTAACCTAATTTGCGCTATACAATTTTATGAGGGGCTTTTTGTATAGGATTTCAAATATTTGTATTATTTACTTGGAGATAGCATTAGATAGTGGATCGTAACAAGTGGTAATAAGAATGTTGATTATGTTTTTTTGTTAATTTTAAAAGTGGCGTTGTTGGATTGATGGATTTATGTACGTATGGATGGATGTATGGATGGATGGATGGATGGATGGATGGATGGACGGACGGATGGATAAATGGATTGATGAATGGAGGGATGGATGCATGGATAAATGGATAAATGGATAGTGGGATGGCTACGTAGGATATACAGATAGTGTCCATGGATGCAAACGAAATATTTTTGATACACAGAGAGGATAGATTGTTTACTTGGAGCAGGGGTAATTTAATTAAATATATTAGAACAAATTGAAGGGAATAAAGGGACTTCATGAAATACAACTTAAAATCTGATGGTCATGTATTTTGGTCGCATCCTTAATCGATCCTGTTACCATGATCACCATAACGGTATACGCTACCTCGTGTAAGGCTTTTCGATGAGGAAAGGTTTTATCTATTCTGACGATGATTACCCACCTACCAACGCGTTGCCTGAACGGTGGTGGTGCTTCAATCTTCATAATGACCGCTCTCCTCCATCTTTCTCTCTACTACACTTTTTCTTCATTTATCTTGCTCTTGTTTCTGGTGCACCGGTGTTGCACGTCGAGACAGAGTGGATACTAATAGCGGAGAAACTCCATAGTTCTCCGTAGGCATCGCTCATTCAAAGTTTTGCGTTCACCAGCGTTTGTTTGCTTGCGGAGTCGTGTTTTCAATGGACCATGTCATCGCGTGAACGCACATATACGTTTCTATAGTGAGAGCGCGTGCACGGGCACATTGTTCCATGTCGATGTTAGGCACCATCCATTTGAGGGTGTGCATGTAATTGCGGTGGATGAACAATGCACTACTACTGCGACACAACGCTGATAGATCTCTTTCCTTTTCTATTTTTTTCTCTTCCTTTCTAATCTCTTCTTCCTTCTTTGGCTATTTTTCACCCTTGTCCTCGCACTCTTTCTCGTTGAATCTCGAGGGTTATATTTTAAGCGGCTGTAAAACCTCATAATAAACGGGGTGTTTTTCGAGTCGGGCCACAGGCACCGGGGCAATAATTACACAGAGTGCGGCGGTGGCGCACTCCTTTCAGTTCTCTAGCGGGAGATGATGGATTTGTTGTTTTCCGCGCTTTTTATCCCAGTTTTATACTCCACCCACTCCATTTTTTTCTTTTCATCCCCTATCTCTTCAGGATCCTGACTTTTGTAGCATCTGCTCCTGCTGGACCGTGGCTCTATAATACACCGACAATCAAAAAGGTGATGAGGTATAGAGTCTAGAAAACTGGAATAAAAGTGTGCTTATTATGTAGTATTTCAATTATATAAAAAGCCGCAATAAAATTGCCAAATTAATATACAGTTATTTGAAAGCAAGTCATCTTTTCGTATATATACGTAGATATTTACCTCAAAGCGAGAACTTTGCAAATTAAACAGGCGTCAAGAAAAAAAGATACGGTTAAAAGCAATGAACCATTTAACGGTTGATGAGCTTGAGTCTAGTCATACTTTACGTGCTCTGCTTAAACTCAGAAATTCTCACGCTGACACAGAGCAAAATGTACCGGAAGCTTATCTAGAATCACCTACTAGTCGCCATTAATAAACTACGTACTCTTTCAGATTATAATTACCAGCCTTGGAGCGACCAAGATGCTCTTAATGCTCACTCACGATGATACTTCTTTACCTGATCTTGTAACGAAGTGAAGGAAGCGATGATTAATATCATCCTGTTTTCGGCACAAAAAGAGGCTCAAAAGTAAATAAGAGTTTTTAAAAGGTGTGATAAATGAAAAGACCCCGATGAAATAGGTCTCATAGA
The DNA here is from genome assembly GCF_010883055.1 of Belonocnema kinseyi. Lineage (NCBI taxonomy): Eukaryota > Metazoa > Arthropoda > Insecta > Hymenoptera > Cynipidae > Belonocnema > Belonocnema kinseyi. The sequence continues at coordinate 102,535,440 of NC_046664.1, read as the reverse complement.
GTGTAATAGCATCACTAAATAATACACTGTCAGGAGAGATATCTTGAGCATATTAATTAATAAACTAACTGCTGGTTTTCATCCTTGATTGAATTCAGAATTGTGTTTACAAGTATAGCAAGTCTTAGTCTTTTTAAATATCAACCAACTGTTAATTTACTGAAAGATACATATTTCCGTTATCTCGTTCTTCGGCGGGTTCCTAAAGAAATTAGAAACAAATTTCAGGAAATTGATATTCGTAATGTTAATTAAGAATCGTTAAAATGAGATAAAAGAGAGGTAAAACAATAAGGAAAGGTCGTCGAAGCAGCGCGTCAACCCGGTTCCCTCTTCAGAGTGTAATTTTATTATTTGAGCAAGCTGACACGGAAGTCTACTTTAAAGGGTTGCTTGGATCGGAGAAGGGCGCTACGATAAATTCTTTGAAAGTGGTATAATTATACCTTAGTTAATTAAATACTGTCGATGTAGGAGCAAAACTGGAACACACAAGGCGCAATAATTGCAGAGTCGTAGTTTCAACTACTTTCATTTTTGCATTTCGAGAACGCCATCGCTTTAATTTAAAAAAATATAACGATAAATAATACGTTATACGTATATTATTAGTATTAAGACCCATTAGAGGAAATTTCATAATTTCCTCAATAGTAACCTATAAATTTAATTCTATGATATTTTAAAACACTTTTAAAATCCGGTTACAAGTCAATCAGAGATTCCAAATGACTTTTTTTTTTCTAAAGGAAGATAAAAATAATTTTTTCCTCAAGTAATAGTAACCAAAAGAAGGGTTTTTCAAGAAGCACTTAATATTTTGAATTTACTTTGAATATAAAATGCATGAGTTATTTCAAGGTCTCGAAAACTTGAATGAAGAAAAAAAACAAAACATTTTAAGTGTATCGAAAGTGTAAACCCAAAAAACTGTTGAGTTTTCTATATGTTTTGCGCTTCTTTGTGGGCTGTGTTGCATCTCTTCGTTGGTAATCGTAAATCAACGATTTTTCGAAGTAGGGTTCGCAAATTTCGAGTGAGCTTCTCCTACGCCCGGGTGCGGCAGATCACGGAGAGTAGCGTGACAGCCTCGAGGATCTTCCACGAGCAGACATGCAATTAACCGTGGGCTATATGCCCAGGGGGCAGGGACTCTCACATGAGTTCCCTGATCGCCACCTGAAAAGAATCGGTTGCGTGAAAGATTTCCTCTCGGAAGTGAGAACCATCGCAGTCTTCGAGGCTGAGATACTCATCCCACATAAAAGCTTCCATGCATGTCAAACATTATACGAGCGCGTTACTATTAAATACGTCAAACCATCGTATGTTTATTGCATATTGGATGCTGCGTACTTCGGCTTTCTCCCATGCAACCCACGAATAACCGATCACAAGGTCGAACGCCTTGAGGTAAAGAGAATCTTGCTTCTGCAATTTTTCTAACAATATCAGATAGGCATATATATTAACCTTTAGGTTACCATAATTATATCAGTATAACTGTCGTGTATAATCAAAGAAATTATAATTAAAGACGAATAATAATCTATTCTTTTCATATTCAGTTTATTTATTCCCGTGCAGAAATTGCCAGATCTTTTCCCGGTTACCAATCAGGTCCGGATCGGTCTGATATGATCTGGCACGGGTAGGGCTACTTTGCTTGGTCCGGAGTCGTGCCAGACCGGGTTGGCCAGGTTTCCTATTGCAATGACACCTAGTAAGTGTTTAAGGAAATTGCGTATGATCGCGTAGTTACTTTGAACAGTTATTTTCGACAGGCACATTGAGTATATTTTGGTTAAATCCAAATATTATGTAAAAATTGCAAAAGTGAAAAACAGTACCCTGTTACACTGTTAGAAAAATTTGTACGAGGTTTAATATACATGTGTGTGAAGCAAATATGCACTACCGCTACTGAAATGTAACATACATTGGTGTAGTGAATTTAAGATACATGTGAATTAAATTTAATATACAGGTCAGTATAGTAATGTGCGTGAAAACTCAACGTGCTTTAATTACTTTAAATCTTGTCAAATATTCTCAATTAAATGAATAATCTAGAATTTGTCGATTGAATTGTTATTTATTATGAAAGTGCAATGTACGGGTAATTTTTTTTCCTAATTCCGCTCTAAATAGCCAAAATTTAAGGCACAGACAGTGTAGGAAAGATTTAAAAATCTACAAAGTTGATCAATTATTATCTTAAGCTGGCGATTGTTTCTGGCGTTTTTTTAATACTGACTCGCCCAGTGCTGAGTTAAAGATGGTGCAAATATCCACTAATCTCTCCCTAATTTATAGAATATTCTAAAAGTAATTGTTTTTCTTCTCTAATCAACATATGCGTTTATTTATTTTAACCATGTTTTTCTGTTGAACTTAAAACATAATTGATAAATACTTTTAATTGTAAGAAAGAATAGTGTATTTGAGATGGATAAGCACAGGACTTAAAATATCTTAAGATGGTCGTGAATCTGGGTATTCTCCATCCTAAATTTTTAACCTGAACCCTCAAACTCAGTTCTTGAGCTGAGACCAAGTGCAATACTTGAATCGCCGCTGCGTTCCAGTGTAACATAATATGTATCAAAAAGATAAGGGCTATTATTATTACTTTCTGATATTCAAATGAGGTTTAAAGTACAAAAAATAGATAAATTGTTATAAAGTGTAAATAATAATTTTTTTTAATTTCCTGTTTGAAGATCAACATTGTAACCCTTTAAAAAATTCTCTGCTCCAAAGTTAAACTTATTACTATTGAAAAATATATTCGTTCAAATTTAACTATTTTATTGAAAATTATATTTTTTTGCATAAAATTAATCTCTTTGGTTCAAACTTAGTTCTTTTAAATATATATTTTTTTGTTTGAACATCAATCTGCATCAGTTTGAGATTCCACTATTTGTTAGAAAAGTTCTGTATTTTGTTGAAATCTCGCTTTTTCTGTTGTTAAAAATTATTTGTTTTATCTGAAAATGTAGCAATTCCATTTTTGGTTGAAAATCAAATTCCCCTCATTTATTTTCAGCTTTGCATGATTAATTTTTAGGGTCACTTATGAGGAAATGCTTTCCCACATAGAAAAATTTTCGCTAAAGCGAAAGACTGGAATGACAAACGGAAGAGTACACGTCAGTAAAGTTAAGAGTGGAAGTAATTACAAGGCGTTCAACCTATTTATTTATATGTATTAATTATTTAAGTAAAAATACCTCATAATTTAGAACATGGGTTTGAACTGGAAATTGATCGGGGTCAGTTCGGGGACCGACCGGGCTACCAGGTTCAGCTTCGATCGGAGCCTGCCTTTCATGACGGATCTGGCCACGGTCGGATTCCTCGATGTAGGCCCGATTCGGCTCGATCCGCCCCGCCCCGGTCCACAGCAAAATTTCTGCACGGGTTTTATATTTGAAACACGTGTTTTATTGAAAAATTGGATTTTCTCAACATTTTATCTGTTAGAACTATACAGTGTTTTGAAATAGAATTTATTCCAATGCATTTAAATTCATTCAAGAAGAAGTCCTAACTGAATTCAGAACGTGTTTATCTTCTGTCATAAATTTGCAGAAGTGACGACAGTTTATGTGAAGTTATGTCATAAAGTAAAAATAATGAAAATTTCAAAGTTCGAATGGGAAAGAAAATTATTGTATTGTTTTTTTAATTTTCAAATTTTAAAGAAGGCGATTTGACAAAATAAAACTAAAATGATATAAGAAATACGTTTGTCAAAAAGCCCACAAAAATTGCTAATTTATAAACCTATGTATAAATATGCAATGTTTATTGCTTTTTATTGTTTTTTATTGTTTTTCTTTTATGTCATTTATTTCAATTTTTTAAAACGAATACCTTTTTAAGTGAGAGGAGGGCGAGTTGGCGCGGGGGATAATTTGGCGCACCCTTATTTACTAAACACTAGAATAGTTTAGCTCAAGAAAATAGTTCTGTCGTGTGTATTACTGCATAATATGTGATTGGAAAATATTCACAATCTGTCGATTCTTTTAAACATTGTTATTACAAGTTAATTTCTAGAATTTCTATGGTATCTTTTGATTAAGTTCAGAGCACTAGAGTTCAACCGATTAATAACTCATATTTTACATTATTCTAACTAATCCAACACTTTTATAATATTTTGTCTTTATAAGCTCATCATTATTATAGTCTTATGTCATTAAGAAAAATAACTTTCGCGGTAAGTGAGTCTCACTCGGCTCTAGTCAGGGATCAGTGAGTTCATACGAGAAAAGTGAGGAAGGGAATTATACGAAGCGGTATATATTTGGGTGGGAGGTGGGGGGTGCAAAGTATAGAATTTTAGATTGATCTAGAATTCCCGTGTTTTCTGTTTAAATAACAAGTTCGTTCCTCAGCACTGCTCTCACCCAGGTCGCTGATCAATCTATCCTGCAAAAACCAAAGGCGAAGAGTTTGACAAATTCATCATGTAAGCTCTTGATTGAGGCCCATTATTATACAGGGCTTGCTTCAAAAATAGTGGGATTGGCCTTCGTAAGGCCAGACGAAGTGGGTCTGTTGGGAGGTGGGCGGGGGGGGGGGGGCGTAGGGCAGGATGCAAGGAAGAGAACGCGCTATTGCTCAGTTGCCTCTGAGCTAGGGATCGAAGTTTTCGGACGAGAACCGATTCCGGTTCTCGATATGTTGCTCGATTCCGGTTCTCGAGAGTCGGTTCTTATCAGGTCTCGGTTTCGGTTCGCGTATCTGCTAAAAAGCCCGCGCATAATTAAAATAATTAAATAATAATAAAATTAATTGAATAATCATAATAAAATAAATTAAATAATAATAACAAAATTATGTAAAAAATAATAATGAAATAAAGAATACTTAAATTATTAATAAAAATTAAATTCATAAATAATAATTAGATTATTAATTTTTTATTATTTTAAATCACTTTATTAATAAACCCGTCTGCTAATTACATCAGTGGTTACATGTATTCACCGTATTTACAATTTTAACCTTAAAATTCATGCCAACTGGTGAATATTTTTTCCGACTACCGTATGGTCGATTTTGGGTTTTGATTTCATATTTATGCAATTGGACAAGCATGCACAAAGCCATTTTTTGGAACTAAAAGAATAAGTATTCACTAAAAATTTATTCTTTTGAAGCCATTGTTAATGTAAACTCAATTTGTTAATATAATTTATATGTAAAATTATTATGAAGTATATATAATTAATTTGTTAATATAAAACAATTATCCATAAAAGACCGGAAATTTAGTGCTATACGTTGGGTTAGTATACGAGTTAATTTTGCAAATTAAAATACTAATTTTTATAAAATTCATATTGTTAAAGGAATACTATTTTTATTTTCATTTATAAAATTAATATTTTATCATTAAACTATATATCTTTTGTTGGAAAAAAGTTTATTCGCATGCAATTAGTATAATAGCTTGGCCTTCGGTGGGTAGGATCTTGTCAACTGACGTCACTACGTGAAATACCTAATAGTGCGCATCAAAATGCGCATGCGTTGACTTGTTACTGCCTGCAGTGAGGTCATATTGTTCGCGACCTCGCAACTCGCAAGTCTGTCGCACTGTGCTGCCGGATACAAATTTGGTGGGAGGAAAGAACCAAAGAACCGTTTGGAGACTCGGTTCCGGAACTGAGAACTGACCGCTCGGAACCGGTTCCAGGGAATCGGTTCTCAGACACTAATAGCGTATTCGGTTATCCTGCACTGATTCACTCCGATCTGCACCAACGCAGGTCGGAGTGAGAAGGAAGAAGTAAGACGGAGCGATCGGAGTTCTCTTGCTCTACACCAGTGCAGGATGAACGAATGTGCTATTAGACTCGGTTCTCTGAAGGAACCGGAACCGGTTCGACCGTCCCTACTCTAAGTCTTGGTTGCAGAAGGACAGTATAAAACGTGAACCACTGTTAGCGATCGTTGTCGCGCTCAAGAATGAATCGCACTCCGGAGCACCGACCCACACAGCGATCTCGGTGAGAAGGCAGCTGAGAAAACACAGTGTTGCCACGTTGCCTTATCCCCCATACAGCCCGGACATCTCTCCGCCAGACTTTTTCCTCTTTCCTTCTCTAAAAAACCAGCTGAAGGGACGTCGTTTTGGGACGTTGAGAGCAATTCAAGCAGCCGTGGCATCAAAAATTATCAGCATGCCACAAAGCGCATTCCAGGCGACATTTGCGGAGTGGGGGGCTCGTTATAAAAAAATGTATAGCTTCGGGAGGGTCCTGGTTCGAAGAATATTAACCTCCTGTACGTATATGATCAATAAATTTTTGGAAAAAGAAATCACTCCTACTACTTTTGAAATAAAGTTTGTACATGGTCTTTCGTTTCAGGCAAAAATCACTTTACTAATACTCTTCATCATGCATTTCTTATAAGCTATTTGTCGCATTAAGTGCATTCCAACTACATTAGCTTTACTCTTATGCTGTTCTTGATTGGTCGAGGTCTCGCTGCAATATAACATTTTAACATTTATTAATATTTGGTAATAGGCAAAAATCATTTGTTTTCAATCGCTCACTGTAAAAGAAGTTTTGAATAGGAAAAATTATTCTTGTAAT
>NC_046664.1:102523830-102528717 GCF_010883055.1 Belonocnema kinseyi | reverse complement strand
ATTTCTAAAGCAGGGTAGTAAAAAAATCCTATGTGTCACATTAGTGACAAAAAGTGTAACCTTTCAAAAAAAGATATTCGTCCAAAGGAAATTCAAACATTTCCTTTTTTCGAACCACCCTATTGCACATACATACATAGTGGAACAAATGTACGGAACCGAATTTTAATACACAATACACTGGGACCTGGAATTAGTTACCTTGGTTTTATTAATTCCGAGAAAAGATGCCGTGGCGGTTTCGGATGAGAGAGGAGCCCGCGTGGCCGATAGAGGGTTGGAATTGTACACGCAATACTGATGATATGATTTTTCAAATATTAATTAGATTTTGCAAAGTTTCTTCTTTGGTTACCCAATTGCTATTATATTTATTATGTACAACGCTGGAATGTCCAAATACGGTGGCGAGTACGTACCTTCCCGATTGTCCGAATTGATAAATTTATGAATTTGGATGAGAAAACTTCCAGATAACTGGAAAAAGCGATTATCGTACCAATATGCAAAGGAAGGGGAGACAAAAGCAACTGTAATAAATACCGAGGTATCAGCTTATTAAGTACCATAAGTTAAATATATTCAAGAATAGAGCGTTCGTAAGGGCAGGATGGCGATCAACACTGTAAGAGAGACAAACATGGTAATAAAGTACTCTTAGAACCGAATTATGCCTGCAGCGATAGGTTGTTCCCACATGGGTGGGGCACCCAGCTAGTATGCGTTCTAGCCACTCATTGTGTGCATCACACGATCTTCACTTATCGCTTAGAACTGCTTGACATAAAATGCGGCGTCATGGCAGCTCTTAGAAGTGAAGCATCTAGATTCAGTAATGCGCTTTCCTCATTTCTGATGTTAAAGTTCAGGCCCAGCGTCTCGATCGCCTGCTTCGCGGCTTTGTGGAGGAAGACTCCATTGCCAATTATATCGTGGTTCCTGACCATTTTTACGAAAGTATCTCTGCTGTATGCAACTATTCAAGCTATACTTAGAACAATTCGACTATAAATACGCTGGTGATTCACAAGTCCGCGTCCACCTTGACAGCGTGATATGTATAATCGCCGTAAGCTTGTTCGTCCTTTGAACCACTCAAAAGGAGTAGAATAGAACCGGGACAGTTAGCCAACCTGTCAGTTAGCTAGTTTTCTCGGCAGCCTGCTATACATTTTTTCGAGCCACGTTGAAAGCACATCTCTCTCCACACAGACTCAATTCTTCGAAAAATCCTGGTATTGAGGACAGCTGTAGAGATATTATACAGTGTACTTAAGTAAGTTATTGGCTTCCAATTCTCTGGGCTGGAGAAGTTGCCTTTTTTATTAGTAGTATAGTGCGTCATAACATTAGTCAGATAACACCCGTTTTGTCCAATCTTCTTGTTCAGTTGATGCACGCGTCTCTTGGTCTTTTGACCCATCATTGGTTTTAGCCTTCGAGTTGAATCAGCTAAAGCTCTCGCAGCATCATAAATTGAACAAGTGATGATCCAGAGGTCTGACTCCTCCAAGACATCCTCACAAAGGGAGGCATCCGTTCCAGCCAGATCATTACCAAATATGGAAAAATCATATCTCGAGTTTTTCGAGTATCGCATTGAAATAAAAAATGCGTGGAAATTAATTTCGAACACAAAATGCAAAGAAAAATGTTCTATAGAAAAAAAAAATTTGATTGCGAATCTCCCATATGTATATCGCAATTTTAGCTTTATTTGATATATTCTTAGTGGTGGCAATGGCTGCTTCCCTGCCGATAATGCATCTGGCTAATCCGTCGTTTATCTTTCCGGCATTAGTAAATAAGCTACCAAAATAACCCAAACTAACAAATTTTTCGATTCTCTTATCGTCTAAGCTAAGGCAATTTTCAATACTGTTTTCTCACCCTTTCCTTCATAGATCATAATTTTGGGTTTGTTTGCATTCATTTCAAGAACCATGTTATTCATACAAGTATTTTTTGATTAATAAAAGAGGGCGCTGGGTGATTTGGCGCAAAGCTTACTTCACATGCGATTTTTCAAAAAAACAATGAAGAAACAGTGCAAATCGAGTTTCAGGTTATGTGTTGATGTGAGTTGCTAATTTTAAAACCATGGGTTATCTCTAAATTTATTTGGAAATTAGGATAACTTAATACAAAAGAGTTACGTCATTAGGATGTAAGTTATTTAATTGAATTAATTATTAATATATTGCAACATCAGAGAATAATAAACTAACTAATAAACTAAAATTATCATTTTTTACGTAGTTTTCATTCAAAAATCTTATTAAACTTACTATGGCCAAGACATTAAGTTAACCAAAGTATATTTTTCCATCACTAGCGGTTATATATTTCTATCTTAAATTCCCCTTTTCTTTTAGGTGCACTAACGTACACTCCTCTCCCCTATTATTAAAGATGTTTGTATTTTTTCAAAAATAAAATTTTGAATTTTCACAAGGAATTTTTTTAAATCGTGATTCAAATTAATGTACATATAATTATTCGAAAATAGAGTTTATATTAACTTTTAAAATCTTTATTAATAAAGTATTTGACGCATTCATCGGGTAATAGTTTTGGAGTTTGAATTCCTATACATGTAAATTCTCCTACACCGTGTACTATTGGTTTTTGCTGAATATGGTTAAAATAATTTATAAGGAGTCACGCACAATTTTCTAGGGATGAATCCCAAAGAATAAATCTGAAGCGAAGGCGTAACTACAGTCCCGAATGCTGAACGGCACCTTGGCGAGGTATCCTAAATGGTTACTCCGAGATACCGGGCAACCTCTCAAAGTCTGCATCCTTATCCTTGCATGCAGGGATGTTCAAGGACGGGCGAAACCTTTTCCTAGCTGCTCGTGGAAACAACAATGACACAAACAAACCATCAAAAAACTGTAGATGTCAGCATGCATCCTCTTCACGGTGCCTTTAAAGCGCGTATGCACTCTCTGTGGTACCAGAAACACCCAGAGCTTCAGCACGTTTCGCATCAGTCACTGCGAAATAATCGTGCCCACCTCTTGAAACATGCATATGTGTACGGAGCGCTTCATCAACTGCTGATTGAGCAAGCTACAGAAGAAGATGAGGAAGCGATATTGAGACCAGCCGCACAAAGCACGCACTTTCTGAGAGATGATAGCAATTTCAGGACAAGCAGGAACATTTACATGCAGGTTTATCATATGCCCCAAGATCTGGCTGGAACGGATGCCTCCCTTTGTGAGGATGTCTTGGAGGAGTCAGAGCTCTGGATCATCACTTGTTCAATTTATGATGCTGCGAGAGCTTTAGCTGATTCAACTCGAAGGCCAAAACCGATGATGGATCAAAAGACCAAGAGACGCGTGCATTAACTGAACAAGAAGATTGGATGGGCAAGTCAGAGTTCATCCGGTGTTTAGTATGCGATCGACTATATAGCATCTGGTAGACCGTTCTCTGAAAGGGTTTGGAAGTTCGCCCAAGAACTGAGGATGTTCAGTTACATCCTGAAAAAGCCAAAGTTGCTGACAACCAAGCAGCATATCGTTGACAAAATACGGGTGTTATCTGACGCAATGAGTAGAATACATAAGATGGAGAGGCTGCCGGACCGGATGGAATGAAAAACTTCTGGTGGAAGAAGTTTACTTCTACAGACTTACATCTGGCCTTCATATTTACCTCATATTTAAAGTCGGAAACGCCAGTTCCGCCGTGATTGGTGTTATGACGCACTATACTTCTAACAAAAAGGGCAACTTTTCCAGCCCAGAGAATTAGAGGCCAATAAATTAATTAAAAACACTATGTAATATCTCTACAGCTGTCCTAAATACCAGGATTTTTCGAAGAATTGAGTCTGTGTGGAGAGAGATGTACTTTCAACGTGGCTCGAAAAAATGTGTAGCAGGCTGCCGAGAAAACTAGCTAACTGACAGGTTAGCTAACTGTCCCGGTTCTATTCTACTCGTTTTGAGTGGTTCAAAGGACGAACAATGAGCTTACGGCTATTATAAATATCACGCTGTCAAGGCGGACGCGGACTTGTGAATCACCAGCGTATTCATAGCCGAATTGTTCTAAGTATAGCTTGACTAGTTGCAAATAGCAAAGAAACTCTGCTAAAAATAGTCAGGAACCACGAGATAATTGGCAAAGGAGCCTTCCTTTACGAAGCCGCGAAGAAGGCGATCGAGACGCTGGGCCTGAACTTTAACATCAGAAATAAGGAAAGCGCATTACTCAATCTAGATGCTCCATCTTTAAAAGCAGAAGTAAAGATGGCAGAGATGGAAAAATTCTATCAATATCTACTTAACAGGAAAAATTTCTTAGATCAAGCAGTTTCAAGCGATAGGTGAAGATCGTGTCATGCACACAATGAGTGCCTTGAACACATACTAGGTGGGTACCCCACCCATGCGGGAACAACCTATCGCTGCAGACATAATTCGGTTCTAAGAGTGCTTTATTACCATGTTTGTCTCTCTTACAGTGTTGATCGCAATCTTGTCCTTACGAACGCTCCAAAAACGTCTCAAATTTTTTTCTGTGATCTACTCTGAACTTTCCATATATTTTTTTCTGTTATTTTTATTATCCTACGAATTATTATTCTTGAATACGAGTATATTTAACTTATGATACTTAATAAACTGATACCTCGGTATTTATTACAGTTGCTTTTGTCTTCCCTTCCTTTGCATATTGGTACGATAATCGCTTTTTCCAGTTATCTGGATGTTTTCTCATCTCAATACATAAATTTATCAATTCGCACAATCTGTTCTTCTTCTGTAAATTTGTTTCATTATGTATGTATGCGCAATATTTTGGTTCGAAAAAAGGAAATATTTGAATTTCCTTTGGACGAATATCTCTTTTTGAAAGGTTACT
>NC_046664.1:102505879-102523730 GCF_010883055.1 Belonocnema kinseyi | reverse complement strand
TTAATCATTAATTCTAGAAAACAATCATATTTATAATTTCGCAACTAAAAATGATCCATTAGAAAAAATACAAAAGTAACATTTCCGACTAATATAGGCAAAATACTTGAATCTTGTGTAGAGGGTGTTTTTGGGGCATAATGGAGGGCAGTGGGGGTCAAATAAAAATGTAATGCATATTTCACAAAAAGCTAAGCTTAGCAGAAGCTAAACTTAAAAATTAAAAACTACTCTCCTTCATATGAAAAAACTAAATTTTGAGATGAAAAAAGAAGATAAAACATGCAATCCATTTATAAAAATAATCCACACAAACAATAACATTTTGAGAGAACTTTCCAGAAACTTAGAATTTAATGTCGTAGATTAAGCCTTTCTTCGAACGTGATTGACATGTAAAACAATTTCTCAATGAGGAGAAATAGGACATATTATGTTGGTCATCCAATCCAAATAAAAACTCAAACTTTTAATCAAAATAAATAAAAGTATCCAAATGCATTATACAGTTAACCGACGTTCCGACAAGGTGTTGTATCTTTTTCAAATAAAATGTAATAATTAAGTTAACCGAAGTGCAATATTTTTTTTATAATCCCAAAATTAATGGAATGAATTACTTGATTCTTAGTTTAAAAATAGCGATATAAAATTCAACGAGACGTGTATTGTACATTCGTTGTGCTTGTATATAAAGTCAATCACGTAATCACGTCGTTTTACCTGCTAAAAAAGTGGAACTTAAACCGTCTTATAAAATCACATTTTAAAATGATGAGGACAGAAACGAACACAAAATTAAGCTGTGATGGACAATCAACGATAAACGAACAGCTGCCTTGTACAATAAAATTTAAATATTAAGAAAACTTAGAGTATGTAGAAACAACGATACAGATAGATGCAAACTAAAAACGTAATTCATCTAATGAGAGTGCCCGAAAGCTGAAATTTAAAAGAAGTTATTTATTTCAAATGCATTAGTAATAGTTGTTACTATGCCATCTTTTAGTTTATAAGTTGACACAATTGTCAGAATATTTCTTTATAAAAATTGATTCCACAATATTTCATTTATAAGATATATTTTCTTTATTACATTGTTATCAATTACATTTTATCTTCTTCATGTTTCAATCAGTGACTCATTTGGAAGATTTATAAGAAAATACCCATATAATTTTTTAATGTAAATCCTAAAATAATTTATCATCAAATTTATCATCAAATCCACTCTCATTACGTGAAATGCTCATTATAGAATTGGTAGCTTACACTTTACAGTTTACAGCATACGCGGAAGGGATGTAAAAAAGGAATTCTTCTCGGGGCCAACGATCGCAATCGTGAAGAGCGGAAAACGATGGAGAGACGCCAAATTCGAAACGGTTCGACACGCCGGAACGCTCTCATTGTAAGAGATCGACTTAACGGAAAGTCCAAGCGGCTCTTATTATTCAGGATTTCAGGCTGTTCGACAGAGATACGGTGAATTATGCATGGTCAGTCGGTATACGGCTCTTCGTTTCTTTCCCATGTATACCATGTATACGAAGTGTGATAGATGGACGTGTCAATTTCATCGGGACACGGTATCGATACGCGCGAAACTATCTTCATGAAGACAAGTTCGTCATAACTTCACGTCTTTTCCATAAGCTTCTTTTAACATGACTCCTTTACGGTCTCTGCCTTTCACATCAAATTATACTTTAAAAATTTGATTATACCAATATCAACTTATTCGAAATTAGAAGCTATTATATTCAAATTGCTATCATCTAATTCGTGGCCGTATTTATATTCAAAATCTCTAGACATTTAACACTTTATGATGCTTTTAAAACTCATGTTTAAACACATGAGTCGATAACGATCTCTAACGATCCATTTAATTTTAAACTACCTGTTATGCGTCTTCTGCGTCAAACGCCTGCCGATCATATCTGCAATGCTTTGGATAATTTTTCTATTAGAATGTGTTTACATTATCTGATTATCTGTGTCCGTGTTTTTCTTTTTTTGATGCGGGTACTAAAATTCTTTATAGATCGACAGAAGATTGATTTTTTTTTCTTGCTAAGTAGTTAACCAGATCGACAAAATAGCCCACCGTCCGAGATTTCGAGAGAAGATTAGTGCTTTAACTTTTCTGCCATTTAGAATCGTTTTTATGACTTGGCTGGTACAGCTGGTCTCATGTGGTCGACTGGTGAACTGGTCAACGCAGCGGTCAGTGCCATGGCATCTTTTTTCGGAAAGGTCGAATTCTCATCAGTTGGGCATGTCAACGCAAATCAGCGTACGCCCAAAACACAATGACATGTATCTGGAGCAGTGGAGGGTCAGGTCCTTTCCGGGGTCACTGAGAAAAAGTGATTCAAGCACATGAGGCCTGGAATATTCAACAGAGCGAGAGAAATTAGGGCAATGCAGAAAGGGGAGTTGCCAAGGTGCATTGGCATAATTATTAATCAGGGTTGCTTTGTTACGTGGGGAGTCAAGACGTGAAACAGGGATGAAAAAAGGTATACCGATCAGACACCATTGTGTCCGATTTGAATAGACATTACCTTTTTCAAAGCTTGCAAATATTTTCACTCTTTACAATCTTTGTACTCTCTTTCACAGTAGACAAATTTAATAAATTTATCATCGATAATGAACTAGAATATAAAATCATTCAACAGATAAATATGATTTGGCGATCAAGTAGACTTGGAATTTAAAGAAAAAAATAAATATTAATTAAAACATCTAATTGAATATTTCATCTCACACTAGCCCGCTGGTTAAATCATCCGAGACACCAACTAGTGCAACTTCGACGTTTCACACCTGAGATCTCCACATTTTCATACCAATTTGTGTCAAGCTTTACAATCTACTGGATGAATTGGTCTATCTGAAAATATTCGGGTTGAATTTACGATACAAGCGAGATATTTTATTACGTTTGACAGAGTGGGTACCAACCGGGACGAAATTTATGAAGCTGAAGATAGAGAAAAAAATTAGACAGAAAGGATAAGTATGAGGGGAATGAATAGACGATAGAAGGATGTTTCGTGGCGGTGGAGTCGAGGGGATTACAGAGTCTGGACGTTCTAGCTTGAAAAAGTAGTAAAAGGGATCTGGGAGAACGAATAAGCCGCAGAATGAACGAAAGTGAACCGACGAGTCCAGAGATCGACGGACAAATGCCGGCGTTCTTCACTGGTTATTGCGAGGTAGGATCGTTAAATTTTTTAAATATGACGGCCGAAGCCTTGCGACATGCGAGACGTTTGTTAGTCGACGTGTGCACGTGCTCTCCGTGAAACTCCCTTCTACGGCTTTGCCTAAAATAAAATGCCCGGGTGGCTCCTTCTACCTTTTTTTCACCGCTTCCTAATTTCATATGTGATTTGTCCCTTTCTGGCAGCAATGTGCAATTTAGCTTTCTTTAAATAGTTACGGTAGTGGAGGTTATCTAAAATATTCCATGATTCATGATCCTTGTATTCTTAAAAGAAGATTAAAAAAACCTCATTGAAGAGTTCACAATGACTCTCCTAGAAACGGATCCCGAGAATAGTGGTAAGAATTGTCCTTTTATAACTAATATTCAGCAAGTATCAATAATCACTTCTATCCTCGTCAGTAAGAAAGTCTAACCAACTTTGTATGAACACCACCATTTTTTTCAACAGTAGACCATATCAACCTCACTACAGCAATTTTTCTACCAAAATAAACTAACGATTCTAACATTCAGCAGAAGTCACCCGAGTAAAAATATTGCTTCTTGAGTTCAACTTTGCTCGTCTTGAGTTCGTCTCCAAGACGGCTATGTCTCGCTGGCGGTCAGGGGTGAGAATTAGTAGTAAAAACTTAAGTCTTGAGTTTACGACTAAGGTTTACGATGGGTTTTGAAGACAAGTCAGGGAGGACTTGTTTTGAGACGAGAAGTTTTATTGTCAATCTTCAGACCATTTTAGGTGGACTTATCTTAAGATGAGAAGTTTAAGTAATCTTAAAACCATTTGAGGTGGACTTGTCTTAAGATGAGAAATTTAAGTCTTAAGAAGTAAACAGAATTTTTCTGAGGACAGTTATATTACCAATTTAGGGCTTTAATATTTTGCAGTGTTAAAATTACGATAGTTTGCCTTTGTATATTTTATTTTCCATTATACTCCAACCTCTACGAACAATGAACCCCACTGGCAGGGCCTGCCATTTCCAGGAACTAGGTAGCTAGGCTGGGGCCAATCATTTTCTTATTCATCTGCTAAGTCTTCACTCAAGGCATAGCCAAGATACAGTCAGGAATTTTTTGTAAGTCTCGCCCCTGGTCGCGATCGAGACTTTATTTTTGGTCTTGAGTAGAAATTTTTTGTCTTCAAGCCAAACTCAAGGGCGCTAACAACAAACGGCTCAAAAGACCCCCGAGGGTCATCACTGATCCGCTCTAAATTGTGCAGAATGTTTATATTACAGGTCGACAAAATTTGACAAAAGTCAGAAGCCAGAAAGAAGACCAAACATTTTCGAAGAATTTTGATGCGCTGAATCCGAATCCGAACTCAAAATTGCTCCTGTACGTTAGGATTTCAGGATATCCCAACCTAAAAGTGCAAAAAATGCGTTTTTCAGCTATTTTTGAGGTTATGTAACTGTACAAGAAAAATGTCTACCGCAAAGCTAATATGGAATTTGAAAGTATTAATTTTCCACTTTCAAACCTACTTGGATTTATTATACTATCTTTATTTTTCACCAAAATATTGTAATTTGACATTTTTTATTTTAGCGTTTTAACCCATTAACGCTGAGGTGGTCAGATTGATACAACGCAATCTCTATTGCTAACGGTACGATATGTTTTCTTTAAAATATTATCTCAGGGGTTTTCGAGGGTGCCCTTTCTATTGCCCGTGTGTCTTTTCATTTCTACGGAAGCCGTTTCCTAGGGGTAGAAATCACCAATAACGAGCCACAAGCCTGCTAACCCACCTGACTCTGGGAACAATAAGTTTAGTCGCATATTTTTCTTGGAATAATGAAGTTCCATGCCACAAGTGGGCTAACCTTGAAATGAAATTTTTCAATTTAGCGTATTAACCCACTATTGCCGAGATGGTATGCCATTGTCCCTTGAAAATGTTATCTGAGGGGTTTTCAGGGCAAATTAAGGGAAGAATTTAGACTGCCCAGCCAATTATGGCAAGCCTTTGGCAAGACTTACGATTGTCCAGCCAGTTAAGGCAAGACTTGGGATTGTCCACCTAAGCAAGGAAGTACTTAATATTTTCCAGTCAATTGAGGCAAGACTTTAGATTGCCCAGCCAATCAAGGAGAGACTTACGATTGCCCATTCAGTTAAGGCCAGGCTTCGGATTGTCCAGCTACGCAATTAAGTACTTAATATTTTCCAGCCAATTAAGGCAAGACTTTAGATTGCCCCGCGAATCAAGGAAAAACTTTGAATTGCCCAGCCAATAAAGGCAACACTTTGTATCGCCCAGTCAGTCAAGGTAAGACTTTGAATCGCTCAGCCAGTTAAGGCAAGACTTTGAATCGTCCAGCTAGTCAAGGCAAGACTTACGATTACCCATTCAGTTAAGGCAAGACTATAAATAAAACTCTCTACTCATAACAACATTTTCCATTACTGCACTTAACATTACATTATTATTATTATTCCAATGTTTTTATTAAACTTTTACTCGGGTAAATTCCGTTATACATCACAGCTACGGACTAAGTCAAGTGACTGATGGGATTACAATGTTAAAAGGTAATTCAAATAATTTCATACGATGGTTGAAACCTCCTGCGATGATGTTATAGGTATACAATTACAAGCGGCCACGAGCGTTGGAGGTGAAAACAGTCACCTCTGAATGCTTTCTTAGTGCTACCATCTGCCACTCCACGGGTTTTTAGTCGCTTGCTTCCTGATGATCAAGAAAGTTTCTTACAATGCGACAGGTGTTTAATAAAACTCCTTCTGAGCTGCTGCCAATACACTGCTGACTCCTAAATGTTCAAGATGTTCAGTGCATCTTGCGTGCACATTGCCTGTAGCCGAAATCACAATAGGATGAATAGATCTATGATTCACATTCCTCCATATGGTCTTTACTTCATTGCCTTAACTCGTTATACTTGTGCATCTTGGTTGTATGGGTTGACTGAAAATTTCGGTTAAACGGACAAGCAATGTTGATGATGTAGATTCTTCCACCTTTTTTTTCTCACATCACGATGTCAGGTCGATTGGCCCGGATATAATGATCCGTTTGGGTAGTAACATTCCAATATACGATGTAATCTTCGCTTTCTAAAACGGGCATTGTAATGTAACCAACCCATCTATAAAAGGGCATCCATTCTTTTAAGAGTCCTAGGTTTAGGGCAAGTTGTTGATGTATAATGCCCGCTATATCATTATGTCTGTGCGTATATTCTTTCTGGGCCATCACGCGACAGCCATCAATAATGTCCTCGATGGATTCGTTCGTATCTCCACATAATCGGCGCCGGTCAATCACGTCTTGATGTAACACGTGTTTGCGATATTTCCTGGTGCTGACAACCTTGTCCTGTATTGCAATGACGAATCCTTACATCTCTGGACACAGAACACCCTTTCTTAGCCAAATATTAGATGCCTCGCTATCCACTTCATTTAGATCTAACGTGTTGAAGTGCTCGCCATGGATGGCTTTCTGCCTCCATTGTATTTCTAATTCCTCTATGGTTTCTGCCCTGATATTTAAGGCCCCATCTGAGGACAAATTTAAGGGCGTGTGTTCAAGATCCGCTTGACAGATGGTACTGTAAAGAGCAACATTTCGTTTGCTGTTAAAATAGTCTCGTAACTGTATCACTTGTGACTCACACAGTTTTTTAACATCTACAACGCCCCTACCCCCTAAATGTCGTGTTAGAACTACCCTTTCAATTGCTGAATTTCTGTAGTACATAAGGTGCTTCGTTATTTCTACGCGAACAATTCTGTTTAACCTTTCAAGGGCGGTGCTAGATCATTTTATGAGCCCGAAGAGTACGTGAAGACAGGGATGACATATGTGTTGATCGCCCTGATTTTGTTTGCCGAGTTGAGAAAACTCTTCATAATTAATCTGAGTCTCGTAGTGAAGGCAGTCGTTAGGCTTGTCTTAACTATCGTGTGTTGAATACCCTTAGATTCAAGAATACCCAGATATTTATATGATTCGCCTGCAGCTATTGCCTCGATGTCATTTTCGAACTCGTTCTCTAACTCTGAGGTCCCTAATTCCCCTCTGATTAAATGCACTGTTCTACATTTATATAGTCCGAACTCCATGTGGAAATCATTGGAAAACTGCTTTGTGACATCGATCACTTGCTGCAGATTCTGGCCTGAACTAGCGTACAGCTTCAGGTCATCAATTTAAAAAAGATGGGTCACTTGATGACCATTCTCATTATCATGAATTCTGAACCTATGAGACATGCTGTTTAGTGTTTTGCTCAATGGATTCAACACCAAACAGAACCAGAGTGCGCTGAAGGAATCTCCTTGAAATATACCCGTCGTAAAGCGTATTGATCTAGTTATCCTTTGTTGTTTATGATCAAAATACTTGATTCTTGTACCCCAGAGCCTCGTCGCATGGCTTAGCATGGGCAAATTTTGTAAAGTTTTGAGACTTCAAGCAAACAGTAATGCGACACGGAAGGAAACGATTGCTTGTAGTCAATGCATGCCATGTGTAAGTTCCTTTGATGCTTACTAGCTTGAGTCATGACAACAGCGTCTATAGTGACTAGATCTTTACAGCCTCGTGAGTTTTTAGAACATCCTTTTTGTTCTTCTGTAAGAATGTCATTCTCGTCGCAATGAGAATATACCTTATTTGCAATGATAGCTGTAAGACATTTATAAATTGTTAAAAGACAGGCTATCGGTCGAAAGTCAGATGGATTTTGTGCTCTGATTTTTTGTGTATCATATACGTAGTACTTTGCAGCATAAAACCTGGCATCAGATCTGGGTGTTCAATGATCTTGTGAAAACACCTTGCCAACGCAAGATGCATGCTCGTCAGGTACTTATACCAGAAGTTGTGCACCATGTCCGGACCTGGAGCTTTCCAATTACTTGCCCTTTTCAAGACCGCTGAAACATCTAAAGCTGTGATGTTTGTCAGATGCATTTCAGGGCTATTGCTTGCCCTTGCTTCCTCCAGTTTGAATCACGCAGTGTCCAAATTGCATCTGTTCATTTTTCCCCAAACACGTGACCAGTAGTTAGTCATATCTTCCAATTGAGGGACTTCGGTGCGTTGGTGGTTATTTGGCTTAACTCTCAGTTCATGATAGAAGCTTCTTTCGTCTGTCTGAAAGTTTTGATTTTATTGCCTTCGTGTATTACTTTTCTTGTACCGACGCAGTTTGGCAGTAAGAACATCAAGTCTCTGTCGTTGAGAGTTTAAAATTTCGTCCAATATTGCTGGTGTTCATGTCTCGATGTGCCGAGGGTGGATGATTTTAGTAACATGGTTGATCAGCTTTCTGGTTCTATTTCCTTTTTTATATTGAGTTAATCGAGCCAATTTGCACCTTACTTTGCTGACATCTATATCCAATCTGATCTTCCATGGTGGATCTCAATCAGTTGCTGGGACAAAAACTGCATTTGCAGGCCTTCTATTAGTGCACGCAGCTTATTTGTGATGTTCATTTTGGGCAGAGAATGCCCTAGTGTTGGTTCAGCATATCTGAACTCTAGTAAAGCATGACCAAAATTCCTTTCCAGGTGCTGTAGTTTTTCTGAGATTTCCCTATCCACATCATCGTCAGTAATATCTGGATGTGGTTCTAATGGATCCGATGCATGATGTTCATTATCCCTAGCACATGCCTTTAGCATCAATCAAGTCTTCGTTATTCACATCTTCCAAGGCGAAAAAAATTTTGAAAAATTTCCTAATTTATTTGGGAATTATACTTTAAAATTAGTAAGTTTTTTCAAAAATATATATGGAAAAATTTCCTAATTTATTTGGGAATTGTACTTTGAAATTAGGAAAATGTGCTTTAAAATTAGGAATTGTACTTTAAAATTAGGAAAATTTTTCCAAAATACATTAGGAAAAATTTCCTAAATTATTGCAGAATGAAATATTAAAATTAGAATATTACCATAAAAACAAAATTTGGATAATTTTGCATTAAAAAAGTACAAATTTGGCATAAATCATTTATTATATTTCCTTGGTACTTAACATTTTATTCGCGAACCTAAATATTGACTGAAGCTATTCACTTACTGGAATTTTACTATTTCCTTTATAAGATTTGTAACTTTAGTGGCCCTTTTTATTTTTCGTCCAATAGATGTACTTTGGTTAATTTATGAAGTCAGTGACTTGTCCAAGATCATCATTCTGCAACACATGAAACAGAATTACCTATATATTTTTTATATTGACGGCTCAATAATAATATATATTTATTTAACTGTTTTACATTCCCTCTTAAAAATATTAAAAAGAAGGGGAAATGAAAAGGAGTTTTACCTTTCAAGAAACTCTAATGTTGATGCGGTCTCCTTTTTATAATGATACACGTACACGAAGTGTACGAGGGGGAAAAGAAGCGTACTTCTGAGCACAATTTTGCTTCCATTATAATATTTCGGTCAATTAAAATATAATACCTGCAGGATTCATCGTATAAAGAGGTTCCTACAACAAGGAAAATAAAAACAATTCTTTCATTAGCAGTATAAAATAAACTCAAAATTCAAATAAAAAGTAAACTTTTTTCTGTCTGCCGTTTTTTACATCTAAATATAATGTAGTACGCAACTTTTAAACGAGCATTGGATAAGCAGAATTCATTACATTTAGCTCCTCTTCAATTGTATTGACATCCTGAAAACATAAGATAAGTAGTAAAATTAGCTCAAAATATGCCGGTTCAATGAATAAGATGTATATAATAAATAATATGAACAAATTAAACACCTATAGAAAATGAATAAAAGAAATATAAGGAGTACACTAAATAAAGTGAATGAAAATATGAAAATTAATTAAATGAATAAAAGAAATAAAATGAAAAAGAGAAATAAAGTAAATGAAATGAAGAAAAACAAATGAAATGAATAGATCAAATAAATTAAATGAATAAGAGAAATAATGTAAATAAAATGAAAAAAATGAAATGAAATGAAAAAAATGAAAATTCCCGAAATTTTTTACAGTGCAATTCTTAGATTAATTCAGAATTCTCGCGTTATTTATTTAAATAACACGTTCGTTCCCTAACACTGCTTCAGCCCAGGCTGCTGATCAATCTATCTAGCAAACACCCCAAGTGACGATCCTCACAAAATCGTTATGTGAGATTTCACGCTTGGGTTCATTAGTATCCACCATACTTTTCTGTTCTGTCATACTTCTCTAGCTTCTTTTACGTCCATGCATTTTTTCATGGAGGCTCTCGTGATTCTGTGGCTTTTTAGGTTTTTTCTAACTAAGGTCTTATTCACACATTCTAAATATTCTCTCCGCGGTCTGCCTCTGGGCTCGCTGCCATTTTCTCAAAATGACCAAATCATCTTAATCGATTTCTTTCCCATGTGTCTACTAATGTCTCTTCTGCACCACATTCTTTGAGAATCAGCTCGTTACTCACTTGGCCCAACAGAATTCTCCCGTATATTATGCGCAAGAATCTCATGTCAATTGCGTTAATTTTACTACTATTTTTTTCTTGATAGGTCCATACTTCGCTACCGTATAGTACACTCGGTACAAATATACAATTATGTGTTGCCATTTTAGCTTTAGTTGATACATTTTTAAATCTGATAAGGTACCCTGCTCTATCAATAACCTTCTTACCTTCATTATTGCGTCTATCTAATTTCTCATATATCTTTCCGTCCCTAGTAAACCTTGTTAAAAGCTTTTTTTAGGTCAACAAATGCACAGAAAACTTTTCTTTCTACTCTCAAACTTTTTTCTGTGATTTGCCTTAAGCTAAATATTTGATCCGTACATAACCTTCCTGGCATAAACCCACTTTAGACTTCCCAAATCTTTCCTTCTGTTATTTTCATTACCCTATGAAGAAGTATTTTTGAGTATTTATTATTGCGATAATATTATTGCAATCGATATTATCCCCCTCCATTTTGTATATTGGTACGATAATGGCTTTTTTCCAATCGTCTAGGACGTATCCCATAAATTAGATAAAAATCATAGGAATGCATCTTCGTGTCAATGATCATTTTATCAAGAATCCGATGTAAGTTAAACTTGAGGTCGCGAGAATACGTCCATATAAACAGCACATACTCGAACGGGCGTTAAGGGTCATCAGCTGATTACACGAAGGCATAGAAGCAGTTTGTAAGAGAGTCGAGCCGTGGCGGCTTTTGCCCGGTCTGCCGATGGAAGGGTAGAGGTCAGCCTAGGAAGAGATACACCGGGCTGGGTTAGCAAGAGGAGAGACCGAGAGCCCCCAATGCGCTGCCAGAGGTCCAGGTCTCCGATTAAGAGGTTCTTCCTTATAGTCGCGTGGTCCAGTCTCCATTCTGCGAAAAGAAGCTGCGCAGACAGCGTGGCTGCAAAACCGAGATACGAATGTCTGTCGGCCATCGCATCGCCACTTACCCGTGGGTGGCATAAGGCTATCGGCTTCACTCGTACCGGGGGTTGGGAGCTTTAAGTTCGATCAGGGCTCCTCCATGCCACCGAGGTCCTGAGGTCCTTGATTACAAACTCCAATTTAAAACTATCGACCAAGCATCACTTCCATATCTTACACATTATACCTTATAAACAATTTGCGATTTTTTTTTCAACCGGGTTATGTAAATTTCGTTGAAATAATTTTCTCTATATATTCACCATTAGATTACAGAAGTTTAAACGGTTAGAAATTATTTATAAAGCAGACATTCTCATCTAACAACCAAGTTTCATAACGATAGTGTTATTCTACAAGTGGTGATATTGCGAAACATCTCCACAATGAATTCTGGGATTGTAGGTTGTAGTATATGAATTATAAGCTGATAACAATCACACAATAGGCCAATGAAAATAATGCAGAATGGCGAAAAGCAAAGATATCTTGATCCAAGACTATGAAAAGTGGTATATACTAGAGTACAGATCTCTCAGGAGCTAGATTGCGATATTTCTTCGATCGCCACTCTGATTTAAAGATCGTATTGGATCTTGTAAATAATTTATTCTCGTGGATTCGGATCGTGCAATTCGCTTGGATTGAGAATTGCGAGTGACTCGCGCACGAGAAAGGAGCGAGTTTCGAATGAAGGGTACGCATCCCGAAAAATCTATTTGCACGTATAGAGGCGGCGAGAGATTTACGGCGCCTTCTCTTCGAGTTACAAAAATAAAAGAAATTCATTCCCCATTTCCTCCCTCCCGTCCCGTCCAGCCGATCCCACGACGAAGGTGCATACCAACCTTTCAACGGAGAGTGTAGATTGCAAAAGAACGCGCGTAAAGAATCGTAAGAGCTATACCGGTATTCATGGTCGGGGAATGAGAAGGGTGGATGGGTTAGGGCGGTCATAGTGTGGAACAACGAAGCTCGCGGTACCCGTAGACGGGAGTCGGGCGGCCATGGAGATAGATGGCAGCCTTTCGTGCGGTGCGCCCACATAGCAGCAATGTAAGTCATTCTTCTTTATGGGGCGCCCCATGACCCCGCTACTTGTAAACCGACTAAAGATTCAGAAATAGCCGCAGACCAGACCAAGGCTGCTGGCTATTTGGCTCCTGGCTGCTTAGGGAGCTGCTCGGCGTTACCAATGTTGTAACTTACCTAGGTAATACGATCGAGACGACAGAATCGCGTGGAGCCATTCCAGTAGGCCTATATGAGTATATGAGCCATGCGGCTTTTGTTACAATCTGCCAAATCCAAATTAACGTCGTCTACCCACCAACCGAACAAAGAGCGCATATCTTTCATAATAGGCATTAAAACAAACGAGTAAAGCACGAATAGAATCCAAATAAAAGACCTGTGTTCCCAGGGCGAAGTTACCAAGACTCACCATTGGACCAATATTCCACCAGGTTTGGGGTTTCTGCCCTGGCCTGGGCTGTCCGGTAAATATTGACTAAATATCGCGATTGGATCAATAGTACATTTCCCTCCCATTGGGTTTTAGAAATAATGTAATGATTGATAAAGAGTCTGATTTATAATGATTGTAATTCCTGCAAAAAAGTAATTTCAATTTTAGAGTTTACAGTCTGAGGTTTAGTTTGATGATATTTTCTGTTCAGTGAAGCTTTTAAGTAACTTCACAAATGAGATTACTAGATATTTTAGGAATTAAATATATGAGCCTTTCCACGAAAGGTGGCATTTTATTGTCACCATGATATTATAGGCAAACCTTCATTTCAAATAAAAATTATATTGCATACAAATTTACAGACAGACTCTCTAAACTAGGAATAAAAGTTTACAGCCATTACAGGAAGATTCATAAAAAGATACAACATATCTTGGATATATTGGAAACAATGTTTGGAAATTTTGAGAAAAATCATGCTAGTCCGGGTAAAAACTTTTGTTCTTGATTTTGTCTTGGGTAGAGACTTATCCAAGACAATTTCAACTTATTCAGATGTCAAGCTCGTGAGACCGAACCAGATTTTTGATGTCTTATTGAAACCCCTCCAACTTTATAAATGTTTATATTATTTATATTCATGGTATTTATTTTATATGTATTGATAAGTTTATATTATTTCAATAATCATGTTCTTTGGATGGCGAATCTAAAAATGTTGTCCATTTTTTCCTATCTCCGACAGTTCACTAGATACTTCTGGAAAGTAAAAGCTTTAATCTTCTTGTATGGAAATTTGTAGATGCCTGCAGTTGTTGACAAAGATAGGTTCTCAATTTCTTATATAATAATTAGTTATTACAAAATTACAAGTTTTATCGGTTGTAAAATTTTAATGCTTAGCAAATGACAAGTCTTTGGTCCTCGCCTAGCTACCTGATTCCTGGAAGTGACAGGTCCTGCCGGTGGGGTCCATAATTTATAGAGGTCCGAGTATATTGCACAATATAATTTACAAACAAAAACTTTTGTGATTTTGACCCTGGAAAGTGTTAAAGCCACAAATTAGTAATATAATTTACTTTTAGAGCAATTCGGTATATTTATCAAGACTTCAGGTATTCAGACGAGCGGTTGCCGATTCCGATTACGCCCAAATGCGAATTGTCGGAGTTGAATATATGGCCCAGTGCTGGTCCAATTTTGGCAGCCAAAGGTTGGCTAACGATATTGGGCCAATATCGGCATTTTAATCAGTCAAGTTTTGAGACAGTATTGGTAGCCTAAATTAGCTATTTCAATTTGCTGATCCTCTACCAAAGCTTGGGCCAGTATTGGTACTTTATTGCTCCAAGTCTCACTTTTAGTACGGGGAATCATGTTTCACGAGAAACAGCCAAAGTCTGGCTCAGTGACGGCACATTACTGGGCCAATTGTCACTTTTACCACGGGAAACGATGTTTTATTTAAATCGGCCCAATGTGGAGCTAGTGCTGGCAGCCTATATTGGCTATTTATATTTGCCGACCCTCCACCGATGCTTCGCCCAGCAGCGGCACTTTATTGCGCCAAGTCTCACTTTCAGCACCTAAAAAAAAAACAAATTTTATACGAAAGATAAGAAAAATTTTGGATTGAAAAATTGTCAAAGTTTGCGATAAAATTTTTTAAGTTATATCATTAAAAATTTAAAATATTTATGGGAAATTAAATTTCCTGTCATTGCAAAAAGTTGTAAAGTAGTCTACAATGGAGAAGAAACGAAATATTACGCGAAGAAAAATTGTAATCCATTTAAATTATTTATTTAAAAATTATTGAATTGATATTCCTACCAACAGTTCGTGTATTTCACATTTACATTGTCGGTTTAGCGCAGTGGTTAGCAATCCCGACAGATAGGCGATAGAGTTGGATATATAGATGTAGGTTTGATACCCCGTAGAGTTAGAAATTTTATTTGTAATATGATGTTCAAAATTTTAAATATGTATTCAATCTAAATAGGATAATATTTATATTCATAGTACTCGCAATAATTGAATATTTATTTTTTAATACCTCTTTTATCATATTCTTAGACTTAGACTATAGCAGAAGTCGTTAAATTTAACCAAAATGTTGAAATGAAATTTCAATTCTTGAAATTATGAATAATATTCTAACGATATGCAGTTGTATAATGATGAATGGATAAAGCAGATGCGTCCTAAGAAAAATTTAAAGATTTTTTATCAGTCTTTGAATTAACTCCGGCATCCAGGCTGATCCGATATTGGTACCCAGTTTTGGCCCTAGAATGGCAGCCAAGTCAAGGCCATAGTTATCAATCCGGCAATGGCGTGACGATGGTAGCTAGGTCTGGTCCAATGCTGGTAGCCAGTGTTGGGCCGACAATGGCAGCCAAACCTTGGCTGCCAAGTGCAGGCCATAGTTATCTTTCCGTTATTGGCGCGATAATGGTAGCCGAGGTTCGACAATATTTTTGCCAACTATGGTCCAATGCTGTGCTATATGTGAGTTCGCACTTGGGCGGTTAAGATTGGAGCCGTCAACCAATTAGCGTGCAGCACGATCCGCACTGATTGGTCGACGGTTGCCATCGGGACCGTAATCGGAACTGTGAATTCGTCTAAATACGGCTTTATAAGACTCTTGTCTTGAGACAAGTCCACCTCGTATTGTCTTGCAACAGGTAGCGCCATAAGTGCAAGAGATATCTGTATATCTTCAATGTCTAGGTGGTGAGACGGAACCAGGCATCATGTTGTTGAAGACATATTTAAGAGATTCAAGAGAAAATCAAGACCAAATATTTTTACCCTGGTGTTCAGGGAAGCATAAGATACTGAAATTTCATGAATTTCTCATTGTGCTTTAACTTATAAATTAGGAAAAAAATCTCAAAGACGTGTCGCCGCTTTCCAAATTCAAATGTTAAAGTACACTTTTCTATACTCACGGAAATTAAACATTTTATTGGGCTCAAGAAGTTAACCATGAATAATGTTAATATCTCAGTGCGCGCCAAAGGTATGTCCAATTTAAGGTAAAAATGTCTACTCAAAAGTTTCAGCTAAAATTTCCACAATAAGAGTTTTCACAGCACTAGCAGCTGTGCAAACCTCGCGTACTAAGATGGGGTAAAATTTCGTGCTGATTTTGCTTAATGTCTGTGACAAAAAGACATCTCCGCAAGGAAAATTATGTGCCTCAAAAATCGTGTGCATTTCGTAAAACGTAAAATTAAAATATGTATATAAATGGCTTTTCTTCTAAAATTATTTGAAAAGCCTAAAGTTTTTCTCAAGCAAACATTATTTTAGTGGAAATAAAAAATATAAAACATTTTTATATCAAATTTTCGGCAAATAAATCTATCATTATTATGATGAGTTAATCCTTTTCTAAAATATTAATTCAGAGAAGAGTTTTAAAAAATATTTCTAATGTTTCTTTAAGGTATATTAAAAATAATAGTTCAATGATATAAAAATAGATTTTAAACCATTTTTAAACCATTTTTAATACCAAAATTAAATTAAACGTTAAAGGTCAATATATTGCTCACATTATTAAAAGTACATTTTGCGTGATACAGAACGCTTGCGTTACTATCCTAGCGGACGATCTGAATTGTATGGGAACTTAGGTTCAGATTTCTTTTCGAACTTTGAACTGTCCCATGAAACTTTGTGAGTCTTTGTGAATGTCCCACTCTCCGACTTCTTTCCAATCATTCAGGAATGTCGTCGAATGTTTCCGACTTCTTTTCGAATGTTGCCGAATATTTCAAATTTCTTTCCGAATGACTACCCAATTTAATCTTTTCGAATGTATGCAATTTAATTTAGAATCAAATAAATTTATATTTTCCTGATAATAATTTATTTTAATTTTTTAAACCTTCTAATTTTAGCGATCATTTTGATGCCTGTTGAATCCAGTAAAGAAAATTCCTAAAAACCTAGGAATAGGAAAATTTCATAGCTCAGAAAGCTTTTTTGACTTTCGTACATCACGTAGATTCGTAGATTATTGGCTAGGTTCACTACCTCAGAGTGTAAAGTTTGCAATCCCGGGAGTGTGTACTCGATTACCTTGGAGTGTCAACTTGAAAATTCAAGAATATTCACGTAGAATATAGAAAATGATTAAATCTATTATGTTCACATACTCAAAATGATTGTCTCCGTTAGTCAAAACAACTATCGCTGATAATCAGAACGACTATTTTTTATAATTTAACTCTCAATTAAATAATTCCTGCGAAACACCAAATTTTTACAAAATTATTTTTGTTACTTTTCAACCACTTAGCCAAAAAAAGAACAAAAAAGATGGATCTCGGGTACAACTTGGACATTTTTGTTCGAATAATTTTGAAAGATGTATTCAACCACAGATCGAACTAGGTGCTTTCGGGCCTCGAGTTCCAAACTCTCTCCCGACTTCAGAGCGAGTCTAACGTGGTCAAAAGATATGCTTTCAGACATTGCAAATAATATTTTATATTCAAAATTATATAGATCATAGAAAGATAGCAAAAGATGAAATGTATTTTTAAAAAATAGGTTGTAGCGGGCCTAGCTGTTGTGTTTGCAGAATTGAAGTTAGATTTAGGACCATCAATATTCCATACTAGAGGCTTTCAGAGACTATTTTAGGAGACAATTCGGAGATGAAGCTATAGGACACCACAACTGCGATGTTGAACACGATGCGTTGGAAAACTCAAT
>NC_046664.1:102501554-102505779 GCF_010883055.1 Belonocnema kinseyi | reverse complement strand
AGTGTCAGTAGAGTGAACGACGCCTGAAACAAAGACCTTGGCTATTAATGGACCCAAGTGGGGAACCTTACATAACGGCTTCGTGAGGTTCTTCGCTTGGAGAATTCTGGATCAATCTGAAAAATCTCTATCCCATACACACACTACTCCTTTCCCCTGCCGAGTGAGTCACGCCTACCCCGAAAGGAAAATGGCTTAATGGTGTAAATAAAATATTCGGTATTTTTTCCGGAGGAGGCATGTGAGATGCTTCCTTGGGTTCCAAATTAATTTCAATGGGAGCATCAGTGTCTTGATCAATTCTGTCCAAAACCAATTCCCCGTTCTCAGAAGATACTCTTGTATGAAGCACTAGTTATAGAAACAAATATGCTGATTTGAATAAGTTTGATTCGCTTGTATTTTGAATGACAAATAGAGTGGTAGAAGCTCCTTTCGTTTTCCCTTCTTTAATCTTTGAAAAAAAAAAGTTTACAATTAAACAACTTTGAATTAAAAGTCTTCAGAAACAAATAGATTTTAATTCGAATCACTTCTTGGCCCTAAAGTTTAAGCATATCGTGAATGTCTTCGTCGCTTAAAAGATCACAATATAAAAATACGTAATAATGCCTCTAAATTAGTTGGAGCGAAAATGTGGCTATAACTCTGGAGGGTCTGCTATATCAACTACGATGGAGTCATGATGTCTGTCCGTTGAAGTCAGAAGCTTCACACCCTCTGTTGGTGTTACGTTTTCTCTCCCAATTACAGTAAAAATCGGTTAAATCCAACTCTTGGGATTTCCCTTTTTTGACACCAGAGAGGAGTCATCATGCGTATCACTTCAACGAGAATGTGAGGTGACTCCAACTAGTGCGATGCAGTGTCATAGAAGCGCAATTGTGGTGGGTGGGGGTAGGAGTAACAGGTAGCAGGGTAGCGTCCGTCATTTCGACGAACTTTTCCATTTTAATTCCAATTTTTGTGGTAGGAGGTGACGCATCAAGCAGTGAATTTTAGAACGTGGCAGTATTTTAATGTTTTGTATAGCAACGAGTACATCAGATTTCCTTATGATAAGTGACTTTTAATTATTATTATTATTATTGTTATTATTATTATCAAAAACATTTCTGTGTTGAAATGTTGTCACAAGCTTATATTGCCCAACATGTCGAAGGCATTTTTGGTTAGAGTTGGATTTTTTATTTGATCATTTTTGCACGGGGCTGTCCCGGTATAAATTATCAGTCACGGACGCATTTTATAATGCAATCAAGTGATCTGATTAGATCAGTCTACCCATACATATTGGACAAAGCCTGGTTTTTACCTCATCATTGATGGACTGGGTTGCAGCCAAGTGCACAATGGGGGGACCTACAGCTTAAGGTGGGTTTCGAACCACCAGAACCTCAGTAAAGGTACATTGACAAATTTCTAGAGGTACCGGCTCAGGGATCGAACCCCGGACCTCTGAGATGAAGTCCGAGTGTCTAACCAACTGAGCCACCGAGCCACCGTTAATTATTATTATTATTATTATTATTATTATTATTATTGTGTGTTTTTATTAAACTTCTACTCAGGTAAACCCGGTGATAAATCATAGCAACGGACTAAGTCAAGTGACTTAGAATGTTATAACTTACTTCAAATAATTTAATACGATGGTTGAAACATCCTGCGATGATGTCGTAGGTATACAATTACGAGCGGCCACGAGCTTTGGAGGTGACAACAGTTACCTCTGGATGCTTTCTTAGAGCTACCATCTGCAACTCCACGGGTTTTTAGTCGCTCGCTTCCTGATAATCAAGAAAGTTTCTTACAATGCGACAGGTGTTTAATAAAACCGCCTTCTGAGCTGCTGCGAATACCCTACTGATTCCTAAATGTTCAAGATGTTCAGTGCATCTTGCGTGCACATTGCCTGTAGCCGAAATCACAATGGGATGAATGGATGCATGATTCACATTCCTCCATATAGTCTTTCCTTCATGCCTTAACTCGCTATACTTGTCGATCTTGGTTGTATAGGTTGACTGCAAATTTCGGTTAAGCGGACAAGCAATGTCGATGATGTAGACTCTTCCACCTTTATTTTCTCGCATCACGATGTCAGGTCGATTGGCCCGGATGTAATGATCCCTTTGGATAGTAACATCCCAATATAAGATGTAATCTTCGCTTTCTAAAACGGGCATTGGAATGTATCTATAGAAGGGAACCCATTCTTTTAAGAGTCCTAGGTTTAGGGCAAGTTGTTGGTGTATAATGTCCGCTATATCATTAATTCTGTGCGTATATTCTCTCTGAGCCATTACGCGACAGCCATCAATAATGTGCTCGATGGATTCGTTGGTATCTCCACATAATCGGCACCGGTCAACCACGTCTTGATGTAACACGTGTTTGCGATAATTCCTGGTGCTGATAATCTTGTCCTGTGTTGCAATGACGAATCCTTCCGTCTCTGGATACAGAACACCCTTTCTTAGCCAAATATTAGATGCCTCACTATCCACTTCACTTTGATCTAACGTGTTGGGGTGCTTGCCATGGATGGCTTTCTGCCTCCATTGTATTTCTAATTCCTCTATGGCTTCTGCCCTAATATTCAAGACACCATCTGAGGACAAATTTAAGGGCATGTATTCAAGATCCGCTTGAGAGATGGTTCTGTAAAGCGCAACATTTATTTTGCTGTTAAAATAGTCTCGTAACTGTATAACTTGTGACTCACACAGTTTTTTAACATCTACAACGCCCCTACCCCCTAAATGTCGTGGTAGAACGACATTTAGTCGTTGACTTTGTCATTTCTACGCGAACAATTCTGTTTAACTTTTCAAGGTCGGTGTTAGAACATTTTATGAGCCCGAAGGAGTACGTGAGGACAGGGATGGCATATGTGTTGATCGCCCTGATTTTGTTTGCCAAGTTGAGAAAACTCTTCATAATTAATCTGAGGTCCCTAATTCTCCTCTGATTAAATGCACTGTTCTGCATTTATCTAGTCCGAACTCCATGTGGATATCATTGGAAAACTGCTTTGTGACATCAATCACTTGCTGCAGTTTCTGGCCTGAACTGGCATACAGCTTCAAGTCATCCATGTAAAGAAGATGGGTCACTTGATGACCATCCTCATTATCATGAATTCTGAACCCATGAGATATGCTGTTTAGTGTTTTGCTCAATGGATTCAATACTAAACAGAACCATAGTGCGCTGAAGGAGTCTCCTTGAAATATATCCATCGTAAAGCGTATTGATCCAGTTATCCTTGATTGTCCATGATCAAAATACTTGATTCTTGTACCCCAGAGCCTCATCGCATGGCTTAGAAAGTCAATAATGCGTGGACAGATTTATTATTATTATTATTATTGAACTTATGGGTGTGTAAAAGCCCAAAATCAAAGGACTCAGTTTTGAGATTTCATTTTAGAAATTCTGAGAGTTGTTGGTTTTAGAATTTTCAGAGTACGGAATCCAAACGCGTCGCATGTAAAAGATGTTAAAAAATATATAAGGTGTCTGAAAAGTGTAGGCTATTTTTTTTATAAATTGTAGCCTGTATAGAAACAATTTGTGACTGTGAGATCTCATTTTTTTAAATATATCTTACATGAAAGCTAATGTCATATAATACTCTTTTTTCAGGATGGACATCAGCCAACTTACTGTGAATGTGTGAGATGCCTTAATGTCTCTCTCTATTATTGCTCCAACTCAACAGTCTTATAAGACAGACATTCAACCACCTTCTCTTTTTAATCGTCCATTGTTTTATTTTAAAAATTTTATCTTATTTTGTTTCTGTGTAATGAATAGCTTCTTCATAATATAATTATAATAATAGTAATATATATATATAATTAAAAATTTGTCATAAAGACAACCGCAGGATTTCGCCGGGAGCGGGTGCTAATCTGAAAAATTGCACCTGCTTCCAGCGAAATCGCGGTAAAATTTCAGCCACAACCACGTCTCACAACCGTGAGATAGGTGGTTACAGTCTGTAAAGGAATCAATACGACGATCCAGCAAAAGCCTCGTGGACCCTAAGAACACGGATTGACCCAAGGGCAACCGCCTCCTGCATTTTTCCCGCAAGTTTTCTATCATATTGTTCACACGCAGGGATGCTTTTTAGGCTATTAGCAAGTGAAAGCTTGGCACCTCCAAGAGCGCCGATGATAAGGACGATCAGTTTAACAAAATATTCCGGGTACAA
>NC_046664.1:102496737-102501454 GCF_010883055.1 Belonocnema kinseyi | reverse complement strand
GATGGTAATAAAGCACTCTTAGTGCCGCATTGTGCCTTTGAATGTAGGTCGTTCCAGCGTGTGTTGGACAACTAGATAGTATGTGAGCTAAATGCTCGGGGTCTGCATGGCACGCCCTGCAGCTATAATAGGGAATGTCTTGGCTCAAAATGTGGCGACGGTATGTTAAGGCGGAAATGACCCTGTCTTGATGTCATATCTATATATCATATATATATAGTTTATATACTTTTCCGTTTATACTGCTAAATTCAGCGATCTTTTACATCAAATATTCATTGTTTTATATTTACAGACTAAACAAACAACAGTTCAAAGAAATAAATGTTTGCATCTATTCACTTTCATCCTTTCAAAAATAATTAAGTGAGCCCATAAGGAGCGAAATTTAACTCCTTAATGAACTCAAAATACCACTCCAATGGTGTCAGTTTGATGACTCCGTCCGAAGGACTCACGCACGTCACTCCCAGTTGAACAGACACGATCGCTTAATGGTGTCAGCGTTCATCCCCTTCGGAGCGATCAGTTACCCCATTTGGTGTGACCATTCGTTTCAAGTCCAAGAGTTGCTTTCCGCTCCAACGAAAAGTCTCGATCCACTCTAAAGGGAGAAACTTACTTCTGGCTTCAAGTTGGAGTGATGATTAATACCGTTGGAGCGGCATAATTGCAAAATAATCTTTAATTAAAAATTTAATAGAACAATTAATTAAGACCAGGGAAATCCGCGGAGAATGGCAGTGAATTCGTTTTTATATTTTAGAATTTTTTGAAGAAAGTAATTTTCCAATTAAAAGGATAAATATTCCATCAAAAATTTTGAAGCTAAATTTTCAGTAAAAAAATGAACAAACAAAGAAAAAGAATTTTTAAGAAAATAGCCCAATTTATAACGGTAAATATGAATTTTCAAATAATATGGCGAATTTTTCGCCCAGTAAGACGAATTTTCAACAAATACAGATTTTTAAGTCCATAATGAAAATATATTTATCCAAATTATTGAACTTAAAGGCAAGAAATGAAAGGACTCCACACTAAATGTATGGAAAAATGGCATTCGGTGGATTTAGCTGAAACTTTGTAATTTTTAAGGTTATAAGTGCATTTAGCGTTCAACCCTCTTGCGAAGGGTAGAATGTTATTATCGGTATGTCCGCACTAGTTACTATTGTTACTTTGGGTACCATTTCTGCCTTTAAAGAAGTGATTAATTAGTAGAGTTAAAATATTGGGCGCTTAGCTTTTGATCGTTTTGAAAAGCGCGCTATATGAGTCAACGGTGTAGGCGAAAATATGACAGACCACGATCTGAACCGTGATTTTTATGTTGACATCGCTTTTGTAACAAAATCTGTTGTAATTCGTTTTATTCACTGATCTTGAGCGCTTAGCGCCGCATAGCACTAAAACTGTCCATTTTTTTGATTTTTTTACGGACATTTCATCCGGCACTTATAACCTTAAAAATTACAAAGTTTCAGCTAAATCCACCGAAAGCCATTTTCCCATAAATTTAGTGCGGGGTCCTTTCTATGAAACCGTTGAATTTTCAACACATGAATAGGAATTTTTCACTAAATAGTTAATTTTTAAATAAAAACTTGCATTACAAACATTAAATTTTCAGTAAGTTATTCTTTTAACAAAAAATTGGATTTTCAACGAATAATGCAATAGTAGATATTTCAGCCAAAAATGTGTTCATTTTAAGTCACAATCAGTTCAATGCAACCCAAAAATTTTACCTAGGAATAGCTCAATTATCTATGGGCTGCTTTGCCAGCTCTTCATGAGCTCTACATAATTATATATGAATCATATGATAGATTAATTGATTTTTGAAATAATTCTGAGCGAATAATAAAATAATAACAGTATTATTATTACACTATTAAGCGATTTCCCTGTCGAGGTAGACGTGACTCACTCGGTGAGGAAGGGATAGAAAATTTTTGTTTAGATTGATCCAGAATTCTCGCGTTATTTATATAAATAACACGTTCGTTCCGCAACACTGCTCTGGCTAAGGTTGCTGATCAATCTCTCTAGCAATCATTCCAAGTGAAGATCCACATAAAGTCGTCATGTGAGCTTCCCCAGTTGGGTCCATTAGTGTCTTTTGTTTTAGGCGGCATTCACTCTACTGACACTCTTTTTATTATCTATTGGCCGCCATACTTTTCTGTCCTGGCATACTTCTCTAGCTTATTTTACGTCCATGCATTTTTTTATGTAGGCTCTCGCGTTTTGGTGGCTTCTTAAGTCTCTTCTAAATAGGGTCTCATTCACACATTCTAACCATTCTTTCCGCGGTCTGCCTTCGGGCACACTGCCATTTACTTTGCCCTGATACAGTTGTTTCGTTAGTCGTTCATTTGGCTTTCTGTCAACATGCCCGAACCATCTGAACCGATTTCTTTCCTATGTATCTACTAGCGCCTCTTCTGCACCACACTCTTTGAGAATTATCTCGTTACTTTGGTTGCTTTGGTTGCGCCAGTTACTCTGTTGTGAAGTTTGCGCATTATTTTACCATGTCAGCATCGAGTTGATTATTTTTCATAGTGCATTTGGCCGAACTCAAATGATACAACCGACTAAAAACAAAATATTTAACTTTACCATCCCTGAGTTTCGATTCGATGATCTTTGGTCGTAAGTTTGGTACACTCAGAAGGTCAAAAGGAGTGAAGACAGTGTATTCAATTTGATTATACTAGAGTGTCCATTTGATAATCCCAGACACTAAGGCTGATTCTCTGCAGTTTTTAAAGTTGAACATAAAATGAGAATCTCTTTGACTTTGCAGAGAAATCTATGGATTGTACATGATACTTTCTGGAAGGTCAAACTGACCATTTAAATTTTTACACTCAAAGTTTGAGTATCTATTTTTCTCCGTCTACATGTATAATTAATACAACATTTAATAATTTATGTTTTATATTTCACATTTAATAAAAAAGAAATCCGAAACATTCGGAACGACCATGAAGAGTGGGACACAGGTAAACATTCGGAAAGCATCGAAGTAACTTATTCGGACTTATTTGGAAAGAATCGGAATAGAACCTACTTTCCGAGCCTTTTCACTTCTTTCGGTAGGGTATACAGCTCGTAGCCATTCCTACTCCATTACTCCATGTCGCGTTGGTCAGTGTCGGCTATCATACTATGTTTCGATAATTCGTCGAGTTTTAGTTTCACGGATTTAAAAAAGTGCTGCAGTAAAATCAGTTCCAGTTGTCAACTATTACTTGGATTTTATAAAACGAATAACTTATATAAGAATAGCTGAGAAGTATCGGTTAGGTGTGAGAACTTTCTGGTTTTAAGTTAGAATATCACCCTTAATTTCAATTAGGATAGAGTATTAACTTAAGGTTGCATTAGCTTTCAATATACATATATTCTTAATTGAAGAGCGAGCAAACTTGAATTTCAAGTGGCGCTCCCTGAATTTCAAATAGTCCCGACCTGAATTTCAGGAATCTGATTCCCTTAATTTAATGTTTACGGATGTAATTCTCATTTTCAGATTGCCTATGCTTCTTTCTGTGACACTTTAAAATAAAGCGAATTTTCGATTTAAATGAAGTACTTTTTTCTGCGTACGTCTATATAAGTCCAGACACTTGAGTCTGGGAAACCCTATATAATATATTATACAGTATCTATAGTAGTCCTATAATATCAATACCTTTAGGGATGGGCGATTCTCTTGAAAAGATCGATTCATGAATCGATGCAGGATCACATTTATTAAGATCGATTCAGCAAAAAAATCGATTCAGAAAAATCAATCTTTTAAGATCCATGTGAAAATATCCGAAATAGTTTATATTTACCTTCAAATCATGAAATTTATTTAATTTTAAATAAAATGATTGAAGATCGACAATTAGATATGGCTTATATTCCTATGGTCTCGCCACGCGCAAGTTAAAAAAGTCAATCAATCAGACGGTTTGCAACTTTGATGTCATGAATAGTTTCGGGCCTCCCTTTCTCACAATAAAGGGTAGAAAAAGATGTATATTCCATTTCGAAACTTTGGTAATAAACATTTAGAGCGCAGGTTGCGCTTGCGCTTAAATTGAGATGCAATCTTGGACACAAAAGAAAAAATTATAGGAAAGCGCAATGAATATCAAAAATGTTTGCTGCGGTCGCGAAAGTATAGGACGGAGACATAAATAAAAATAAAAGAAACGCTTCTTCGATTCTAGGGGTAAAGAATCGATCCAATACAAAATCGACTTTTAAGGAATCGATTCAAAAGATCAATCTTTTGAGTAAACAGATCGATCTTTGAAGAATCAATCCAGAATCGCCCATACCTGATTACCTAATATATACGATATTATAATATAACTTTTATATTATGACGTACCAAAATTTTTCTATTTAATAGAATTTAGAGAATAAGTATGTATCCCTTTAGGTTTGAGATATCCTGCCCTAAGTGTAATTTTTCCTCTTATCATTAGGGGAGAGACTGTCTATACGGACTTGTTACAACTACCAGGTGTATACATATGAAACCGGTATTTTTTCAAGAAAAAAACACATTTATTTCAAGAGAATGATAACAAATATTTTATTCAAGGTATGCGCCCTCGCTAGCTACACATTTTGTCCACCTCTCAGGCAATTTATGGATACCTTTCCAAAAAAAGTCTTCGTTTTTTGAAGCAAACCAGTCATCGAG
>NC_046664.1:102481399-102496637 GCF_010883055.1 Belonocnema kinseyi | reverse complement strand
TACGCCAATTAGCACAAATGGTAAGTTCCGACAGTGCCTACAAGTGTGCCTACTGGCCGCTAAATAGCAATACCGGTTTCATATGTATACACCTGGTAGTTTGTGTGCAAGAAAGAAGTTGTAACAACTTATTAAACTAAAGATTTCAGCATTCAATCAAATTATCCATATAATTCGCGTTTTTATAAAACAGTATATACTTGTATGTGTTTCTTATTGTTTCTTGTATGTGTATATTAATAAATTATTAAATAATAATTTGTATTATTGCTAAAAAAATGATATTGATGAAATGATCATCAAGCAGAAGCTTAAGAAATGCTGAGCGAAAGAGAAGAAGGAACATTGGCTATATAGATTACATAACTTTTACTTTTCTGCATGATATTTTACAATAATTCGTTGTAAGGATAATAAATAAGATAATATTTTTTCTTTGAACTGTATAATTTGCAAACTGTATATAATTTCAGTATTGTATTCAGTATTAAGAACAAACGACCTTGATTTAAAATAAAAGGTAGAGTATGATGACTTAAAACTTAATAATAAAGTTGCGAATTTTTCAAACAAAGTCCACATGATTTCCTTGCAAGCACTCAAAATATATTTTTAATCAAGAAGATAGTGATTTGCGTACTATTGAAGAGTATCGTGAGAATTAAAAAAAACCCTCCTTGCAAATGATTTTAACAGCTTAAACAGGGTGGTCGCTATAATTCAAGAATAAAAATGTTGTTTCTTTCTTCTATTTTACCCATTTTCAAAGATTTTTCTCGGTAATCAAAATAAAAAATCATGCTTTTAATCCTGTCATTTTTTAATTTGAAACAATTTCTTGTTTTGGAACATTTGAAATATAAACTTGAAAAATTATTTCATTATTATTTTAAGTCGATATTTTAAGCTCAAACGTTTAGTTATACATAAAGAAATAAAACTGAAGCTTTCTTATTTGAAAAAGTTTAATACTAATTGCTTCGAAATTTGGCATTATCTCGAAATGAAACACTCAAAATCGTAAATTATTAAATCATAGGCCTTCGAAATTTTTAAATTTGAATATAAGGCACTTAGGCAAAATGCACCCTTAGGTCTAGTATCAAGTCTTATCCTGGCTTTATCTGAACGGCTTAGTTTCAAAAATCTAATCTGGCCCAAGTCTGGTGCTAGTCGTACTCAAATTTGTCTTTATCTAGACCGTCTTGTTTGGAAGCTCTGGTCTGGCACAAAACTGACGCTGATCAGCAACCGAGAACTAAAAAGGTTCTATTTTCGATTAGAATATTTTTCCTTGAAATATTTCAAAAATGTAGACCAGATTATTCCTGTGTTCCAGAGGAACGTCTGTCAGGTACAGCCTTATTAAATAGACAACTCTATCGATTTGAAATTTGTTTGTAAAATGCGAGTATAAAAATTACCAAGAGGATATGCACATATCTTGAAAATGGTAATATTAAAAAGCGAGGTTTCAAATATGCTATTCATGATGCAAGAGAATAATGAATAATTACAAGTTACGACGCATATAACTCTTCCGCCTTGATGCGATGACACTCGAGGTAAAGCAAAGACCTCATAGTATTTCGTTACACGATCAGGCTTGTTATAATAAGACTATTATATACCAGAAGTCAAAGCAGACTCAAGGCATCTGTCGATAGTCCTCAGTCTAGAGTCGCCTGTATATATGGCTGGAAGATTATCGACAATATCACTACTCGTCAGGAAATCGATGCATGATCAATCATATTTTATAGAAATAGCGCGGATCGCGTCTATTCGATGTTATTTATCGTGTGGGTACCGCTAGGTGCCGGAAAGGTAGAGAGAAGAAAATCTCTACGATGTGCCGGTTACTAACTAAACACGAACATGCTGAGTGAAACGCCAGGATAAATCATGGTTCGTACTTGCTCTGCCATCTTCTCAATCGACATCCACCCAACACTTGATTAT
This sequence comes from Belonocnema kinseyi, assembly GCF_010883055.1. Taxonomy (NCBI): domain Eukaryota; kingdom Metazoa; phylum Arthropoda; class Insecta; order Hymenoptera; family Cynipidae; genus Belonocnema; species Belonocnema kinseyi. The sequence continues at coordinate 102,494,675 of NC_046664.1, read as the reverse complement.
AAGGTTCCCCTTCTCGCCAGCTTCCGACTACGTGCTGAAGGGTCAGTTCATTTTAATGTCACACATTTAACTTATTTACAATCAATTGCTCCATGATGCACAATTGTGAATATTTAAAGTATTCTTAAACTATATTTTCTGTCATAACTTTTTAATCTTTTTTTAAAAACTGGTTGAGTGTTGTAATCGACCCTTTTTTAAAAGGACAAAGTGCTGAAGTGGGTGCGGGTGTGGATTATCTCTTGAAATAATCTAATATCTGAAGAGGTATGATGTCGTTTCAGAGATTGAGAGCTCTTATCAAAAAAGCCAGGTGAGCATCAAAGGGTCCAAGTCTATTGTCATGATTTACATCATCAGCAGGTTCAAATGGGCCTGTCTCTTTATACCTACGTGTCCCCAGAGCAGATCTCGTCGTTGGTATCCGGTATCAAGTGCCGCATCATCTGAACCCAAGCACGTGGATACGAACTTGACTTTTTTGGCAGTGATGCATACCACACGTGACATAAAACTGTATCAGTACATCTGTCGCCTAAAATTATCGTTCAAACTTAGTACTCGTTACAACAGAAGACATAATCGCATCAAGTTTTGATATAATTGATAGTTACAGTATTGAAACAAAACTTCATTTGTTGGTACCTAAACTGTTGGTGTCTCATCTGTTGGAACCGAACCTATTCACAACTTCTTTTTTAACTACAAAAATCTATGTTTTTAGGTATCATACCCTATACTATTAGATATAATTAGAATCTTCAAAGTGGATATTTAAAAAAAGTGAAAATTAAAATAAATAAATCACTGGTGTAGAGAAAGCAGAATAAGAATCACGTCATCGTCTCAAAGGCGGAAGTGATTTTCTTTTTCCGAAGATGGTTTTCGATTCGCTTGGCCGCAATCGCAAAAGAGACTTCGACTGCCCAAGATCGATATCATGCACTAGATATCTATACGTAGTCATTACGAAACGTACGTCACCAAGGTAGATTGCAAGGTCTTTCTGTTTCATTAATGCTGACTGTGACTCGGATCATAGCATTATCGGCTAACGCCGCAACGCCCTCCTTGATGCGCACGACTATCTGGAGGGCGATCATGGCACAACGAATGGGCGAGCAAAAGAGCAGGGCATACATAAAGAATTCTGAGGACGCGTATTCGCATAGACTAGATCAAGACAACATCAACACCATCAAACCATCAACAGTCTATGATGCAATCAAAGTATTGAGTTTCGCGTGGGCTGTTGCTTCGTTACATACTCTAAAACTACGGCCACACGCAACTACCCCAATCCACCACTTTGCATTGATGAAAATAATCTACATTTTTTCTCATTTTTCTCATTAACATTTTATCATGATATGCTTCAGAAACGTAACATATAAAGTACACGTATTAATGACAATATAACAACAGTGGATGGCGCATGAGCAAAGAATGTTTATAAAGGATAAAATATCGTGTAAGGTAACGAATAACGAATACTTGACTACTTCAATTAATCACGAATTTCTCAAGTATAAAAAGTTTTATTAAGATTCTATTGGCTATGAGAGAACTAGTACTAAAGAGCCCATTTTTTAAAAATATTTTTCAATCCATCCCACCTTGAAAACGCAAGTTTTTATACATTTGAAGCAGGCGCAATATGCAAAATTCTTGAGCGGCTTGGCCCAGGTAAAAATATTTCGTCTCGATTTTGTTTTTGAATGTCTTCAATATGACTTTAAGACCATAATGTCCGGTTCCATCTCACCAGCTGGATAGTTCAAATATACAGACTTGGCTATCAATTATAGACCCCACCGGTGGGACCTGCTATTTCCTGAAATCAGGTGGCTATGCTAGAACCAGTTGGCATCTGCTAAGGATTAAAATTTTAAACCTATAAAACTTGTAATTTTTTAACAACTCATTTTAAAATGAGAAATTCAGAACCTTAATATCTCAACAACTGCAGGCATATACAATTATCAAATAAAAGATTTAAGCTGTCACATTCCAGAAGTATCTAGTGAACTGTTAGAGATCACAGAAAAAAAAGTCTTGATTCGAAACCAAAAGTGGGCTCGTTTCAAGGTGTAACATAAAGAAGACCAGCTCCGCTAAAAACTAGCATAGCTTGCAATCTTTAGAACGAAGTACTTACAGAACTACTAGTTAGACCCAATGCAGTCTTGAAATTAGTCGGTAGCGATATTATGGGCTAACATCAAGCCACTGCATGGTTTAGAAACTATTTGTTAGCTAGACGTTAGACTAACATCAAGCCGCTGCATAATCTTATAAGTATCCTGTAGCCAGACAGTGGGCTTACATCAAGTCACTATATAAATTTAAAAGAAGTGCTAAATATGACCTGAATAAATCCTGCATTATAAATAAAATTACGACCAAAAAACAGTTTCTTTGAAATAAAAGAAAGTTTCCTTTGATATATTATTATTATTATTATTATTATTATTGAATATATTATTATTTGTTGACGTGGTTTAATTAAGTCCATTGTGCGCAACTATAGAAGCCTTTCTCAGAAATTTGACACGCACGCTCCCTGAACGTCGAAAAAGATTGAGTGCCTGCTCCAATATTGGACACTTTCGTCGAGATAAGTCCTTCCTTAAGGGCATATTCTAAGCCTCAATTAGAACTGACAGAATCCCTATTATACGAAAACTAAAAAAGAAAATGATTTGAAACTCCGATTTTTCAGCGCATGGTGTCAAAACTGTTAACATACTTATTTGTGTTTGTAGTGCACTGTTGTGTAATCTAAAAAAATTATAGCTAAAATTAATTACTTTTCATGGCTTTTTGGTCAGAACTTACCGTTAGAATATGCCCTGCCCTTTTTACAGTATCTCCGGCCAAATACATAAAGATGCGCGTCTGTAGGATATTTCGCGATCTAGTTAGTTATTCACTCGATGAACAGAGTCTCTACTCAAAAAATTAAAAAACAGATAGGATAGGTGAAAGACCAAGTGGGGCTTGTTTGTAGTACAAAAAACTAAGGATTTGCCGTAATCGTGTTTTGTTTTGAACTGAAGACCCTAAATGACTCTTTTATAAGACCTAATTATTGTTCAATTTTAGACATCAGCTTAATTTAAGGTAAAAATAAAAACAAGACCATCATAGAAGTAAAACTTTTATTTCTGTGTAGGACAAAATGGACGCACATCTGGTTTGGTATCATATGTGCAGTCAATTTCGCGTTAGCGGAAAATCAGCGTATGAGACTCTGAGTATATTAGAGCTATGCTTGTGGAAATTGTGTTTTCGTTTTGTATATGTTCCTTTACTATAATCAAAGTATACTCATCTTACGTAAAAAAGGGTCTGAACATGAATGTGTTGTTACCGACGAAGTCCAATTTTAGATAAAACTATAATACCTTTTCGTTATAGGCAGAGAATTAAAAAAAAATTATTTGAGAGCGTATTAGGCATTGTTAAATCGAGAGTTTAGTTGGCTAAAATATTTAAAAAAATTTAAATGTGTCTTTTTCTTTCTTTAAACATTATAGCTCGACAGATTTTCCATCAGTACACTTTTTTTCATAATAATTGATAAACATAGTATCACACTTCAAAGTAAAAAGCAGTATTTTATAGCCAAATAAAGTGACGATCGAATAAAATCTAATACGTTTTCAAATATTTTTTTTTTCAATTAAAAAACGATCTTAAGAAAAAAGTGTCGGCTTAGCCCCACTCTCTCCTAAGAAATATTTATTTAACATTAAGTTATTAGCAAAAGAGTAGTGAGGTGTTATCTGTAAAATTACAGAACCTAGGGAGATAATTTCCATGTAAACGTGTATTTCAATGACATGCATTATCAGAATTCAAAAACTTGTGCTGAAATATATAAAAAATTCTCTCTTAGGAAAAGACAGGGTGCGCCATCTAGACAGGACCTATTTCAATGTTGAATAACTCCGCCATTTTTCAGCCGATTTTGACAAATCAGCCAGATTCTAAAACGACAGTCTATGACATTTTAGATATGGGTCGATTTACGCCAAAAAAAGCGGGCTGAAATTGTAGCGCTGTACATTGAAAACAATCGTTCAACTGCAGTTGAACCATCCATATGCATATCCATATGCATATGCATATCTTAATTCTTTCCACATGCAGAATAGATCTTCGAGGATACCTTATCAGGGAAGTTCTATTGGTAGTGTGGTGGTCCTTTTATAATAGTATGGCGCTTTGTATTTTTACACGAAGAAAATAACTTTAAACATTTAGGTGCAACTTGTTGCTTATTAACACTTCATAAATGTTTTTGGAAGTCAAAAATGTGTAATTTGTCTCAAAAATGGTCTTCTTAGGCTCTTTAGTTACGGAGATGACTCCTCAATACTCTTTTGTTCTTATATTAATAACAATGTACTAGTTATGATTTTGAATGTCACTATTCTGCACAGAAAGAATTAAAAAATTGCCAATTTATTTTTGGAGATTTTCAATAATTTACTTCTAGGGAGTAACAACCATTGAAAGTTAAGCATTTCCGACTATCACTAATCAGCAAAACAGTGCTAATCGATTGAAAAATTTTAAAATAGACATAAATACAGAGAAAAAATTCACCTCTAACATGTCTTTCGTCCTATATTTTAGTACTTATTTCTGCTGAGATTTTCATTATAATTTGTACAAAGATCGTGGAAAATAATACTTTATATTTTTATAAAAAATTGTATATGTCCGTAGTTGTTTAGAACAAAATGTTCTGAATGATTAATTTAAAAATCAGTTTTTACAAAATTGAAAGTTTTATCGGTTGTAAAATTGTCATTCTTAGCAGATGTAAATTGTTTGGTCCCAACCGATCTGGAAATTTCAGGCTCTTTCAGTAGTTATAAAACCAAGAGATAAATAATGATTTCGTGCCTCAAGACAAGTCTGCCAGGTCTTATCTTTGCACAGCTACAGCCATAAATGCAAGAGCAGTCTGTATATCGTCATTGTCTAGCTGGTGAGACGGTACCACACATCTTAGTCTTATAGAGATATTGTAGACATTGAAGACAAAATCTAAGCGAAATATTTTTACACGGGATTTTTTACAAGCCCACTTGGAATATATATTTTCCAATAACGTTCTGCTGAAAAAGAATAATGACAATCCTGCCGTAGAAAAATGTTTTTCGGCCGATAGTACTAGAAAAGTTCCATTTAATTCTATTTTGAAAATTCCCACAAACAATCATAAGATTTATGTTAAAAAAATATACTAATGAAACAGGGCTCCTGAACTTTGTGGTTACTTTAATCCAATTTTGGTAGGATTTTATTAGAACATGACCATAATATTTTATTGTATAATATAATAATATAATATTGAAAAATATATAATCGAAATATTCTATTTTCCCTATTTAAACTTTGAAACAATTTAATTAATGGTTGGTATTTCAGTAAAGATTTCTCTTCTATCATGTACTTCACTTGACACTTTTTTTCTATTCGTGGATTGTATTAGTGGTAATTATCTTGATTTTTCGTCATATTTAATAATATTTTCTATATCTGATTATGGATTTCTTGTGCTGTGTATCATATGAGATAATGAGGATCTAGTTTATAAGTATGACAGTAGAATAACAATGAATGAGTAACTTACGAATTAGACACACATAAGAGAGAAAATATAGCATTATGTAATAAAGTATAAGGTGCGTTTATTGTATAAGCATATAATAACGAATTAATCTAAGGGTGAAGTATACCAACAAGAGCAGCATAAATAAATACATAAACAGTCTCATCAACCTCCTGATGTCATTTATAAATACTATAATTTCTCAACATAATTGATTAATTATGAATAACATAACAATAAATAATAGATAATTCGTTAATGCGTACAATTACTATAAAAAAGCAATAATTATTAGGGAAACATAATTTACCGTCATAATTTATACACTAATGGATCCAAGTGGGGAACCTTACATAACGACTTCGTGAGGCTCTTCGCTTGGGGTGATTGCTAGAGAAATTGATGAGCAGCCTGGGTTGGAGCAGCGTTGTGGAACGAACGTGTTATTTACTTAAATAACACAAGAATTCTAGATCAATCTGAAAATTCTCTATCCCTTCCACACCCTACTCCTTTCCCCTACCGAGTGAGTCACGCGTACCCCGAAAGGGAAATGGCTTAATGCTGTAATAATAATAATAATAATAATAATAATAATTTAATTAATTGAGTAATATTTAAGATATTCCCTATTTTTATATATATTCTCTATTAAATAAAAAAGCCTCGGTGGCTCAGTTGGTTAGACACTCGGACTTCACCTCAGAGGTCCGGGGTTCGATCCCTGAGCCGGTACCTCTAGAAATTTTTCAATGTACCTTTACCGAGGTTCTGGTGGTTCGGAACCCATTTTAAGCTGTAGGTCCCCCCCCATCGTGTACTTGACTGCAACCCAGTCTGTCAATGATGGGGTAAAAACCAGGCTTTGTCCAATATGTCTGGGCACACTGCTCTCATCAGATCACTTGATTGCATTATAAAAATGCGTCCGTGACTGATGATATATACCGGGACAGCACCGTGCAAAAATGATCAAATAAAAAATCAAACTCTAACCAAAAATGCCTTCGACATGTTGGACAGTATAAGCCTGTGACAAAATTTCAACACTGAAATGTTTTTTATAATAATTTATCATTCATATGTGTAATGTAACCATTGTAGGTTTAGGACAGGGCCTCTGTGGGCCTCTCCAGCTTACGAATATAACCGATCGAAGTCCGAATATAACCGATCTCTAGCAATGATAGAGTTATGGCATAAATTATGACATATATTATATGCCATCATTCTACATGTTTTTACTTGTTTAATTTAAAGAAATCCTATCTTTTATAAGAAATCAAACAAATGTTGCTTGGATTGCAAAAAAATCTTGACTGAATTTGGTAAAACACACAAAAATTCACATTTACATTATAAAAACTTATTTTTCTATATAAATGTTTCTACCCCCGATAAGAAGCTTTTATATTTAACAGAATTTACTTTAATTTATTACATAATTTACGATGTTGTCAGAAGAGAAATCGGCTAAGAATGATAGCTTGTCATCTTTCCAAGAAGCCGAAGAATTATGGAAGTGGAAAATTTTAGCCTACAATGTGGATATCAAATTATTCGGACAGTTTTCTTTGTTTCTACTGTACTCGTTAAAAAGTAGTTTCGACGTCTAAATTTGATAACTGAATATTTACTGACTCTGGGTTATCTTGCAAACCCCCGCTCCTCGCGACCGATCATTTAATTTCTGCTTATCTCGTTAATCGCGCAATGCCTGATTCTCAACCAAGCACTTAATGCTGTAAGCACGTCGAAAACGTCTGAATTAAACCGCATTCTTCCCACTGAAATAGTGCGATTAATCTTGTCGATAGTCCCCTGGTATGAGGAATATTATCTGTTTTGAGTATAATGATTTTTTTTCTACGATTTGAAGTACAAACCGGGATCGCGTAAATGCTGTAAGAGTATGGAACGAGCGAGAGAGAAATTCTAAATGGCAATGCTAGAATGCCAATATAAAATATTATATGGTGATGTTCCTAACTGTGACCATAATTTTTATATTTTATTCATTTGAGAACATTAAAATCCCACTTATGTATATTGAACATATTTATTTAATTTATCCATACTTTCTTACAAAATTGCTCACAGATTCTGATTTTTCAATTAATATTATTTGTTTACTGTATTTTATTAGAAATGCACATATTGTTTGATAACAAAATCTTTTGCGTTTGTGAATCTAGATTTTTTTATTGCATAACTGTGAACAGTATGTTTTGTTACTTTTGCTTAGCGCGTACGAGGGACATTGAACTTATATTATCATTCGGAAGATAATTCATGCTTTTTCTAAGGGTAGTATGGAAAAAGTTTGTTCAATAATAGAAAATGTTCTAATAAAATGTACGAAAAAAGCCTCATACATGAGATAGAATCTACGTTTTCAATGCATATTAATAATTTATAAAGAAAATTTTTATTTTTGATGTTGAAGAATTTTTAATTTACACTACGAAAATATTTCTTGATAGACAACATTTTTTAATCTGTATCTTTTTCCCAATTTTTTATGGTCAATGTAAACTTTTAATGCTTCTTATGAGTGAACCCTTGAAAATGCAAAATACAACTGTCCATGGTTAAAAGCATTTTTCCTCAAATTGATCCCAATCTTATCAAAATTCTGACCTTGAGATTTATGTATGGTCATGGCAAAAGATAATTTGATTGGAAACTGTCTTCTTCTGAAAGAGAAAGGTTAAATGTTTTCGCAGAGCAAAGTTACTTTACTCAAATAAATTGTTTCTTCACTTTTGCTCTTCGTAAAAATTTGGCATCGAAATGCATTGTCCTTCATATCATGAATCAGCATTATCGCTCCATTACGAAGACCTTCACTTATACTCATGTTTCTTATAAGCATTACGACTGTGTACTTTCTGAGTTGCAATTCGTGAGGTGGCAAGCTCGGAGAATTCAGAGAATTTAAATACTCTGGTAAAAGAGTTTCGTGATTGATATCACCCTTATCATTAGTTATTTCTGTGCTGTCTATACTGGTGTAAATTTTTTCAGTCTCTGGATCGAGAAGCTCAACAACTTTTTTGTTGATATCATCAACATCTACATTCCTTGCTGAAAGTATAGCGTAATTTGCTGCTGAACTATACCGTTTTTCTCGATCAAAGTTTTGTGTGTGTCCGTCAAAATATTAGAATCAACTGAAGCAATACATTTTTCAGGTACTTGAATAGTTTCAGACGAATCATTCGAAGTTCCAGCACCTATTTGAAGGAGATATAGAGAGAATTCTTTCTCTTCAGGTAGAGCTCGCATATTTTCGGTCAATGTATGAACAGCAAAATTGTTTCACATTTCGCATCTCGTTGCATTTTATTTTACAGGCAACAATTCTCTGAAATCTCCTACAAGAACAATAATCTTACCACCGAATGGCAAGTCATTTTTCATTAGGCCACGAAGAGTTCTATCCATGAACAGTAGCGCCAATCCTATTTGAAACAGGTCGGGCGGGCGCCAAAATTTCAAACATCAAATTAAAGATCTTTCTTCTAGCTTAATTTAAAAATAAATAATTGACAATTTTTCTATACAATAAAGAATCAGAAATTTGAAAAGAAAGAGATATAAGAGATCAAATTACATTGCAAGTAATTTAAAATTAAAACTCTAATATAATATTTTGCATAAATATAAAGCACTCAAACTGTTAAGACTTGAATTATTTATTTTTATCAGTTATTCGAAAATTTCTTAAGGTTACACTCAGCGGCACTAACCCCGAGGAGTATAATGGATGGATAGAGAATATCTTAAATATTACTCAATTAAATCATTGTCTTTTTACAAATTTTCTTTAAAACTTTCAATGTTTTTAAAACATGAGGAAACAGTTTTAAGCCATTATTTAGTTTTTATTACTATAATATTGTAAAATATGGAGATCGAAATAAGAGAAATGGTTAAACCACTCGAAAGTGATCTGAAAATCTAAAAATAATTGAAATGAATGTTATAGGTTGAAAAATTATGTATAGATTCGAGCACATGGCTGGCCTGATGATAAGTTAGACAAATTTCTATTGTATTTATGAAAAACTAATTAGGCAAAACTTATTATTCGATCTTTTTCTACGATAGTTTTGTTGTAATCGACAAAATTAATCAGGATACGTTCTTGCATCACTTATAATTTTCAATTTGAAAAAAAATCATTAGTTATTTAACTCTGATCTACTTGGTCTCCAAATCAAATTTTTTGTTTCAGTTTTATTTATGCTGGCATACAGCAAAGGGATATATTTGAAGCCTTTTTTATACATTTAAAAATTCCAAGATGCTTTCATTTTTTGAATTTTTTGTTCCAGTTTTATTTATTCTGGCATACAGCAAGGGGATATATTTTAAGCCTTTTTTATACTTTTAAAATTTCAAAGGTACTTTCATGTGTAATATTTGCAAGCTCAATTTTTTCCCTTCTTTTAAGTTAGGTTTTATGTTTGAAGATAAATCGGAATACAGGGGCACTGGCAAACGGACAGTTTTATGAACTATTCTTTCTACAGGAAGCAAAGTTGCGGCAATACCAGTAAAAGCCATCGTGTTGACATTTTTTTCTCTGCTCTTAAGCAAGAAATATAACGTGGTGTAAACGAATGTTTTACCAGATCCTTCTGGTCCATCGATGCAAAAACATTTTCCACGAGATTCATCTCCATCTGCTACCTTTAAAATCATATCAACGATTTCTTTCTATTTGTCAATTTTAATCTTCTTTTTCAAACAACGTTTGTATTGAACAACTCTGTCTGAGTAGGACTAACATACTGCCTCGCATTATGGTATCTCTGATTTAACGCAAAAAAATCTGGGAGCATAGTTGTTTTTCGCCATGCTTCTCTAATTTCATCTTCATCTACATTTCGTGGGATAAGCACACTCTGTTAATTTGGCAAATGAATTGGCAATTGTATGACTGCACCACTTTTTTCTTAAAAATGTTTACACAGAATGCGCCAACATGCTTCAACGGGTCCAAAGTATCTCCCTTCGACATATTGGCGCAATTTATCGTGATCTACTGTTTTTTATTTCGTGTTTTCGTTTTCTATAACAATAGATGCAGCGTCATTACCCTTGTAAATATACTTATATATGTCTTTTACAGCATTGTTTGTTGAAACAATTTCAACATTGATGTGGCAATTAAAAATCATGGATAGTGTTGAACAGTATGAGATAACGTATCGATTGTCAACAGAGTAGTTACCTTGTTTTTCGTAGAGAATTCCAGTATCTCTTCTACGATATTTTGGATATTTATTGTCGTCTAAAATAGTTTCAGGCTGAAATGCTTTGAGAAAGTGCTTAGAACATTTTCAATTGAACATATAATAATTTCATGCAAAGTTTTATTCACGCAATGATCAGGAATTTCAGCAGAAACAAATTTGTCTACTTTGAACGCATCAATAAATTTGCAGTTTTGTTTTAAATTAACCAATAAATGCATGTGTGGTAGACCACGTTTCTGAAATTCGATTAAAGGCACATGTTCTTGGACTTCACCAAACAATTTTGGTCTCGTTATTCTGTCAAGCAGATAGTTTTTCTTGATATCAAAAACTCTGGTTCAAATATCAGGCCGATCAGAAGCTTGCTGACCAGGCAACAGATTTTCTTGAATCTCCGTCCAATTAGGATTGCAAGTCATCGTTATGAATCAATTCATTGTTGACATAACCGTCCGCTTAATAGAATTGGATTTATATCCTGACGTACTGCCATTTGATGCTGTACGTACATATCTCTAGTGAGATTTTTACCGCTGTCTTTGAGTTTGAGAACCGGATGCCATCCTTGGGTTCCATGTGGATATATCAAAGGATAAATCCATCGTTTAAAATTCGGATCTAATGTATTTACATACTGAAGGAATTTTTCTGATTTGTTTCTGATTGTTACGAAAGTACCTGGTATTTCTCCATCAGCAGTCATTAAGAAAATCATCGCCGCTTCGTTCGATCTCTGAGGTTTGTATCTACTGCTGTCAATAACTCCTTTCATTAAAAATTTCAATTGAAAATCTGAGATGCTTTTCCTTGTATCTTGTTGAAAATTCTGAGTTTCTTCATGCATCATCACATACGAATGAACAAAAACGTTGATCTCACGAATTTCGTTTCCAAAAGAATACAGAATTTCAGAATCTAGATTTAAGTTTTGACTCCTTCTAGTTTCAGCTGCTTCTTTGCCATATAAAATAAACAGTTGCCCATAACTATGATTTCCATCAGTAGAAGAATTTAAAGTGGTGTTTATTTGATAATGAATTTCTCCTTGTATTTTAAAACAGTAAGGATCATTTCGTTGGACAACCAAGTTACATAAATTCGCAGTAAAGGAAGCGAAAAAAGCGATATTGTAGCCTTTGATTCGTTCTTTGCAATGGCTTGATGTCGGATGCCCACCAAGGTATAATTTTTTAAGAAAATTCGGGAGTGGCGGCAATGTATCTAAAGCAACTTTTCCATGGTCACGAGAATCTCTAAACGAATTGCCTTTATTCGCTACTTTTTCAGCAACAAAATTTTTTGAATGAAGTGCTTCAAATTGAGTCAAAAAACAACTGTCAGAAATATTGAAATTTGAATGATCTCTTTTCTTTTCGTTGGAAGAACTCAAAGTTCTATGAGGAACATTTGGTATTTGATAATTCACGATAAATCCACTTTCAAGATTGGAATGCGAAATAAAAGCTACAGCTTTTGAATTTTGGCAAGCTGAATCGCTTGGTGTAATTTCATAATTGTTGAGTCTTGATTTGGTTTTTTGTTTTTCTGGGTATCTTCTTTTTTATTCCTGTTTTCTCCTCTTGTTTTCCAACAAAAATTCCCTTCTTCTTCTTTTGTACGGACAATTTTTTTTCGACCCATTTCTTCAATAGAATATCAGAATCCATTTAACGTAAGATATATCTGAAGAATAAAATAAATCCAACAACAAACATAAATACTTGAAAAAAATTATGCGTTATAAAAATGCGTTATAAAAAATTATGTGTTATAATTATTATGAATATTTGTTATTTATTGTCCTGCTCAAACTTGTTATATAAAATCAAAGTGTTTTCAATTTCAAATTTATTCCAGATAATGTATAATTGTTTCATACACGGTAAAAAAAATTGAGCTGTGACAGGGATATTATTCCTTATTATAGCCAAACATTTAGCTGAAAACGAACGAAGGAATTTAGAAAGATCCCTGAATCAGCGAAAATGAATATCCTTGACCATTTTCCATATACTAGGGATATCGTATAGTCAAACCCCTAATAAGTATAGCTATAATAGGGATATTAAGAATAGGTGTCTGAAGCTATTATCGGAAGAGCGCCGGTGCATTATGGGAGCAGCGAAATAAAATGGCGACGGTCTAATCGGGAGCAGTGACAGTTGAGATTTACTTTGTATAATTAAACGCCTTTTATCACTTGAAATGTGCGCGATTGTTAATATTAAATGGAGTTTATGATGCAGTGATAATAATTTACATTGGTTTCTATTGTAGCCGATAACTATATTGAAATATCAAGAAACGCGATAAAAACAACAAACTTGACCTCCAAATGCATTACACGGATTTCAGGGAAATTCATTTTCGCGATACCAGA
>NC_046664.1:102460850-102481299 GCF_010883055.1 Belonocnema kinseyi | reverse complement strand
TCTTCTAACTAAACGTTTTACCTAATCCAAGCGTACACTTTCTTTGAGTTTAATATATTCTCGATTCACTCGTTCGCCTCAAGAATTTTTTTTCCGTGTATGATGCGTACAACTTTTCCACCTTGCAATATTCACAAATTTAGTTATTGAAATTTTCAATTAAAATTAATATTTTGGATTTTTTAAGTGAAATAAAACGCGATGTATAAAAAATTGAATTCAATTGGTTGATTTTTCATTTTCAGGACGGAAATTCCCAAATTCTAAAATTGATTCTAACTTCAAATTTCATAAAAAGTCACAATGTTTATTAATATCAGGCAATAAAAGTTTTAAGTATCATAATAATCAAATTCTCAATAGTCAGATTCTCCATTTTCATTATTTTACATTGAAGTTTTTTAATTTTTTAGGTTCCAAAGTTATTCAATTTTCAATTTATAAAGTTTTTCAATTTGCAGTATCTCAAGTTTTTCGAATTCCAATTTCTTAAGTTTTTTAAATCCTAGTTTCCCAAGTATTTTAATTTCTAGTTACTCAAGTTTCTCAATTCTCAATTTATCAAGTTTTACGATTTTCAGGATTTTTGGCACGTTCTCACAGTATTATCTCTCACGTATCTCAAGTAATAGTTTCTTCAAAGACGATTATTAGTTTTTTCATTGACATATATATATTTTATATTGACATATTGGTATATCGCAATTCAGTAAATTGTTTGTTTCAGCGTTCAGTTACCACTATATTGGTTTAACATATGAGCAATTCAAGAACAAGAAGATTTCAAGTTTCGTCTCTGTAAATAAAAGATTATATTTTAGTTATGTATCATTTGGAAGAAAAAAAAATTATGCAGAGTGTTTCAAACCACAAATTTTCTGAGGAGAATAACTTGATTACCGTTATCATTTATTTTCGGGAAATTGGCCTTTTATAATGGATTGCATTTTCCTTTGTAATACGGAATTATTGACCGATTGTTAGGTATTGCTAAAAAATTCCTTCAGAGCCCTATTAGATTCGAATTTCTTGCGCAGAACGATCATAATAAAGGTTGTATGAAGTTGTGAATTGGCTAAGACTTCTTAAGCTGAAATTACTAAAGTAATATATGAAATATTTAAAAAGGTGTTCAAAATAGGGCAAAAATTAAAACAATTGCATGAGTTTTCAGGGAGTTTTTCATCAAATGTCAGATTTAAAGTTCGCATGTATTTTTACCATCATCTTTAAATTTCCTCAATTTGTTTTACACCTTGAAGACATCCATGAGATGAGAGTTTGTAAATATTAATTGCCCTTATTTATTCAAATTATAGTAACTGAGTTAAAGATATAAGTCAGATGTGAAGTTTGCATTCATTTTGATCATTATCTTTACGCTTCCCTGAAATTGCTTTACACTTTGAAAGCATTCACGATGTAAGAGGTAATACATATTTTTCGGCTATATTTTATTACTTGATATTTATCTATATTTTTCTTTATTTAAATATATTCTTTCACTTAATAGATTAAATTTTTGACCGTTTTATTCGATTTCATGAGAAATCACAAACCACTTTTTGACACGCTAAACATCGAAACACTAATGATTTTTCGTTTTGTGTCATTAGTTTAACATTTTCAAAATAAGTTTGGTTTTTTGCCTAAAATATTTCGAAAATTAGTTAATTTAGCCCTTATTGACAAATAAATTAGGCAAATAAATTTACCCATGTAATTTTTATTTGAAAATAAACATATTTTGAACAGTTGCTCTAGCCGTTTTTATGTCTTATGGAGTTTACCATCTGAAATATTTCCAACCTTATCTTCTTCGATTTTCGTCAGGAAATTATAGGTCGATTTATTTGAACTTTCATATGCTTGATCACTTATCAGTGAATATTGCATTTATCGCATTTTTATATCATAAATGTTATGCAAAACTTTTAGGCATATCAAAAATCGCATAAAATGGCAATATTTGGCGGATTATTGTGAGCTTTGAATATACTTCTGTAACTTGATATTTTGAAGAGACATTTTTGAAACTATTGAGAACAGATTTCTAGAAAAAATCAAGAAACTTTTAATTTAATTGAGAAAAAAATAAGAAAAGTTTATAAAAAATGACGCATTTAAGTTAAACGCCGGCTGACGAGATCGTAGGTAGACGGCTGCAAAAAAAGTTAACCCTTGGTCGGGCCTCTCATTGTGCACCATATTTTCTGGGTCCCAAACTATGTTCACTGACAATGAGTTGAATGGCAGAGTAATAATAAGTTAATAAATCTATAACTACTCTCCGGATCAAGCCTGTAGCTGTGTTAAGACTTATCTAGTTTAAATTAGGTAACATTAAAGCTTCAGAGCATCGGCTAAAATTTTTTTTACGTAAATAAAAAAAAATGGGTAAATTTGTTTGCCTGAGAGAGCGATTTGGCAACGTGCCCGTTGAAATTTCTCAAATATAATTTTTTGGACCACCATACTGGAGATGCTTATGATACATGTCGATGGAGAAACTATATAGTTATTGGTAAAATGGTCATTAAACAAATAAACAAAGCATCTTACTTTAAGGAGAAGCTAAAAAGGGGTAGGGAAGCAGGATTGAACAAGCGTCTCTATAGAAAATAGTAAACATTCAGACGAGAGGTAAGATGATGGAAAGATCAAGGTGGTAAGAGGAAACGGAAGCCCAGGAAACCCAAACGTTAGTGAATCTTAGAGTAATTGTTAGAAAGAACTGATTAACCTGTGAGGTAGTGTAAGCATGAAAATAGTATGACATTAGTAAGTATTATTAAGGTATAGTATACGTGGATTGCAAAAGTAATGTAAAGGGGGCAGGTGCCCTCAAATCTTAAAAAGAATTTTTCTTAAATTCTTCTGAAGTCTTTTGATTTTTATTGAATTTTCTTAAATTTATATTCGTTTACCTATTCTATAGTTTTCCATATATTATTTGAAATAATGATTAGTCAATCTTTTGCTCAAACCCTTCAGTTTAGCATCTAAACAAATGTTCAGTCCTGAACAATATTTATATTTCTAAAAAATGTAATACGAACGGGAAAACTTGTATTCTTTATATTATATTTTAAAGAAGGACGTTTTCATAAGGCGTTTATTGCCAGCAAAATTTAAACCATTAAAATTTCCGTATTTACTTTTATTTACGACAAGACCGACTTAGATTTAAGATGCTTGTAGAAACTTTCACCGATATAATCCGTCTAGTAACTCTGAGGTGTCTAATTTTTATGAATTTTTATGGTTTTCTTTGGATAAACAGGCGCCCCTGGGCCTTAAATACCGAGCGTCGTCTTCGTGGGCTTTCCCCTGGGATTTTGCGATTCGCCTCTTTCTCACTGAGATCGGAAAGAAAGGGCCGCTTCTATGTGGGATCCGATGCAGGCATCCGGAAATCTCCGAAGGCAACCGAATTCGGCTTCGTGCCAAATTTACATCGCCAAGGGAAATTGGGTCCGTGTCATTGTATGCCAGATTTTCATTATCTCTCCTCAAGAGAACATCTCTATCACAGCTGACCGATGCAGCTCGATGCATCGAGTCAGCACAACCGCATAAAATGTAAACTTTTAGTGTAAATTGTCCTCCATTCCAAGTAATATAAATACAGTCCACTGGTCAAATCAACTTTTTATATTTTACACTTTAAATTTGTGCCGATTCTTTTATTAATTCCAAAAATTATAATTCGCAACCAACATTTTGATCCTTCGAGCCGGATATTTTACACCTCGAGCGCGCTTTCGATATACAATTGCATCGATCGTTAGTGTAAAATATTTCTTCTGTGGAATAACAGGTTTTAATTACTGTGCTATAATGATTTAAAAACTATTGTCAGTGAACTTAGTGATTACTAGTGATTTCAAAACTAGTACTTGTGAATTTAATGACTGCGAGTTAAGATTAGAAACATGTAAAGGTTATTAAAAATTAGGACACAAAATCGAATGAGAAAAGAGATATTTAGAGTTATTTGTATAAATAATGGAAGTATATATGGGTTTTTGAAGCCAAAGATACGATTGGAAATCTATGGAAAACACATTAGAGGAGTATGCATCGGTGGTACCCGGAAGAGATATACAGACGTAACACTTGAGTCTTAAAAGCGCAGTGTAAGTTCCGGTCGGGCGTACAGAACGGGTGGAACGGGCGGAGTCGAGTCGACATCGAGATGAGTGGGTGCCTCGAGAAAGCCTCGGAGTGCATGCTTCTTTCTTTGCCCCGTACCTTCGTCGCACTTCTCGCTGGTGATCATTTGTGCCTATCTCTACAAGGGATTCACGCCATCGGCGAATTTGCGTTGCCATCAGTTTAGCAAAACCTGCACGTCCAATCGGATATCCCTGTTCACTTTATTGCAATTCAGTCTTTCAGCTAGAAAATCGATTACTGATGTCCCAAATTGACTTACACTTTTATCGATTTATCTCTCTACTATACTTGGGATGATTGCTAGAGAGATATAACCGAACGAGTTATGCCTACGGATAAAGGGATTTATATTAATGGTACAATAATAATATTTAATATTGAGTATATATATATTTTAGGATTGCAAAACTTTTGTATCGACCTAGGTATGTTTAAGAAATGAGCCGAAGGACGTCAAACGTGGCTGCAATAGAAGAATACAAGATCGTAAACAGAAAAGAGAATTTTGTGTTGTCAATAAAAGAAAAACGTATGCGTTCTCCGAGCAGTCAAAATGAGCAAGTGTGAAAGGTTTGAGATAAAGTAACCAGTCGTGTGCGAGAAGAGAGGATAGAGATAGTCTATCTCTCGTTGCCGTTGCCAAGTGGTATCGGGGGTACCGCTAAAGAGGCAATTACGGGACTCGCAGTGGAAGACGCTCGTAAAAGTTAGGGTGAACGAGCGAATAAGAAGAAGGTCCCATCTTTTGTGGCGAGGACGAGGGGATATGTGAGGTGATCGTGGCTCGTCGAGATTCCGGCCCGAGGCGGCGCGGCGTGTCATCGGTTCGCTCTTCTCGACGAAACCGTGCCGAATTTGCAGATGTGAGTCTGACATACCGCGCTCTGTTAGCTGTTACTTCAAGATCAAGATAGCCTGCAAGCGGTGGCATAGCAGAGCTTCTTCCACTTTCCAACATCCAACTAACTACCCGCTTGCCAAGAAAAATCTCGGTCTCATAAAGAACAGCAATTATGCTAAGTAGATCTTAGGGACCGTCCGCAAACTACATTACCAATGTTAGAGGGAGGGGTCATGCGAAAAACTACAGTTGGTTACACGGAAGGCGGGATGAAGGATCAGTGGAAGTAATGTTACGGACTTAGGTAACGTTTAGTACGTTTCCTGGTGATAAATTTGGACAAAGTTTGAAAATTTTTTAATGTTTGCGGAAGACGTTTCCGCAATGGTAAGTTTCAATAATAATTTCACAAGCTTAAAAATCACTTCCATACTTCAAGACTTCACGCAATGTTTTCCTTATCCTTCTCTTGGCCTATGCATTTAAGAGTTCATGTTTTTCTTCTGTTTTCAAGAAACTTCACCTTTTTTCTTTTTCCTCCAATTAATAGAACCCAATAAAAAATTCTAAATATTTTTTGTTTAATTTATTTTTGTTGTTGTTGAAAATTCCCCTTTTTTACTTGAAATTTTAACTATTTAGTTTGAATTCATGTATATCATTGCAAATTTATCTTCTCTGGTAGAAAATGGATCTTCTTGGTAAAAAAAACATACGCTTGATCAAAAAATTGACTAGTTTGTTGCAAATTGAATCTCTTGTAGAGAATCATTATTTTTCGGTTGAAAATTTAACAGTTTTGTGGAAAGTTCGTATTTTTGTTTGAAATCTAACTTGTTAGTTGAAAATCTGTATTTCTGCTTAAAAATTTCTCTTTTTGGGCTAAAAATTCAACAATTTTGTAGATAAGTAGTCTTTTGGCTTCAAAATACAACGAATTTTTTTTTTAAATTCATGTGTTTGGTTAAAAGTTGGTCTTTTTCGGAGGAACATTAATCTATTTGGTGGAAAATTCATCTTTTTGGTTTAAAATATACCTATTTGGTTAAAATATATTTTATGAAAAGATTCACGTCTCAGGTTGAAAATTAAACTAATTGGAGTAAATTTTGTTATTATTATTAAGAATTACATTTTTTGTCTAAGAAATGAAATTTTTTATGTTTGGTACAACATTTATACTCCGTGAGATGGAAATTCAACTATTTCGTCAAAATTTCATGTATTTTATTACAAATTTTATTTATTAAAATTTCTTTGCATATAAACGCAACAAAAATGAGCCATAACAAATAAGGAAACAATAATAAAGTTTTCATTTTTCAAAATGTAACTACATTTAGTTTAAAAAAGTTCTTCGCTGTGAATCAAAATTCAACTACTTGGTTGGAAGTTGATTTACTTTATTAAACAATCCTCTTATTGAAGATTCACACTTTTGGTTGAAAATAGAACTATTTTATTAAAAATTCCATTTTTCAAAAACAGAAAAGATTGAATATGAAGCCAATTAACAACTCAATTCAAGCCGTTTCTTAAAAAAGAGCTTAAATAGTGTTCACGGAAAAATTTGAAAGCTTGGATTCCACACCAATGGGTTTTCACGATTTATAAAAGAGAGAAGAAAATATTACTCTCTTAGTAATAAAAGCCAAAATTATATCGGGAATAGATTCTGCTTTAGACCTACGCAAATCAAACTATAGGATAAAAAAAGAATATAATCAGCTGAATATTATCCTTTTTTTAATGCAGAAGATGTACAAAAATGTGTATAATTCCGAAGCTAACCGTTCGGAAAGTAAAGTTAAATCCTCTTAAATTTACTTAACTTATCTTGAATGAATTTAACAGGATTCGAAAACAATTTTTAGACATGAGTAATCAGATACCTTCAATTTGCTTCAATTTTGCTTTATATTTCGGTTGCAATAAAAAAAGGAGGAAAGGTTCCTCTATTTAATAAAAAATTGGCAATATTAAGCTGAGCACGTCTTTAAAAAAAAATTTCACATATTTTGAAAATATTTTATTGCCATTTTTTGTGATGTCCGTTCAATATACAGTACAAGTTCGATAACTTTCCAACTTCGGGGCTGTAGGGGCGAAAACTGCCAGGAATTGCGGACTTATCGGATGCCCCTCTAGTAACACATTATTAGGTGCGCGCATGCGTAAATCATGGGCACAAATCATGGGCAAAATAGCACACATAGTGAGAGAACCACAATTAGTATGCGTGCCGTACGTATGATGACGTTTAAGGGGAGTGTAAACTTATCGGACGGCAAGTTATCGGCCTTTTTCTGTATCACAAAATAAGTTTGTCGGTTGATTTGTGGTTGGAAGATATAGACTAAAATCATTTATCGCTTTGTGTTACAAACAAGTCACCTCCACTTGCAGCGCAATTTGTGCTTCAAACAAAAATGTTGAACTATAAAATGAAATAATAAACCTAACGTATAGGTAAACAATGGATTCTGTTTATTTTAAGAAATAGTTGTGCTACTATTCGTGAACAACTGATAGATTATTAAAGCTCTAATGAAATTCTCTAAATTAAGTTGATAAACCTGTCCACGACAAATTAATGTCCATGTTCAAAAAGAGTCAATATTACTCTCATAGAGTTCACCCCTAACACAAAACACTCGCATGGATATCAACCAATCTTGTCCTCTTCATGAAAGAAGAACACTAAACGAAGGGGGCAGGAGGAGATATTCCAGCAATTCGGCAATATCGTCGGCAGTGACGACAAATTAGCCTTAATCCCGCATCGTTAGTGAGATTGATGCCAGGATTTCACTTAAGAGGGTGAGAGCGAGACACGAGTGAGATAGAGATGGAAGTTCGGGTTGTTAGAGGCTTGTAATGAAGTGGGTGGACCACAGTAAAGCACCACAAGCCAGTAACCACAGTAATATATATCCCTCGAGACGAGAGTAGAGCGAAGAGAAGTAGAGAGTCTGAAAATGAGAAGAGGAGAGAGATACAGCCAAATAAGAGACAGAAAAAGCATGAGATGGGGTGGAGGCACTGGAGAGATATACAGAGCTGGGGGTGCAAGCCATAGGATGACCACGGATCAATCCACCCGACCACCCTTGCTCCGAGGTTGAACCAAATCTTCTCATGGTCCGGCAACGTAGGATTATCGACTACACCAGGGGCTGTGAATAGCGGATATAGCTTGATAGATCAAGCACTTTTTCGGTGAGCACTGAAAAAAATCATTCTTAGCGCCAAGTAAATACATTTATTTGATTCCTATTTCTTAGTATCAAGAATATATTCTTTAACAGAAGTAATTTTTGTTTAAACCAGACACATCTATTTTGTTTTCTTGATTAAAATAAATATTTCTTACGTTCAAGAAAATTATTTCCTTGATTAGTCGTTCAAAGAAATCTGTATTTGATTCTAAGAGGTCGATTTTTTGAACTAATTCGGGCGCATTTGAATCAATTAATTTTTCCATACTTAAATCAAGAATTTAGGTTTATTTAAATCAAAGAAATAATAATTTAATTTCAAATAATATTTATTAAGTTAAAAATATATTTATTTGTCAAAAGGTTAATCGTACATTTATAGCAATGGAGCATTTATTCAAAAGAACAAGGTAGTGTGTTTACATAAATATTTATTTCTTCATTTGCAGGAAATATTTCATTTCATTACTGTAATTGAATTGTTCATAACAGATAAATATTTATTCCAACGAAGTAATTTTTTTTTTTAATCAAAAATTTAATAATTTGGCGCCATTTGTTTTAATTGAACTCTTCTTTGAATTAGAGAAATATGTTGCTAAATTAAATGTCCCTGTTTTTGATTTGAAGAAATATTTCTTTGGCATTCATGATGAGAATGATGGGGTGAAATACGGCTTTTCGCCTTAGAGTTTCCATGTTGAGGTAGCATCGTGGTGAACGCTGTGGACTTTACACTCGATGTAACAAACTTCAATTACTGCTGAAGGTGGATATATGATAGATTTTTTCTGCTCCAGGTTCATCAATATTTTAAATTATGTGATTTGTATTAATTATATATGTATAATAATAACAATGGTGGTGATTTTAATTTAAGCTGAAAGAATCCAGTTGCTCATTTAGGAAAATATGTACTACAATTGAAGTACGAATAACTTTATTGCACTCGCGCATGGTCTAGGCCCAAGAAATATTTTGTTTAATTGTGGGATACTTTTGGCTTCAAATAATCTACTATTCCAGTATACCGACAAATCTCAGATTCCTTACTTAATTTAATTCACATAAGATTCTTTTTTTTAATTGAAAAAATTAAAACATTAACTTTAAATTTTAGTGATTTCAAATGTCATAAACAATTAGGAAACTCATTTCGATCTCAGACTTAAGATGGCTACAGCATAATATGTCGAAGGTATTTTTGTTAGAGTTTTGATTTTGAATAATCTACACGGGTCTGCCCCATTATACGGGGTGTCCAAAAAGTCTTGGGCCAGACAAATAAATCCTTAGGTGGAATTTTTTTTCAAGAAGGTTGATGTCATTTTTGAAGTAATATTCAACGAGGAATCCAGTGGTGACCTTCGTTTTGACCTTAACTATGACTTTCATGGTTATTTCAAGGTCACCTTTTTTGGAATGGCCATTTTTAGCATTGGCAATCGAGAGAGCAGAAAATTTTACGTTAAAAAGTGTAGTCAAGTCATAGGTTACGTGTGACCTTGATGGATGTATTAAGGTCATTCAAACTTCAATATGATCAGAACGTTTGGAATGGTGGTGGTAGTGGATGGAATTTGAAATTTGGCCGATGTCACAAAGGATCGTTTAGATTTAAAAAACAAAGGTAACCTTGAGATGACCTTGATGGTCATGGTCAATGTCACTCGATAGTCAATATGCACATTGTTCAAGTACGCAATTAAGTAAGTGAGGTAAGAGGAGATTCTCCACAAGCTAACTTGCAGAAAATATTTCAAGGTCACCTTCGTTTTTATAATTTAAACAATCCTTTGTAACATCGGCCAAGTTTCAAATTCCATCCATTACTACCACCATTCCAAACGTTCAGACCATATTAAAGCTTGAATGACCTTGATGCGTCCATCAAGGTCACACCTTACCTATGCCCTGACTACACTTTTTAACGTAAAATTTTTTGCTCTTTCGATTGTCAATGCTTAAAATGGGCCATTCCATACCAAAAATAAAGGTGACCTTGAAATAACCATGCAGGTCATGGTTAAGGTCAAAACGAAGGTCACCACTGGATACCTCGTTGAATATTACTTCAAGAATGACCTCAACCTTCTTCAAAAAAATTGCACCTAAGGATTTATTTGGCTGGCCCGGAACTTTTTGGACACCCCTTATACTGGGGCAGACCCGTGTAGATTATTCAAAATCAAAACTCTAACAAAAATGCCTTCGACATATTGTGCTGTAGCCGTCTTAAGTCTGAGATAAAAATGAGTTTTCTAATTGTTTATGACATTTGAATTTACTACAATTTAAAGTTAATGTTTTAAGTTTTTCAATTAAAAAAAGAATCTTATGTGAATGAAATGCATTACAAAATGAAATTAAATAAGGAATCTGAGATTTGTCGGTATACTGGAATAGTATGCGGATAATTCCAACAGACTTGCTTTAATTTTTTTACTTGGTCAACATCTTATCAACATAAGCTACATACAAAGTAATCATTTAAAAATGTACTTGAATTCTTACAACAATATTTATATATTTTTTTCTTATCTTCCGCAATGACAAAAATCATTACAGGAAATATTTCAGAAAACACACTCTATTTTTCTGATATCAATAAACGGTTACGATGGTCTCTAAAAGATTGATAATGTGTCATTGATATTTGTATAAATAAAATAATGTAGATGTGCTTTTCTACAAAAATCGTCGATTCAGTTACTCGCGAATCCTTGACGTGTGAGTACTCTTCGATATCAGGTACTCGGCCTGTAGAAATATAAAGATCCTAATGAAAAAAACCCATGTTTAAGCAGATGTGTTTTTTATAAGTATCTGAGAACTCGGATTATCTAAAACCTGAAATTCGTGGAGATGTGCTAATCGACACCTAATTATCTTCAGATTTTCTTATCATTTCTGGTCATAATTAGTGTGGTTACATTTGTCTTTTATAACGAATCCAACAATATAAAAAACGCATTGTTTATAAAAATGCAGTTCTACACTTTATTCATTAGTACGGCAGAGTAAAACGCGTCAAGATTTAGAAACTTGGACAATTATTTTCTCGGAAATAAAAAAATAAAAGAAACTTTTATGTTTTAATGTCAACTTAAAAAGGCTTTAAATATTATTATTAAAAAAAACGACGATTTTCTGGATAAGAAATAATAATTAAACTTGTTCTTAAAAAGAACAATTAATGATAATAAATAAATAATAATATATGATAATAATTTTTTCAAAGCTGAGAAAATTCCAAAATTGTGTTGCACCACTGTAGCCTAAACACTACAAAATAACAGTAAATGAACAAAATAGATGCCTTGGCATGAAACGCTTCAGTAAGGTTACAAGAAAGTATGGATTGTTTAGTTATTTTATTTAATTAGATTGCTAATCGGGCCTGCATGTCACACATATGTATATCTAGTTTTAATATTTATATACATTTTGTTTGTTTTAATTTTTAAATATTTTGCAAGTATTTGTTTGAAAGATGCACGCTGCGAATCACCAGAGGAAGAAGGAAAAGAAGTAAAAAATGCAGGTGAATCCGGAGCGTGCCGAGAACCAGTTTCTTGCAGAGCTGTGGTTTCACGTGCGCGAACGAGCCACCGGCTGTTGTCACAATTATTTGGGGGTCATGCCATCCGACTCGCATGGCGCGGTTTATCACCGCTAATTAATGAACATCGAGGCGCCGTTTCAAAGTGCTGCGTCCGTCGCGATTATAGGTGCTCCATATCTGTCACGGAGCCATCCACAGTCTACAGTCAGGCTTACAACTGCTCATAATTGTTGCAACATGGTCGGGTGTCGGGAAATTGATTCGTCTTTAGCCTGCGCCTGCATGTGTAACTGTTCGAGTGAACTGTCTCAACAAACATCTCACGCTTATGACATTATGACGTTTCAAAGTATCTGACTCGGTATCAAGAAAAACTTAGTTCTTTGTACTTTATATAGTTTCTCTTTTGAAAATTGTGTCTCAACCTTCTGATATGTTTCAACATGACTATTTGAATCTTTAATGGAATTACCAGAATTTACAATTTGCATTCTTATTATTTTTGCTTCTAAAAAAGGAATTTTACATGTATTGGCTTTCTAGTTGCTCTTTTGTTCGAAAAATTCTATAAAAGCAAAAGTTGAAATTAAGTATTGTGTTTACGAAGTACAAGGCTTAGTTTCGAAATTTAAAAATGCGAAATCGTATTTGTTTCTCTTCGATTTTTATCAGGTAACTTCTGCACCTAATGTTTCAGAATCTCTTGACCTATCTTAAAAGAATACAAATTTTTACATTCTAATTCATGAGAGTATAATGGAATCGTCCAAAATTTCAATCTCTGGTTTTTAAAAAATCTTTACGTTTCAGCACTCACAAAATCAAAAAATAATTAAATTTTATCGATGTCTGTCTGTATTATCGAGTGCGAAGCGCGAGTTTCGTAATGAGAATGTAATCGTCAGAGCCGTAGGTGCTTTGAGAACCTTCTTAAAAAGAATCGAAAAAAATTGCAGTTACAATTTATGGCTGTGATTCCTCAGAGGTTTAAATCACAGCTTTCGATTTAAGTTATAGTATTAACGATATTTGAAAAAATGTATTTAAAATGTACGCATTAAACGTACGAAAACGAGCGCGAGAACGTACCCGCGCGACCTAGGTGCGCTCAAGCAGATCAAACTCTGAAACAGAAAAATAATTTTTAAAAAATATGCTTAACAAGTCGTTTAGATTCGCTGTCGCTGATATCGAAAAAATATAAAAATATTCTATAATAAAGTTCTGAAATATACAGTGTTTAGCAGATTAGTCATACTTTATTGCTGGTATAGATAGAGCCATGCAGAATGTGTGTTTCGGCCATCCGATTGTTGAATATATTAATTTTTCGGCATTAATTCAGACAAATATTTAATATAATTTGGTGATTGCCATGATCAGTTTAGATAGTATATTTTTCGAAAGCAACAACATTTCCCAACCGCCTGAAAAATATGTTGTTTTTTTTTAATTTGGGAAATCCAAGAGAGTATGTAGACAATATTCTTACCGCTTCACATAATTTGTTTTGATCTGCAAAAAATTACTTTTTATATTGATTGCTGACTCCCAGTCCTCTATATAGGCTTACATGGCCTGTGAGCGAACTTTTTATCATTGAGAAACAAGTGCTGCTAAACTCACATGATTTTTAGTTCAAATATAGACAGCATAGCTTGCCTGTAAAGATTACCGATTTTTCTGCAGAGTTTACAGAATTTTCACTTATTTCATAAATTTATGGCTCACAGTAAATGGCACCTACAGTAAAAAATGTATGTGACGTTTGGTACCCCAAGTCTGACGGAAATGATACCTTGTGAACTGGTAACATCCACACTACCAAGACTAATTTTTGTTGCAGCTATTTTCTGTAACATATACTGAATTTTTCTGTCCAGTTGACATTTGAAAACTGTAAACTCTAACGAAAAAGTCTGCAAATTTTACAAAAAAGTATCCGTAAATTTGTAAAATTACTAAAAATTCTGTGAATTCTACAGAGAATTCAAGAAAAGCTATGCTGCGCTTATTTTAACTGAAAATTCAGGACGCTAATATTGCTTAGCGTAGTAACGAATTGATTCAACATTTTTTCTGACACGTGACCTCTAGTCATTCCTAGGAGAAGGATATATTCTAGATATTAGAACTTGAGTCCAAAGTGTTCGTTTAGACCCCTCTTGAAAAGAAAATAAAAGCGCATTCACAAACTACACGCTTCCAAAGAAAGGATGGTAACTCAAGGATCAATTCACAGTTATCGACCGATGACTTGAGACAAAAGGTTTCTTGCATATAAATATTCCTTTATGTTGACAACTTTGCTACATACCCTGCAAATTATATTTATCAAGTCATTATATCTATATTTTAATTGCGGTAATATTTTGTAATTTAATTGTCTTCATTCAGTTATGTCCACCATAATTCGACTACATGTGTGTTTCAAGGTAAACATTATATTATTATTCAATGAAAATGTCGCAGTGGGCAAAGCGAAAAACAGGTTCTTTATAAATAGGCTCAATTACAATTGGGATCTTTTACAACATCAACTAAGAGGTCATTTAGATCTTATTTATCATTTTGGGTTCCTTTCCAGCAAGTGGAGTTCATTTTTATTGCAGCTCCTTTGGAACCCAAAATGGGTTTTAATCGAAACCCCCGTTTTTTCTGGGCTAAATAAGAAATTCTTTCTCGGCTGAAACGTTCAAGGGGTTAAGTTCGCTCGCGAGAATAATGCGGGCGGCAGACGGTGAGAATGAGACAGGATGGCGGGCGTGATACGCCCTCGAATTCGCAATTACTTCGCAATTAAGAAGCGATTATTTTGCATAGCGACGCGGCTCTTCGCGAACTGCGCCGCGTGTCACCAAGAAGTTACGCTCGAATAATATTTTAACGAGCCTCGTAAACTGATTCCAAGTATACCGTATTTTCACAAAAGATGGGGCTAGTTGAAAAAGATAGTTTGCATATTCGCCCTTTAATGTCTTGAGTGCGATTAAATACCGCGCACCCACAGGGTTGCTCGCTCATTGTGGTCCCATCGTATCGCTGATGGAGCCAGATTATCGAAGAATCGTAATTCTACGCTACAGTCAGGACAGTCGGGACAAAGGCGATCGGCCCCTCTGAATAGAAAAGGGAATGGAAGAAAGCGGCACAGTTTATTGTCACGGGATATCGGTCTACGTAATAGAGACTAGAAAGATCGACTTTGGTCATTCAAATCAACACAATCGAATATTCACGAATACCTGAGAACGTCACGATGTATGGGAGACTCGAGCTGTTAATACCAGCACTGCATTAGAGACGGAATAAAAAATTTTAATCTATTCACTTGAGAAAATGCAAAACAGTGCTTTAAGTCGTTTAGTTAGTATGCGTAATTACGTTGAAACTTAAGTCAGCGCTTATGTATTCAATGGGGATACGAATTCAATATGGGAGTCAATAAATCGTTACAAGGAATTTATACTTTGTTTTTTATCAAGCACAATTTAAATTTAGAATAATTTTTAACTCAGTTTTAAAGCGTTAGAACTTTCTCTTCAATTCTAGAGCTAAAAGTTGCTACTTTCTTTTTCAATTTTATTTATTCCGCTTTATTTCTTTGTTGAAAGTGAAATGTAAAATAAAGTATTTGCGATCACAATTAGCGGGAATGCTTTGTATGAGAACTGAGGAGAATGTTTAAGTTCTGTGATCTTTTTTAATACTAGGAGCTGGAAAGGGATCGTGATGTCGGCGAGGCGGTGTTACAGTGCGAGTTTACGTTATTTCCTGGTATTTTGCTAACAGCCTCTTCATCCCTGCTGTTTCGTTATATGTCTCTTCCCAGTAAATATGACGACTTTAGGCAAACTATTCCCACCTTGTCCTTCATGGTCTGTCGATAAGCGTCTAGGAAATGCAATAAAAATTATAAAGAATGACACTTCCAAAAATATAATTTCAAGAAAACATCTTAGAATTCTTAAACTTGTTTGTAGGCTAACCATTTCATCTTGAGGGTTGAAAAATTGTTGGAATATAATACGTCCAGTGATTTTGAGAATTAAATTACGTGACAAGAAAACAGATTCGGCTGACTGCAGCAGAGTTCCCTCGTATGTGCATACAATCGTTACCCCAGATTATGAATGAGGGTGTGTGTGTGTGTTACCGTCAAAGCTCGAAGTAGCGGCAAACCTAACTTTGCATTAGGCACTGCCGTATTGCGTATGCATTTTAGGCAAAGTCCGAAATACTCTATGGTTTCGGGCTTTGCCTGGAATTAATGTAGACAAACCTAGATGTGCCAAATGTGCTTTAGGCAAATTCGGAAGCTATTTTTTAGCTTTGCCTGGTATGTTTTCAATTAAACCTAGGTGTACCAAATGTATATCAGGCAAAATCGAAAGAAACTTTACCAGCTTTGAGTTTAGGCGAAGTAAGATATATAGTGTGGGCAAATTAAGATTGCCGAATTGTGTCAATATACGTGTATATATACATACATATATATATATAATATACTAATTACTTGTTAACTCCAGATGCGGTATGTCGCCAATTAAAAAAATTCGATTTACATTCTTGTATCTGATTTCTAGAGTGCAATGAAGAAATTATTCTGGTTTTCGTTCCTATTTTATACAAAGCATCATGCGATCTCCTCAAAACTACACCAATTATTACATTTAGCCACTGTCAAGATTTGGAATAGGCACAGTAACTGATATCTCGATATCTATCGTTGGGAATTTTTCATTTGAAGGAAGCTTCATTTCTTCTGTTTGCGATTTCAGTCCGTTTTAGGATTTTTGTTTGTCCGTAGACATTGAATTTCTTGTTTGACACCGGAGCTTGTCCAGAATTTGCCCACAGCATATTTGACAGATCTTCCTTCTCCTAAGTTAAGTTTCATTCTACTTTGAGGTACATATGGTGCACCTAAGCTCATCTGAATTTATGCCAGGCAAAGTCCGAAAAAAATTAGCTTTCGACTTTTCCGAAATCACAGTTAACGCATCTAGGTTTGTCTGCATTCATTCCAGGCAAAGCCCGAAATCTCAGAGTATTTCGGACTTTTCCTAAAACGTATCCCCAATACGCGCATTGCCTACACGGAGAGAAATTTCAAAAGATTAATTCACGGAACTACTCCTTGAATTTATTCACGTCTCCGGCTTGCAGACTTGCCTGTGAAAATATGCACTCGCTAACACAGCAAAAAAAAGTGTTCAAAATGATACCGAAATTAATATCATTTTGATATGCAACAAAAATGATACCGAATTCAAGGGCATTTTGATCGGCCGAAGTGAATGATCGACTTTTGAGATCATAATGATCTGATTCGGGATCATTTATGATGTCAAACCAAGATGGCTGACGTTCTTACAATACTTTAACTCATATTCAAGCTTTTTATGGTTTCTGATCGTGCAGTGTACTTATAAAGTTAAAATAATAACGAAATCTGATAGTAGAAAATATAACCTGTCAATGGCGGCCATTTTGTTTAATCTCTAAATTTGAAATAGTGACAATTTCACTAATTGAATTAGTGATTGAATGATTCACTGCTGAAATAGTGATTGTTTGGCTTTTCAATATTGAATTAGTGGTCTTCTACTGTAAAAATAATGATAATTTCACTATTTCCAATTTATTGATTTTATTTCACTATTATTTAGTAGTTTAATTCACTATTTAATGAGTGAAGTCGAGGTCGAAGCCGTGATCACGTGATCGCGACTAATAGTGGACTCGCGCCAACTCGCGCTCACGTCTCGTTTGCATCGTTTACATTTGTCAGCTTGCATCATTTTTCTTTCTACATGCGTAAAAAATGTTTAAAACACATGATAGTAATATAGTAATATAGTGTCCTCATTATGTGGCGATATGTATATCAAGACGAAAAAATTTGATACAGAACGTGAGCGCTATGTTCGTTTTGAGGTTATGAAATTCAGCTTTCCATTCATTTCTATAGAAATACATGGAAGCTGAATTGAGATTTTTCTTTAGTAAGTACAGTATCAACATAAGTTAATTTAATTTTTAAACATACATCATAGTTTACTTCTATAAATTGTTTTGTAATATAGTTTACAGTTGGGGTTATTGGTTGACTCCAGCAAATGTTTTATTTTACTGTCTAATTAGTGATTTTGACTACTAAATTGGTGATTTTCCACTAATTAATAGTAGATACTTTACCTCTCAAAACTACTATTTGCTTAGTGAAATTTCACTAATTGAATTAGTAGTCTTTCACTAATTCGTAGTGACCTACTTCTCGCTAATTTAATTAGTGAAATTTCACTATCAAATAGTGAAATTTCACTAATTCAGATTTAGAGAGAAGTCTGACAAATGAACGAAAAAAATGAGATCAAATTGATCCGAATGAAAAATCATTATGATCTCGGGAGTCAAATGATCGCTGGAACAAAATACTCTGCAACAAAATTGATTCTTTTTTTTACTGTGAATAGATTCCTTTTTCTTCCCCTTGGTGCAAAATATACTAGTCCAAGCTCAATATTTAATGATTTGGGGTGAGAATTTCAGTTTTGAATGTGGTCACAATTTTTATTTAAAAATTGTGATTACATTATTGAAATACTGAAACCATACTTAAAAGCGCACTAACCACGTGGAGCTGTGC
Source organism: Belonocnema kinseyi (assembly GCF_010883055.1). NCBI lineage: Eukaryota > Metazoa > Arthropoda > Insecta > Hymenoptera > Cynipidae > Belonocnema > Belonocnema kinseyi. Next base: position 102,462,844 of record NC_046664.1, on the reverse strand, counting down.
GGCGTAGAGAAAGACAAGACAAGCATTGCACCAACTAGTGGCAAGAATAATAGCGAGCGCTCTCTACCCAACGCGGATAACAGAAACCTGAAACCCAGTCCTTCATGCTAGTCGGCAAAAACTGCAGCTACAAACGGGCCGACCATGAGCCCTATCTCAAGACGCTTTAATGTGTTTAACCCGGCGAAGATAGTTGACAATTTATTACTCTCTATTTTAGGCATCCATCTCGGCTACTCACTCGCTCTTACCACGATAGGATAAGTCCACGTGCTAGCACCCACTTTAGTTCACACATACTACTAAAATATGAAGCAAAATGTCAAGCAAATATATATATATGTGTGTGTGTGTGTATATGCATAACCACCTATCTCACGGTTGTGAGACGTGGTTGTGACTGAAATTTTACCGCGATTTCGCTGGAAGCGGGTGCAATTTTTCAGATTAGCACCCGCTCCCGGCGAAATCCTGCGGTTGTCCTTATGACAAATTTTTAATTATATATATATATATATATACATAATCGGCAATTCCATGTCAATCGGACCGACTAAATATCTCGTAAACGGTTTTTTTTTCACCAAATTTGGCACAATTTATCTTTAACATGTGTACTTTCATCACAAATTTTTTCAGAATTACTTTTTTTGTTTTTGCAAAATGGCGGACCAAAACATACATTTTTTAATTTGTATGTAATGTTCGTTTTAATATTGTAATATCTTTTTAATGTTCGATTTAAAAACCTATTTTCAACAATGCTTATTATTATTGTTTTAAAAATATCAATATCGAGTCTAATATGGCGGATAAAAAAAGATGTTATAATAAACAGAACAACGCCAACTCAGTCTTTTAAACTCTTCTGTGACCATAAGTTTTTTTAGTCACGAACTATATAAACCAGATATAGTTTTATGGGTTCGAGGTATCGCTAATTTCGAATTTGGCATTACTTTTGAAAAATTAATTTTTTCAAACAATTCTTCTAATACAAATTTTTTGAACAAACTCATTTTACAAAACTAATCATATGTTCGGATTAAGCGTATTCAAAAACCCTTTAAAAAAGACAGCCACACAAAAAAGTGTGCTGATCTGGTAACAAGACACACGTATTCCTATGGATTTTGGGGCGCTGAATTCAAATTCGGTATCCAAAATCACCCATTACGTTGTGGTTGAGCAATAACCTCAAAAATGACGAAATATCATACACTGTGGCAAATAAATTTCAAAATAATACCAGTGGTGCAAATTTTCACTCCAAAAACATGTCGACAACTGTGAAGGATGAACCCTTGCCTGATATCAATTTATTTAACATAACTTTACCCAACAGAGCCTGACCTCACCTAACCTGAATTAACAGAAATTTATTGAATTACACGTAAAGCTGCAAGCATATTTTCCCAGTAGCAAATATGTGCTACATCGAATGGGTCAACTCGTGCTTAACCTAGAAATAAATCTAACCTAGCCTAACCTAAACTAACCTAACCTCACGAAACACAATTGAACTGATACATAGAGGTTTAACCTATCCTAACCTAACAAAACCTGACCTAACCTAACTGATTACGCTGGAAACCCTGTTCTTGCGTACTTTCATATTTTGACATTAATAGCAGTAAATGTTTGGAGTTTCGTAACCGCTTGTTGCTAGCATTATTCGCCTGTGTCTGTAACCAGGGCACCTCCACGTGGTGACGGTGGGCAACGGATCCACATTAACCCTTAAACGGCCAAAACGCCACTACCATGACACTGCTTTTCAACGGCCAATAACTAAGACTATACGACACTAGAAATAATTGAGAAACATATATTTTTATTGCTTAAGATCTCCTCTTTCCGACGGTGCCATTGAAATTCTTCAAAAAATTTATTTATTATCCCAAAATGCAGTTTAAACAAAAAAAACGTGATTTTTCATGCCTATTTTTTTTTGTGAACCATTTTCCAAAGCTTTTCGAGTCTGTAATTAACCT
>NC_046664.1:102414525-102460750 GCF_010883055.1 Belonocnema kinseyi | reverse complement strand
TGAGATTCCAGGTTAATTACTGACTCGAAAAGCTTTGGAAAATGGTTCACAAAAAAAAATAGGCACGAAAAATCACGTTTTTTTTTGTTTAAACTGCATTTTTTGTTAATAAGAAATTTTTTTGAGGAATTTCATTGGCACCGTCGGAAAGAGGAGATCTTAAGCAATAAAAATATATGTGTCTCAATTTTTTCTAGTGTCGAATAATCTTAGTTATTGGCCGTTGAAGAGCAGTGTACCGGTAGTGGCGTTTTGGCCGTTTAAGGGTTAAGTGAGTCCCTGGGTAAACGGCGTTCATGCAGTCTTGGCAGACACAGGTAAAAACTGTATTATGATGCAGGGAAAACCCCCAGTATCGCCGTCTGGTCAGGGTGGGAAAGCGAGCTCTCCGACGTCGTCATCATGCAACCGTAGCTCGCCATCAATGGATCACTTGGTTGGTGTAGAGTCTCATGCTACAAGGAAAAAGACCGCGAGCATTTCTCAATCACATGCCTGCAAGAATAGCTCAGATTCATTCTGTTGCATTTGCAGTAAATATGAAGTGAGCAGTTTGCAAAAATCAATCGACGAGGAAGTGAAAAGTCTTTACGAAAAGTGTTTTGACCGTAAATTGCTGCACCAAGAAACAAAATGGGTTCCTCACGTCATTTGCAATTCCTGCAGACTTATGTTGTATCGTCTAAAAAATTCAAACAACGAAAAGTACCGCAAGTACTCTACACCAAACACATGGAAAAACCCATTATTGCGAAGGACTGCTACTTTTGCATGAATTCCGTCAAAGGGTTCAACGCCAAAATAAAAATAACATTTCGTACATTAATGTGTGCAGAGTCACAAGAGCAATTGAAATCAATGAAAATGCACGCCAGACTGATTTAAGCGCTTTAGAAGATGATAGAATGGAAGTTGAAAGTCAACGTCATCGAGACGGTAGTGAAACCAGTGATCGAACAGAAAATAGTTCTGATGATTCCGATGAAAATGATGAAAAAGATGACGAATATGGCGTGCATAAAATGAAATTGAAGGTTTCAATATTAGTGTCGCAAATAGAACTGAATGATTTTATTAGAGATCTTGGATTACCGAAAGACGGCGCTGAATTTGCCGCTTCATTTCTAAAAAGAAGAAATCTTCTAGAGCCAAAGACAAAAGTTTCTTCTTGAAAAAGTTAATTACACCAATCACAAATGGCAAATATGTGGTGATCTCAAAATCATAAAAATGATATTACGCCAACAATCGGGTTTCACGAGAGAGCTATGCTTTATATGCCTGTGGAATAGCAGAGATCGAGCCAATCATTACAACAAAAAACATTGGCCTTTAAGAGATTCATTCAAACCTGGTTCTTATAATATCATCATCCAAAGCCTCGTTGATCCGGAAAGATTTTACTACCACCCCTCCACATAAAGCTTGAGCTCATGAAGCAATTTGTCAAGGCGTTAGACAAAGATGGACAATGCTATAAGTATATATCCCTTAAATTCCCTTATGTTTCAGACGCTAAATTTAAAGAAGGAGTCTTTGATGGACCACAGATTCGAATATTGACAAGAGATATTAATTTCGTGAGCCACGTGACGAAAATTGAAATGGAGGTTTGGGAAAGTTTTAAAGCAGTAAACGCAAATTTCCTCGGCAACAAAAAAAGTCCAGACTGCGAGAATATTGTTGCGAAAATGATAAGAAACAACAAAATGTTAGGCTGCTTGATGAATTTAGAACTTCACTTTCTCGAGTCCCATCTGGATAAGTTTCCAGAAAATGTTTGTGATTTCAGCGAAGAACAAGGGGAACGTTTTCATCAAGACATAAAAGTGATGGAACAACGATCTCAGGGTAGATGGGACGAGGTCATGATGGCTGATTTTTGCTGGATGTTGAAAAGGGAAACGAATTTAGGTCTTAAACGTAAGCGTAATCCTTTGCATCGTTCCTTCGAAGAAAAAAGGACACGTTATAGCAGGCAGAAAATAGACTGAAGTAGGCCTATAAATCAATTTAATTACGATACAAAGCAAGATAAAATGTAAACACGAAAGATAGTATAAATATATTCCTTAAGTTTAAGAAAAGCAGAGAGAAAAATATTTTGAATAAAACTCTTATTCATTTGCATGTTTAAGTTATAGTTCTACATTTTAATTGATACAAACATTGTCAGGTTAATTAAAATGGGGTCAATTCTACTTGTAGTTCTAAGTTCCTTCAAATGAGTAATGTGCGTCTAAATTTTTAACCACCTGTAGTACAATGAAATGAATTTTATTGTGTTACAACGGGAACACTTAAGTTGTGTTGCATTAAGCAAAATTTCGTTAGGTTCTGTTAAGTTAGATTCATTTGTAGATTAAGATTGAGCTAACCTATTAAATATAGCATGCATTTAAGACTGAGAACCGTCCGCTTACATAGCTACACGTGTGGTTGAATTTCATTCAGATAGGTTAGGTTAGGTCAGGTTTTGTTAGGTTAGGATAGGTTAAACCTCTATGTAGGTTAAGCCGAAGGTGAATGAAACGGTACCGCAAATACAACGAGACAACACAATGAGTTTTATTGTGTTACATGAAGTCAAGTTAGGTTATGTTAGGTCAGGTTTTTGAGGTTAGGGTAGGGTTGACCTCTTTGCAGGTTAAGCCTAATCTGAATGAAACGGTACCGCAAACACAATGGGACAACACAATCAGTTTAATTGTGTTTCGTGAGGTTAGGTTAGGTTAGGCTAGGTTAGATTTATTTCTAGGTTAGGCTCGAGTTGACCCATTCGATGTAGCACACATTTGCTACTGGGAAAATATGCTTCCAAAGCTTTACGTGTAGTTCAATAATTTTTTGTTAATTCAGGTTAGGTGAGGTCAGGATCTGTTGGGTAAATTTATGTTAAATAAGTTGATATCAGGCAAGGGTTGATCCTTCACAGTTTCTGACATGTTTTTGAAGTGAAAATTTGCATCACTGGCATTATTTTGAAATTTATTGGCCTCAGTGCATGATTTTTCGTCATCTTTTGAGGTTATGGCTCAACCATGACGTGATGGTTGATTTTTGATACAGAATGTGAATTCAGCGCCCCAAAATCCATAGGAATACGTGTGTCTTGTTACCAGATCCGCACACTTTTTTTTGTGTGGCTGTGTAATTGATGTGGTATTTGTATTTTCTTTGCCTTTCTTATGAACATAAACAGTTTTATTAAATTCAGAAAATTAATTATTTATTAATTTGTTTATTAAAAAGCGTAACTGAAGATCTAAAAGAACTATGTCGGATGTAAGTTTTGCCATTAAATCTGATTCTGGTAAATGTTTTGTAAAATTGGTTAAGAACGCAATAATTTGTTTAAGCAAATTGTTTGAACAAACTAACTTTGCAAAAGTAATCGCAGATTTGAAATAAGTATTATTGAAAATAGATTTTGGAAACAAACATTAAAACGATATTACGATATTAAAACGAACATTACACACAAATTAAAAAATCTATATTCCATCCGCCATTTTAAATCCACCGTTTTGAAATTTCGTATTTTAGTAGTTTATTTATTATCATCAAAACCAGAAATATCAAATTGAATAATAATATCGGGCTTCTCATTGTTTTTTTTTTCACCTTAAAAATGGTATACCTGGAGAGCATGTGAAAAAACCACGTTTTTTGAGATATTTTGGTCCGCCATTTTGCAACAACAAAAATAATTATGAAAAAATTTGAGATGAAAGTACACATGTTAAAGATAATCTGTGTCAAATTTGGTGACGGTGACGGTCTAGTGAATTACACTTCTTTTATACTTGATATAAGAATACTTTTGTTTATTGGCCGAAAGATACAGAATGACCTGTCCGTAGACAGGGCGCAAGGACTACTGAGGCCCCGAGGGCCTTGTGTAGGCGTCGTAGGCGAACTACCCTTAGCTAGAATCAACGAGAGGGGAGAGTGGTAAAGTAGAAGTATTACACCCCCCTCGTTAGACTCGTTTTGCTCCGGAAAAACGAAATTTAACAACTTTAGGTGCTACTAACGGCTCACTGTTTTCAATTTAATGTGCAGGAGGAGCCTGTGGAACGTAGGTAACAATAGTTGGCGTTGGGGCTGTGTTATTATTAATGTTATTAGTTGTACAAAATAAGTTGAAACAGATTTTCGGCAGACATTTTCGTGCTAGATCGCAGAGTCCGCATTTGTACATGGAGAATAAGGTTATTAATACTAACGCAACATAACCTAAGTATGTAAGAGTTTCTGTGGTGGTTTCAGTCCATGTTCGTGTTCGATGTTCATTTTTGACTCTGTTTAAAACATTATCGATATCATCTAATGTTCTACCTGCTTCCAGCAATTGCTCATTATCAATCTGGTTTTGGATTGGTTGCAGTTTATCGTTGAGTAAATCTAGATCATCACTGGTATAAGGTACAAAAATATTTTTGTGTAATATATGTGTTTTCTCAGTTCCCTACTTTGTTTTAACTTAACTATGGCACCTTCGGTGGTTAAAATACAATTGCTTCCTGACGATAGAAGTGATACCTCGGTAATTTTAATATCTTTAATTATTCCTTCGCAGTTGGTTGTTAAGTCTATAGATTTTTCAGGAACTATAATATATCCTTGACTTTCTGCTAAACTAATAAAAACTAAATAATCGATTTTGAGAACGGATATCTCACATGTTGATAAGTCTAGTGTTTTAATACTACTACGGATAATTTGGCTTTCACAATTTTGTGTATCAGCTAACAAATAAGTTGGATGAGAACGTTGACAGATTTTGATTTTTTCGAGTAACCTGCACTTGAATATATTTTTTTCATTCGTAGGAACATACATGGTTTTCGGATTGTTTTGAAAAAAAAACTGTTCCTTCGGAACAGGTATAAGACATTGATTGCCATGCTGCTTCGGTATCGGAATTAAATGTTGGATTTTATATTCATCAATTTCAAATATTGGTATGTTAAGTGAATAAAATAATTTCCTATTATTCAAACAAATGCTTATTTCAGATATGTCAATAATATGTTGGTAATTCACTTCTTTGAGTGGCAAAGCATACTTTATGTTAAATTTACCCTCAAAGTTTTTTAAGGATTCAATGAGCATTGTTGGTGTTAAAATTTGCGGATGTACTATACCATGTTTACCCTCGTTAATTGAATTTATCAACAGTGAACATCTTCGTTCAACTCATCTATAAGCAAAGTCATGACTATAATTTGATTTGAAATAAATACATTTTTGGTATTATCATTTATTCGGGTGCTCATTTGGTTGAGTCGCTCGGAGGTTTTTGGGTTATGTACAAAAAGTGATTCGCCATCGTGAGAGCCAGAATTTAATATCATTCTAATTACCTGCGTTTGGTTTTGGAGACTGGAAGCTAACTGTTTGTTTTCTAAGTAAAGTTTGTCTAATTCACGATCAACATATATCAAATCAGATTCTGTCAAAGTTTCGAATAGTGTCTTAGATATACTACCTATCGCATTAATTAAACCTCTTTTTCTATTGTGTGTTCTCCCTAACAGCTTATATAAAAGGCTGCGCTGAATACCAAGTCGTTTCATCCTGCCGTTGATGAGGCTCAACTCGAATTGCTCAGTGCAATTTAAACACAGGTTAATTGTTGATTCGTAGTGCCCCACCAGGTTATTAAACCTAGTATTAACGTTATCTACGTCGAACGATACATATAAGTGCCAAGTTTCGTGATATAATCTAGCGTCGCCTAAATCTTCCGCAAAAATAGTGACATTATGGAGTGGAGTCACTACGAGGCAGGAAGTGAAGAAGATGAGTGAAAGGATGACCCAGGCAGTCCGAATTCTGAAAACATAGGATTAGTGATAGTATGGTTTCAGACGATTTGCGTGGATTGTGAGGTATCTATTTTCAAAAAGAATTTCGTAATTAGTTTGGCTGGTACGCCGTATTACTGTAGCTAGACCTAACCATTCTGAATCTAACTTGTTTCTTTTTGTTTCGTTATGGACAAGTACAAGATCATCGGCACCGAAAATAGGGTTTAAAATGACAATATTTGAGTCCTGTAATTTCTTTAATCTCTCTTGTGTCCTCTGGATGGATTCTTTTCCTTTTGCTAAATAGGCTTCATGTCGCTTCCTCCACATATCCAAGAGTTCTTGGTGGTTTAAAGAACTGGTGGTGGCAAGAATTGAAGGCAAATTTGCTATTCTTCCAAAGGTCATTTCGAAAGGTGTTAGCCCAGTACTTTCATGAACTGCTACATTATAAGCCAAACAAGTAAGGTTGAGGTTCCAGTCCCATTCCGTTTTATTATCGGCGATAAAAGTTTTTAACAAATCCTTCACCGTCGCGTGGGTTCTCTCTAATGCTCCATTCGCCTGATGGTGAAAGGTTTTAGTTTTTATGTGCCTAATTCTAAATATATTTTCGAATTTTTGGACTAATTCTGATACAAAGTTTGCTCCTTGATCAAACAGAATTTGTTTCGGAGAAGAAAATATGTATATATAATGATCCATCAGTTGTGTTATAATTGACTCCCTGCTGGTTTCTTTGAGCGGTATTAGAACCAGATACTTTGTTAAAACATCTTGGATAGAGAGTATGTACTCGTTTCCAGTATGTGTTATGGGCCATGGTCCAAAAATGTCCATTGCGATTTTATCGTTAGGTGCCACCGGCACGTCGGGTATCGCTGTTTTGATTTTTGGCCTGATACGTGTTAACTTCTCTCTCTGATAGATGTCACATTTCTTAATGAAATCGATGACTTCATTCTCCATATTATCCCAAGAGATAATTTCTCTAAGTCGCTTTATGGTTTTTTTTTCTCCAAAGTGACCTGATCCGATATTTCCATGTGCTTCAGACAAAAGGTTTCGTTTGTCTTCTTCCGTTAATTTTTTGTTTGGTCGATCACATACAAAGAATGCATGTTCCGGGAATTTTTTATGAAGAAGAAAGTTAAGCATGTCCTGCAACCGCACTTTTTCAGTGTTTCTTATTAAAGGGTCTTCCATATGGAACTTGAAGATTTTCCAGTTCTTGCGACTAGTGAAGTCCTTGATCTTCTTATACAGTAGTTTAATCCAGTCTTCTTCTTGATAATCGGGGAGTTGGATTCGTAAAAGGGAAAACAGATTTTGTTTACTCACTTTTATCCAGTTTTTGCCGCTAGCGACAGATTTTGTCTTAACTTTGCTAGGGAGTCGATTTCTTTTCCATGCCCGATATTCGTCAGCTACTTCTTTTTCGTCCTTAGGTTTCATGAATCTAAGCTTCATGGGCCCGATTTCAACATTTTCGCTGTCCGTTTCAGAAGGTTCGTGTTCTCTGTCGATGTCCGGTAATTCTATTGTATGTCTTTCTTCAACGTCTCCTTCACGTATTGGATACATACGCGATAATGCATTGGCGGCTGTATTTTCTTTTCCTTTTATATACTCGACTACATACTGGTATCCCTCAAGGCGAAGTCTCCATCTGAGTAGCTTAGACGCTGGATCTTTAATATTAAAGAGCCATTTCAGGGCCTGATGATCTGTTTGGATTATGAACTTTCTTCCTAACATGTATTGCCTCAAACGCTTGACTGCCCAGACTATAGCAAGCAGTTCCTTTTCTGTTGTGTCGTAATTCAATTCGGGTTTATTGAGTGTCCTAGAAATATAACAGCAGGGATGACCATCTTGAGAAAGGATGGCTCCGAGACCTACATTTGAAGCATCTGTTGTTAAAACAAATTGTTTTTTGTATCAGGGTATCTTAATACTGGCGATGAGCATAAGCAGTTCTTTAGATCTTCGAAGGCTGTCTCGCAACCTGATGTCCAATAAAAAAGATTATTTTCCTTTGTAAGGTCAATTAGTGGCTTAGCCCTAGTGGAAAAGTTCTGGATAAATTTTCGATAATACCCGGCAAGTCCCAGGAACGATTTCACCTGTTTTGAATTTGTTGGTGTTTTGAAGTCCCTTACCGCTTGAATTTTATTGGGGTTTGGTTTTACCCCTTCTGTGGTGATAACGTGACCTAAATATTCTAACTCTGGTCTGAGATACTCACATTTATCAGGCTGCAACTTCAATCCTGTTTGTCGCAATCTTTCGAAGAGTATGACGATGTTCTCATTGTGCTCTTTGAGGCTTGTGCCGAATACTACGATGTCGTCAAGATAAACAAGGCCAATATTTCCTACTAAACCTCTGAGAGCTGTGTCCATCATCTTCTGGGAGGTAGCCGGCGAATTCCTTAGACCGAACGGCATTCTCTCGAATTCGAAATGACCTTCTTGTGTACTAAAGCCTGTATATTTCTTTGATTCTGGATCCATAGGTATTTGCTGGAATCCGGAGCTTAAATCAAATGCTGAAAAAAACTTCGCATTTTCTAAGTGGTCGAGTATATCACCGATTATTAGTAGCGGGTATGCATCTAGATCAGTTCGTTCGTTTAGTTTTCTGAAATCAATGACAATGTGCCATTTCTTCTTCCCAGAAGCATCGGCTTTCTCCGCAACTACCCATAATGGTGAGTTGAATGGTGATTTTGACATAGAGATTACTCGTTTGTTAAGAATCTCTTTTACTTGACGACTGATTTCAGCTTTATGACACTCTGGCTGGCGATAAGAAGGAATGTTAATGGGTCTCTCCTCTTTTAAGATAATTTCGTGCTTTGCTAGATTTTTGCATGGGAGAGGATCACCTTCTAAGGTGAAAATATCATGATAACTTTGGATAATTTTGTTTATTCCTTCTTAGTTATTTTTTTCAATATGCGAGAGTCTTGTGTTTACTCGAAGGAGTTCTAATCTCTTGGCTCATTCCTTTGTTGTAATAAAATGTATTCTATCTTCGCGTTCGGGCTGAACACTTATGTACTTGGGTTGAATCTCCGTGGTTGAAAGCATCATCATTTTGGCCTGTATGATTAGAAATTGAAATTCGTAATTCATGGTTTTGGATTCTATAAATTGAGTCCGGAATATGCAGATGATTTGTAATTAGCATGTGCCCCTGTTTCTTTTCTACTTGAAAGTTAATTACTTTAATCGAGTTTTCTGGTTCAAATATCCCATCGTCGTGTAATTCGTATTTAACGTTGTCTAATTCTAAATGAGTAGTTGAAAGGCTAAATTTATAACTGTACATGAATGGAACTCCGATAATTCCATCTTCTGGTAGTGGGAAATCATTTGGTACAATAACAAACACATGATCTTTTCCCTGGAATTTAAATTTTGTTATTTCGTTTGTCCGGTGTTTGTCGTTTCCCATAGAGAACACTTTGATAAATTTTTCACGCGGATGATTTAATTGAACAAGCTCATCCTTGATTAGGTTGAGTAAGGATCCACTGTCCACTAAATGTCTTCCTGTTCTGTTTGTTCCATGTAGGTTCGCTCTAATTGAGAATAGTCTTCCTGATATTGCGGAGACTCTATCTCTGTTGATAGTTGATCTTCGTGATGGCCTAGAATATTTTCTGGATGTTCTTCTGCCACCTGTAAATTGTGGACACGATTCGGCGGGCGGGAGTTCGAGTGTCCTATCGGAAAATTTCGGTCTCTACTGTAGCATTGGGATTCGTTATGTCCCGGTCTTTTGCAGATTTTACAAAACATCTGAAGTCTTTGTTGCAAAGGCAGGGAATGATTTAAAAGGTTGTTAATACTTGGGTACTTTGAGGCGGATGATGCATGTTGGAATTCTGTCCTAGATTGAGCAAAGGCCGGTTTTGTCAGGGGTTTGTTACCGGGTGGTCTAACATTTGAGTATCTATTGTGATGCTTTTCCCTATACCAAACCTCAGACTCTAAGGCTTCCTGCTGTGCTTTGTTCAAAGTACTTGGTCGGAGAGGACGAACTTGTGCGCCGATTTCATCCTTCAAATTCATGATATATTTTTTAATTGCCGATTTTTCCTCTATTTGAATTGCAAGTCGGGGATGTAGAGCTACTTCTAGACTCTCGGCCTTGAAAATTATATATTCGCACGCTTTCCTGGGGATGCTGGGTTACTACTGGTACGTTTTGCCCGTAATTTTCAGCCTGATCCATTCTATTATTTCCTAGTCGAGGAAGAGACGCATTTTCTACTTTTTGAATATCGATACTTTGGCAAGGGGGATCTTTTAGTTGCTTATTTCCTTGCGGAGGAATAGACGAATTTTCAGGTTCTGGTAAAACACGATTTTCACATAGGTATATTTTTCTCCTTTTCCCGAACTCTCATCTTCCGTTAAGAGCATATTTCCCTGCTTCGCGAGATATTCAATTTTTCTTGCCCGCTGAGAATTTTCAGCGTTTAAAATTCGTAGCGCATCTTCTATCTTTTTTTGAAAGGTTTCCATACCACTCAATTTTTCTATAATAAATTTTATGGGGTTATCCATCATTGTGGATGCTTCCTGCGAATCGCACGATAAATCTTCTTTAGACATTTCTCGAGCCGTGAGGAAAGGATTAGCATCGCGATTTAGGTTACCTAAAGATTCTTCACTTGTTTCCGATTCTACCGTCAGGTATTCTATTAAATTTTGTCTATACGCTGTGAACGCCAGTGTGAGGTAGTATTTTTATCGCATAATTTTGATAGTTCGGATCGCGACGCGATTTGCACAATGCTTATTAATTTTATAAACTAAACGTAGGCGTTTGTTTTTTTTTTTTTTTTGAAGAAAGAAGCCGCGTATTACTTCTTACTATTTTTGAATTATTACAATTTTTACTAAACTTACGCAACAGGAGTTTGAGTGTCGCTGACGCAGTTGAGAATCGATGGTAGTCTAATGATGTTAGCAGGTTCAGGCGGGATTCTGCAGCTCCGTAGGCAGAAAGCTGGCTGGAAAATCGGGAAATTCTTAGCCTCCCGTGGTGTCCCCTTTGAAGAGTGACGTCGCGCCTTTCTTAAGAGTCACTAGTAGCTTCACTTGATTTGCACTATTAGCGTGATCTCTTTTGGCTAAAGATTAATTACACTTCTTTTATACTTGATATAAGAATACTTTTGTTTATTGACCGAAAGATACAGAATGACCTGTCCGTAGACATGGCGCAAGGACTACTGAGGCCCCGAGGGCCTTGTGTAGGCGTCGTAGGCGAACTACCCTTAGCTAGAATCAACGAGAGTGGAGAGTGGTAAAGTAGAAGTATTACATAATTCAATTAGTGAAAAAATTTTACTAAATCAATTAGTTAAATTTCACTAAGCAAATAGTGGTTTTGAGAGGTAAAGTATCTACTATAAAATAGTGGAAAATCACTAATTAAGTAGTCAAAATCACAATTACATAGTGAAATAAAATATTTTCTGGAGTCAACCAATAACCCTAACAGTAAACTATATTACAAGACAAGTTATAGAAGTAAACTATAATGTAAATTTAAAAATTAAATTAATTTATGTTGATACTGTACTTACTAAAGTAAAATCTCAATTCAGCTTTCCATGTATTTCTATAAAAATGAATGGAAAGCTGAATTTCATTACCTTAAAACGAATACAGCGCTCATGTTCTGTAGCAAATGTTTTCGTCTCGATATACATCTCGCCACATAATGAGGACACTATTCGCTGGGAAAGTATACAAAAGTATAATAAACTGGAAAATATTACTAACCGGTGTTTTAAAATTTGTTTACGCTCGTAGAAAGAAAAATGATGCAAGCTGACAAATGTAAACGGAGAAAACGATGCAAACGAGACGTGACCGCGGATTGGCGCGAGTCCACCATTAGCCGCAATCACGTGATGACGTCTTTGATCTCGACTTTACTAATTAAATAGGGACGTAAACTACTAAATAATAGTGAAATAAAATCCACAAATAGGAAATGGCGAAATTGTCACTATTTTTACAGTTGAAGACCACTAATTCAATAGTGAAAAGCCAAAAGATCACTATTTCAGCAGTGAATCATTCAAGCACTAATTTAGTTAGTGAAATTTTCACGATTTCAAATTTAGAGAGTATGTTTCCGCTCGCTTCACGTTAAATTTTCGTCTTGCGACGTTTTGTATCATGTCAATTTTCAATCAATGATTTTTAATAGCCTTCTATAGCCTTTCCGAGAATTGACGCCGCACTGCAAGTAGGAATATCAGGAGCAGAGCGGGGGTCGAGGTGTCTACGGCTCTCACTCATGTGAGCACTCAAGCGTGAACAAACAGAAGCGGGATCCTAATTTGAGAATGCTGTAATTATTATTGATGACACTATTTACTTTTTAAGATTATTGATTGAGATCATCTTTAACATTTCTTTCATTTCAATATAAATTATAGTTTGGAATGCTTATTATTGAAACTCTTTAAAGGATCTCGCACAAAATTTATTGGAAAATGGCTTTCAGTGGATTTACCTGAAATCAATATTCCGCGACCCCCTTGACGGCGTGAGATGTACAGCCGCGGAACGGAAGACTTAAGATGCATGCTTTTGTTCATGTGCATAACCTTTCTTGTCACGATATCAAAGATCTGAGCTCGTTCTTCGTCCATGGAACTACTCCAAATGAATAGAGTAGTACCGGGACGGCAAGCATGTCCGTTGCAGATACTTTTTTCCTCGCCGACAGTTCGGAAGACTAAATCTGTCGGATGAGACGTTTGTATCTGCTTCGGAGAATATCCTTTATAGATTTCACATCCTGAATGCGGCTCTTTGGCACGCCCAGGTATGCATAAGTCTCTCCAGCGCAAAGGTGTCGTATGGCGCTTTTATCAACGAGCTTAGGATCTTCAGGGATGCCATTAAGTTTTCCTCGCTTCAAATAAACCTTGGCGCATTTGTCTAGCCCAAATTCAATTCCAATTTCCTTAGTATATCGTTCGACAATCCCCAGAGCTAGATGCAGTTGCTCTCTGTTTTTAGCATAGATCTTAAGATCGTCCATGTAAAATACATGAGTGACCTTGTACTTTTGATCTGCAGGTTTGCCGCACAAGTACCTGTCGGAATGGCGAAGTGCTAGAGATAGTGGCAATAATGTAAGGCAAAAGAGGAGTGGGCTCATGGTGTCGCCCTGAAAGACACCTCTCTGAAAGGTGACCTTGTTAGTTGCCACACGATTTTTTCCAGATGAGATAGTAAATCTGGTTTCCCAAAGCGGCATCAATCTCTCTATGCACTCAACTATTTGCGGATGAACCTTTAAGATTTCCAAAAGACAGATGATAAGTCTATGGGATCCATGGGATGTCGAATCGAAAGCTTTCCTATAATCAATCCAGGCCATCGATAGGTCAGGTTGGTAGAATGCTGCATCTTTGCAGACACATCTATCGATGAGCAGCTTCTCCCGACATCCGACTACGCCTTTCTTTGAGCCTCGTTGTTCATACATTTCTTGCCCGAATAATCCTATCATTTAGGATAGATGTGAATATCTTATAAAGGGTGTTCAGACAAGTTATTGGCCTGTAATTCATCGGGTCAGTTAAGTTGCCTATTTTCGGCAGAAGTATTGTGCGCCCTTCCACCAACCACTCTGGAATCGGCTCTTCCGACTTCAAATATGAGATGAAAATACGGGCCAAATGCTGATGGGTTGAAGAAAACGTCTTCCACCAGAAGGTTTTGATACAATCTGGTCCCGGTGCGGAATAGTTGTTCATCCCTCTTAATACTATTTCCACCTCCTCGGTAGTGATGGGTGGGCATTCTTTATCAGGTGTTATGAGGGCAACACATAACTGCTTGAAGCTATTTATATTTTCTGAGTCTTCGTCCAGTCTATGCTGAACTTCGTAGACTTCTCTCCAAAATACTTCGACCTCCTCTGGTTTGGGTGGGTGTTCGACAGTAACTGGAGGGTCTTGAAAGAGTCGAGATGGGTCAGAGAGAAACTGTTGATTTTCTCTTACCCACCTCTCCCTTCGCTCTAGACTTCTCTTAGCGTCAGATAGTATCCGTATTCCCTCAACAATATGCTGTCTGATGGTCAGCAGCTTTGACTTGTTAAGAGTGTGATAACGGGTCCGGAGTTCGTGCGCGAACTTTCGAACCTTGGCGGTAAAATTCCGGCCAGATGTGATGTAGTCAATCACACACTGAATTCGGGACGCGTACTGTCTTGCCCAGCCTATCTTTATGGCATGTTGATGCATTCGTCTTTTGGTCTCATGATCAGCCGTTGGTTTTGTTTTACGGTTCGCATCGGACAAAGCTCTCGCTGCATTATACACACAATAATTGATAAGCCAGAGGTCGGATTCTCCGGAAAAATGTCCACGAAGCTCGTCATCCATTTCAGCCAGATCTTTAGGCTTGAGAGAAACCTTGGTGTTGATGTTTCTCCGGATCGTAAAGCATCGCTCTTCATCTATTGGATGTCTGCTCGCGGTTGGTCCTAGTGTCGCCTCTCTTTGTCTGTTGCCAGCTTGTTCTAGCTGTGGTAGAGTAGGCGTTTCGCTTACTTAGCCCCTTTTACGGAG
The DNA here is from genome assembly GCF_010883055.1 of Belonocnema kinseyi. Lineage (NCBI taxonomy): Eukaryota > Metazoa > Arthropoda > Insecta > Hymenoptera > Cynipidae > Belonocnema > Belonocnema kinseyi. The sequence goes on along the minus strand of NC_046664.1, from coordinate 102,446,311 downwards.
TAGTTCGGCATGGTTTCGCTGACGTTGCTGCGAAAAGTGCGATAGCTCCGGGTGTTTCTCGCACCACAGAGCATGCAGCCGTGCCATGTAACCCCGATCACGGGCCACACTCGCATCGTAGCAGTCTAGCAAGTCGTGATTAAGTTGCTCCGTCCATCCAAAGTTCACGAGATCCCGCCGATCCATCGCATTGAATCCATTTTCATTGGCTCCCGCAGCTCTAGATTGGTCGGCATTGCTGGCCCACCCATTGTCGGGAGCCCTGCGCGTTCTGTTGTTTTGAACCGCACTTACTACAACTATGTTTGGTGTTGTCATTGTTGTTCCCACAAGAAGTTAGGGAAAGGGGTTCGTCCATCCTTGTAGAGCCCCGCATGCAAGGATAAGGCTGCGTACTCTGAGAGGTCGCCCGGTATCCCAGAGTCACCATTCTAGACACCTCACCCAGGTGTCATTCAGCTTTCGGTACGGTTTTCACACCTCCGCATGGGGGTTAATTCCTTCGGGACCACCCCTGGACAATTGTCCGCGATTGCCTATTTATTTTTGTAACCATATTCAGCAGAAACCCTTGGTACAGGGACCCTCTATCCGCAACCCGAGGACGCTTTCGGTGGCTTTGTCATAGGTTCTTCGGTTTGATTCTAGAGGAATCAAAACCGAACCGAATGGCTGTCCGGCGGGGAATCGAACCCCGGTCTCCCGCGTGACAGGCGGGGATACTTACCACTATATATATATATATATATATATATACAGGGTGATTTTTTTCACTTGAAACTCTTGATTCATAACATTTTTTCATAGAGTGCCTATTTTTCGAGATATTTGAAAGTTTCAAGTTAAAAAAATTACTCTGTATATACATAATTTAACCCAAAAAGGTTTAATAACCACACCGGGGTCCTAATGGGAGCAACTGCACACTATGAATATTACATTGGCTCCCAGTGATATTGCACCTAAGGTTACGTCTTACGACTGTGAGATGGGTGGCCAGAGGGTAAAACGAAATAAAAACTAAATACCTCGGCAGGTTTTTTGGCAGGTGGGCCGGAGCTGAGAATTTGGTCAGGAATATAATTCGTGTCGCGTAGTCCCGGAGAACGATTCAGGCCTCGAGCATGCATTGGAGACTGCTGTCCGAAAATCGTAATTCCAGAGAAGTTGGCACTTCGCGTTTTGGACAATTGACTTGATCTCCCTCTGAGCGTTGGTGGGAACAGCGTCGCGGCCGACAAAATAAGATCGACTGAATGGTGAATGATACACCTGGATAGTATAGGTTCTAGGTACACAGTGTGTGTACGACACGCTTTGCACCTATCGCTGGGAACTTCTTGATAAAAAGTACAGTTACGGTATACTTAGGTAGAAATGACGCAATTTTGGCAGGCGAAAATAAAACTGCCTTTACCCCAATTAAGTTCTAATAATATGAAGCAAAAGTTAATTACTTCGATACTTTTTCTTCCTTCGTGCATTTTCTTGTTCAGTAGAATTCCAGTAGAATCTTGTTAGTAGAATTTTTCACTCTCTGATCTCTTTACTTGGGCTTTTAGAAATAAGGCGTCTAGATGGAGTGATGGACCTTCTTCACTTCTGATGTTAAGATTCAAGCCACGTGTTCTGTCGCTTTCTCTGCGGCTTTGTAAAGGAATGCTCCTTTGCCAATCCTCTCGTGTTTCCTGACCATTTTTATACAAAATTTTTGTTCATTTGCTACAATGTAAGCTGTACCTAGAATAATTTGACCATAAAGGCATTGGAGATTTAAAAGACTACGCCCGCTTTGACGGCGTGCATTGTATAATCGTGGTAAGGACTAATTGATGTGTAAGCTCTTTTGTATATGCATGATCTTCCGCGTTGTGGTATCGGGGACCATAAGCTCTAACTTCGTTCATGTAACTGCCCCACACCACTAGAGCAGAATAGGGATGGCAAGATGTTAGTCGCAGATACCTTGTTCAAAGCAGATAGCTTGAAAGACTAAATCTATCGAAGAAGACGCTTGAATCTACTTCGAAGAGACTCCTTTACGGATATTACGTCCTGAATGCGGTTATCAGCTACGCCTCGGTATGTACAGGTCTTTCCAGTACCAATGTGTGTAATAACACTCATATCCAGAAGCTCAGAGTTCCCGGAAACTCTTTTTCGCTTCAGATGAAGCTTGGCACCCTTCTATAATCCAAATTCCATACCAATCTCTCTTGTGTACCTCTCGATGACACATAAAGCACTCTGAAGTTGTCTTGCACTAGAAGCACAGATCTTCAGTTCATCCATATCAATTATATGAGTGACATTGTGCTCGCAATGGTTTGTTCCGCCGCAAGAGGAACCCAAGAGAAATGCATGACGCTGTTCTTTGTCACATGATAATTTCCAGGTACGATAGTGGATCTATTTTTTCAACGGGGCATCAATCTCTCTGTGTATATCACTCTATGTGGATAATCCTTCAAGCTTTCTAACAGACACATAATAAGTTTATTGGAGATTGAATCAAAATCTTTCCAGTAGTTAATCTAGGCCAACGACAGGCAGCGCTGGTGGCCTGTTGCGTCTTTGCAGACACATTTGTCAATTAGCGGGATCTCTCAGCAGCTTGGTACATTTTTTTAAGCTACATTGTCTGTAATATCTTTACACAGGCGCTCAATTCTCCAAACAATCCTGCCGTTCAGCATAGCTGTACATGTTTTTATATTGCGTGTTAAGACAATTTATTGGCCTGTAGTTCCCTGTGTTGGATGAAGTAGTTCTTCTCCAGTAGGAGTACAGTGTGTCTTCACAATAGCCACTGCAGAATGGGCGTCTCCGATTTTAAATATGAGGCGAAGTCGCGGGCCAAATGTTGGTGTTTAGAAGTAAGTTTCTTCCACTAGAAGTTCTTCATATCATCTAGTCCAGCAGCGGAGAAGTTCATCGTGCCGCTGAGTGCTTTCTTTACATCTTCAACAGTGATTAACGGATATCCTTTCTCAGATGTTATGTTAGATGTTGTGATGTTATGTCATCCTTCAGTTTCAGTTACGCGTGCAGGCTTTTGTAAACCTCCCTCCAAAAAGTATCTACCTCGACGGACTTGAGTGGGTTTTTGACAGAAGCAAGGATTTCACTGAAGAGGCGTAATAAGTCAGAAAGAAACTGTTGATTCTCCCCGATTCAACCCTCCCTCTTCTGTATTCTCATCTTGTTATAGATAACACCCGTATCTTGTCAACAATATGCTGCTTGATTTTTAGCAGATCTACCTCTGAGTGTATCCTTTCGAAATAAGGCATTTATTTTATTTAGCTCTGGGGGCTTTGGAGGAACCTAGATGTTTAATTTACTCCTTGCCTTGAAATCATTATAATCAAAGACTCTTGCGAAACGTGCTAAAGCTCTAGGTATTTCTGGCGTTACAGAGTGTGCATACGTGTTTGAAGCCCTTCAAAATAGGAATAGTGCTTGCATCGTTGCAGTCGAGCAAGATATCCTTGATTTCGTTGGTTCTTCCCGTAGTCGTCTTTTCATCAAAATAATTTTCAGCACCGTGAACTCTAGGGTGACCGGCACTGTTTGCCGACCAATTGTCGAGTGCTCTGCGTGTTCCATCCTTTTAAACCATATTTACCATTGGTTTTGGTGGTATCATTGTTGTTCTTACATTGAAAGAAATACTTTGAGGTTAATGGCAATCCGAGTTTGCTTGAGAATTTCTAACTGAATTAGAAAGAAAATTGTACTGCCTCAGCCATACGAATTGGAGATTTATAACTTACATATAAGAAAATCATCAAGCCTATTATGACAAAGCAAGTTTGTTTGACTGAAATGATAGTTGGAAAAAGTGTAGTACTAGATATATGATTAAAATATCAAAATATTGTAGTGTAGGTACAAGAATTTTATGCTACGGTATCATGGCTGTATTGGACGTGTACTTTTATCAACTATCTATTTGAAAGAACACTGCGCTTAAGAGTTGCATTGGGCATCCGGCTGTTTGCTTGATTCAGCCATGCCAATCGATGTATTCTACCGTGCATGTTATGCGAGATTGATTAGCCGCTGAGGTGCGCGTCGACTCGGCATTAGTCACCGTCTTCAGACTTGTTTTATAGCAAATGAGGTTAGTGAAGAAGCATTTGAATACCAAACTCCAAAATTTGTGATAGATTAAGATTTATTAAATATTCTATTAAACAATTTCTAAATAAATTATGTATTTAACATTTATTTGCCTTTCGTTTTTGTATCTTCAGAATAATATTTGAATTTTATGTATACAACAGGTCAGGATTTTTAGGTAATTTCGTTATTTTAAGCCTGATTTCAAAGACTTTAAAATACTTTTTATGACTATAAAAGATTTAAAGTGATTGTAAGGGATTTTGCAGCATTTCAATTAATTTGATATGGTTTAAAAAATCGGCAAAGGAATTTAAATTATTTTTAAAAAATTCAAAAAAGTTTCAGGATCTTCATGTAATTTAAAAATATTTTTAAGTATTAAAACAGATTTTCAGGAATTTCGAGGGATTTAAAAGGAGTTATTTGATTTAAATGTTTCTAAAGTATATAATTAAATTTCGAAAGCTTTCAAAATATTTTAAAATATTTAAAAGAGTTCAAGATATTTTTAATGAATTTAAGAGATTTTAAGTAATTTTGAAGAACTTTCAAGGAATTTCAGTAGAATTTAAGTGAGTTTTAAGATTTTATAGTAATTTTAAAATATAAATGACGTTCTTGAAGTTTTACAGTCTGCTAAATTTCTTGAAATCTTCGGAAATTTGTAGAAATCATTTAAAATCGATTGAATTTCTTAAAATATATATATTGATTTCTCTTAATTCATTTAAAATATCTTGAAATATTTCTGAATTTAGTTAAAATCTTGTTTAATAAAATAAAATATTTAATAACAATTTGTGCTTAGTAACATTTGGCATAAAATGAGTCACAAAAATTTGCCGACGCTTCTGCACAGCTGTAGGTTATATTTCAGATTTTTTTCTTTCTACTTGAAGCTTGGTTAGCGGCGAGGCTTTAGGCGTTAGAAATGCGAAACATATAGGGTACAAACGCGCGGCAAATAAAAATTTGCATAACATGCGATTATAAATAGTGTAGTGATTATGTAATATCAAATAATTGTGTGCTCGAACATGTGAACAAATATTAAAGAATAAAGTAATAATATAATAATACAAAAGATTAATTTTTTTCGGCGAAAAATTGGTTTTAAAACTTCTTCGATATAGATTGTATTTTAACTATAATGTTAAATTTTATAGAACTGTTTTACGTTTTTCGTATATCCTGTATTTCAATCGAGGTTACGTCACCCCGGCCTTTAAATTTTATAGAACTTTATAACACATTCCTTTGAATAGTTCAACGCAATGTAAAACAAAGACGATTTTTATTTTTTTCCGTATATCTTTGAAAAATATTTTTCAACAGAATCATAGTTTTACATTATTAATACAGTCGACGCTACTTGCCTTGCCGCTTCCCCTAACTCTTGGTCGAGCTCTTCCCCCATCACGACCGCAACGGCTCGGCTTCCGAGAATTGTTCCGCTCGCTATATAGGTTGCCTTCAATGGTTTAGGTATTTTAAGGGAATTTTGAAGTACAAAAAGTCATTATATGCTTTGTTAATGAGGCTTATAAAAGAATTTCGAAATTATAATATTTATGTCTTATGATCATTTTCTTGTCACATCAGATAACCTCAAGTATGGCAAATTTAATCAAAGGTTTATCGATAATTCGTAAATGCTAAACTATTTTTCAGTTTATTCCGCAAGAGAACGATGTGCTCACAATTATTTGGAACCAAATGTGAGATAATTACTTCCACAATATGTATTCTGAAAATCGAATTTTCACTGTTTGTAAACACTGATCTGCGCTCGACAACATACGTAGCGAGCGAAGCAATTCGCATCAAGCATCACACATCAAGATCAGACTCGAGAGTGGGGGAACATCGTTTCCATGAAAATTACCCCCCTACGGTCCCATCCACGGCAAGGTAAATAGAGTCGACTGTAATAACGAAAGTACAAAAAAATCGAATTTTTAAATTAATTTTAACTCCACTGCAGTATGGAGGATGCATCCTCAATAGCATTTTATATCAGGCATGCATAGCATTAGACCAGGGCTCGCCACATCAAGCAGGTGCTGGCTGCTACGACAAGTGTATGACTGCCACCAAGTTTTTCTGTCATGATTTCTTCGTTTTCCAGGAATCAAGCGAAGGGTTATGGTCACGGTAAATAATGTCCCGCCGTCATTCACGCCGGGGGTCTGAAATTTTTTACTCGAATTTACAATAAAATTCATTTTTAATTTCAATTTCAAATTGAATTTTTAAAAAGTCTCCATTGCATACTCGAGCTCTGACATCGTTCTACAGGAATGCGAGAAATGAACTAGATTCGTGATCGAATTCTGAGCTACGGCCGACTTGTATAACATCACATCCAAAGAGAAGTAAAAGAAAAAGAGGTATCAAGAACCTGGAACAGCGCTCACCAGAAGGCAGTCATTGACTGCATTGACTGCCAGTGGTAGCCAAGAGACTAGATCAAACTGGTCCTAATAAATCTTGTCGTTAGACTGGTTCTTAGCCCTTCATGGTCATTATCGAGTAGAGTTTACACTCTTCAAAATAAAGAAGAAGGGATTTTGGCGGCCGTCGTTTTTCTTTATTCTTTATGAAGTTAATTCAAAACTCTCTAAACTTTTCCACCTTTTTAAAGCTTTTATTTGAGGTTTAATTTGCAGACAAATTTGATTTACTTTGTAAATTAAAAATGAAATTGAAATTGGAAATGAATTGTACTGTATATTCGAGTACAAAAGTTCAGACCCCCCGGCGCGAAAGACGGCGAGACGTAATTTACCGTGACCGTAACCCTTCGCTCGATTCCTGGAAAACGAAGAAAAAAATGAAAGAAAAACTTGGTGGCAGTCATACACTTGTCGTGGCAGCCAGCACCTGCTTGAAGTGGCGAGCCCTGCCCTAAATTCTAGATGAAATACTTGCCTGACATAGTACTGGCGCTGCCTAGGTTTGTTTAGGTGATTAGCTAGTCAATATTTTTGGTCAGGTGCATCAAGTCTAATTATACAATAATATTAGTTTAAATAATTACATAAAGTAATTTATTGACTACTTCAATTGATTAAAACTTATGAATGTAGGAACGTTAGGTATCGAAAATGTATTATTACAAACAATATTCTATAACAGATGTTTATTTTTTAAATTAAACTACAAAGTGAAATCAAATATTTAATAGTTATTAATTATGATATACATGAGTTTCAATTTCATTACTTTGCTTGCTTAGAATAAATGTTTTTCATATTAATAATCACAACATGAAAAATTAGTTGATTTGAAATGAATAACAGCTATGAAAAAATTTAAATGTTCGTTTATCATACGTTGTATTATTATTTTTTGTATTTTCCCACCTAATGAAATTGTTCATATTTTTTAATGAATTATAAATATCAATCCTGGTAGTAATAACTCATAGAAATTAATTCATTAATTGATTACTTTATATCAATGTAGGACTGTAGACAATTTGTCTAGGGGCTAGTCGATCCCAGCGTTATATTTTCTTACAGTGCCAGAACCGTTATTCGAGATAGCGCCAGCATAGAATCGTAACAGTCTAGCCTCGTCATGAATAATTTCCACATGGTGTACCTGCGGCGACTGCACCCAGAATATTTGGTTAAAATAATTTCCCTGGTAATCGGTGCTATCGGAGATGCGAAAATCCCTAGTTCGAAACCTCAAAGCAATACCCGCGTGTAAAAAACGTGCCAAGGCATTTGCCAGATGGATGCCAATAGATCTAACTTTTGGGTCGCTCCATGTCCCTTAGGCACACGAGGGTTTTAGTGGCCTTACGTTGTGATCTCATCGTGCCCTGTGGTCACGCATTTTTATTTATTTATTTTATGCTTTGAAACTTACACCACAGTAATTGAATCATTAATTAAACTTTAAATGTTTACAATTGTATAGTTCTCAACTTTCGTGTTGAACTCTTATTTAAATTTGTCCCTTTCATAAGTCTTAATTTTGCAACTAAAATGGAAATGTTCAGTGTAAAATGAAGATCGGATTTGGTTATTTTTCAATGTACCGTTATACCGTGTATTTATTTTTTCAGCTTAGAAAAATGTATCCAATCAATAATAATGTTAAGTCGAAATCTTCTTATGTTATGTCAATTTAAAATTCTAGATTTTTAAAAGCTTCGATTTTGAAATATTCAATTTACGTTTAAATTTCAAATTGAGAAATTTTATTCGCTTTGAATGGACAATTTTTACATTTAAGTTTTCAATTTTTAACGCTTTCAATTAGAAATTTTAAATTAGCAATCTTTTACAATTTCCTTGAATTTTAAATGATCTAACTTTCAAAATTCAAATCTGCAAACTGTTCCATGTTAAAATTTTTTTAAATTTTCGAAATTTTAATCCGAAATCGTTCCATTTCAAAATTGCTAATAAAGTTATCCAATTTTCAAGATTTTAGTCAATTTTTTCAATTTCAGATCTTCGCGCATATGCATTCGCTGCCAGTTTAATAATAATAATAAGAAATTATTTAACCGCTATTGTGCATAGGACATTTTTTAAACTTAGAATGCAGTTATGCTATGTATGAATATTTGTAAATGGTTGTGTTATGAATGTAATTCTTTAGCCTTTAATACATTTTTCAAACATTTCTTCATTTTTCAACAGCATACATATATACAGATCGAAACTTTTTTTTCTTAGAGTATCCGATATGTAAATGTAATTATATACATCTTTATAAAAAGGATCCTCATGTTCAATATTGAGGAGTGTATATGGGCGCATATAGCCGAATTAATTTCCGACACACTGGAATTCGCAGCTTCGGAGTGAATAAGTCAAGGTTTACTGCTTCTGAGAATTGTTGCTGGCCAGCAGCGTAGCGGAAGCTACTATTTAAGTTTGAAGAATGGTTTGGATTTACCACTAAAGGGCACTACAGCCATCTTCAAAACCGATGGTAAATCGAAGCTCCAGTGTTTGTCCAGCACAAGATGGGCATTTTTTAAGTTTAATCTTCAAAAAAGCGCCTTTTGAGAAAAAGTAGTTTAAAGTTGAGAAGTGCCGTAACCCATATAAACGCACATGTTATATTTTTTCTTTGAACGTCAAATATACCAATTTTTGGTTCCTTTTAATAAAAATCGTAATTTTAACCCTGAATACCTATTACTATATTACTATTTTAGAATACTTAGAATACTTCAGAATACTTATTACTATTTTAGAAGACAATTCGGAGATGAATCTATAGGACACCACAACTGCGATGTTGAACACGATGCGTTGGAAAACTCAATTGAAAAAGTCTGTGTCACTGAGGTTAGGGATATAATTAAGAACTTGAAAAACGGTAAGGCTGCCGGGGTAGACGGTATTAACGCTGAAGTGCTTAAACACGGTGGTGCGTGCATACCACACAGACTGTGCGAATTGATAAATTTATGTTTCGAGATGGGAGACGTCCCAGATGATTGAAAAAAAGCGATTATCGTACCAAAATACAAGAGAAAGGGAGATAAAAGCGAGTGCAATATTTACAGAGGGATTAGCTTATTAAGCACCATAAGTAAAATATATTCAAAAATACTTATTCGTAGGATAATGAAAGTAACAAAAGCAAAGATTTGGGAAGTCCAAACTGGGTTTATGCCAGGAAGGTCATGCACGGATCAAATATTTAGCTTAAGGCAAATAACAGAAAAAAGTTTGAGAGTAGGAAAAAAGTTTTTTGTGCATTTGTTGACCTAGAAAAAGCTTTTGACAAGGTAGATAGAAGTAAACTTTGGGAAGTCCTGAAAGAGTATGGAGTCAATTGATGGATCCTACAAGCTACAAAAACAATATTTCGATACTATTCAAGGAGTTAGACAAGGATGCGTTATTTCGTCATGGTTATTTATATTATTTATGGACAAGTGTGCATGAATGGCTCTCTTCGACGAAGAGGGTGTGGATCTCAAAACAATAAGGGTACGTGGGGTAGCGTTCGCAGATGATACGGTTGTTATGGCAGAGTCTATCGAAGACTTACAAATAATGTTGAATAAACTGAATGCAAGCATGAAGAGCATGGGCCTCAAAATTAATCCAAAGAAAAAAAACTATGGTGTTCAAAGGAAAGAGTGAGAAAACACTATGGAATATTTTATTAAATGATGAGAGAATTGAACAAGTTGATAAGTTCGTATACCTTGGTAGCTTATTTACTAGGGACGGGAAGATAGATGAGGAATTAGGTAGACGCATAAACGAAGGTAAGAAGGTTATTGGTAGAGCAGGTCCCCCTGTCAGAAGTAAAAATATATCAAATAAAGCTAAAATAGCAATAGATAATTCTATATTTGTACCGATTGTACTATACAGTAGCGAGACATGGACTTATCAAGAAAAAGATAAGAGTAAATTTAACGCAATTGACATGAGATTCATGCGCATAATATGCGGGAAAACCCTGATGGACAAAGTAAGTAGTGAAATAATTCTAAAAGTATGTGGTGCAGAAGAGACGCTAGTAGACACATGGGAAAGAAATCGGTTAAGATGGTTCGGACATGTTGAGAGCATGCAAAATGAACGACTAACGAAACAAGTGTATCAAGGTAAAGTAAATGGCAACGTGCCCAGAGGTAGACCGCGGAAAGAATGGTTAGAATATGTGAATGAGACCCTATTTAGAAGAAACATAAGAAGTCACAGAAACACGAGAGTCTGCATGAAAAAATGCATGGACATAAAAGAAGCTAGAGAAGTATGCCAGGACAGGAAAGTATGGCGGCAAATAGTTAATAAAAAGAGTGTCAGTAGAGTGAATGACGCCTGAAACAAAAGAACTTGGCCACTAATGGATCCAAGTGGGGAACCTTACATAAGGACTTCGTAAGGTTCTTCGCTTGGGGTGATTGCTAGAGAGATTGATCAGCAACCTGGGTCGGAGCAGTGTTGCGGAACGAACGTGTTATTTACTTAAATAACACGAGAATTCTGGATCAATCTGAAAAATCTCTATCCCTTCCACACACTACTCCTTTCCCCTACCGAGTGAGTCACGCCTACCCTGAAAGGGAAATGGCTTAATGGTGTAAAAAAAAAAGTAAAGATAGTGAAAAGTCAATTTGTTCTAATAACTAAAAAGGAAATAATTTTATTCAATGTTTATTATAAAATATTATTTATTGGCAAATAACTTTTTTGAGGTTATATTAATCACGTATAGAATACGTGAAAACTGAAATATATGGGTGAAAGAAACAAATGTAGAGGTCTGTGGTTCCACTCGTGTTTAGGTGCCAACAGATGGTCTTCTTTCGAAAGAGGTTAACAGAGTCCTAGGGCGTCGTTCTGCAATTTACTGGTTCATGATAAGTGAAGAAAACACGTGACTTGTAAGCATGTTTCCCACAGATTTGAACCTTGAAATTTGAAACTTTTCTCTACGCTCATAATCCTCCGGACAATAAATTTTGGAAGTTTTCCAAGAAGTTGTGGAAGGTACATAATTTATTTCTATGAGAGCTTACACTTCTTAAAGACCAGATTTTCTTCTACCACACACTCTACTTTAATAATCAAGTTACACTTTTACAAAAATGTTTCTATTATGTATACTAAATTATAATAATCAAACTCATTTTTTTAAATTTTTTACCTTTTTTTAATTATTAAAATTAGTAGAGAAGATTTTTTTATTGTTATTAGGGACGATAATATTTATTTGTTTTGTGTTTTATAATAATAATTGCTCTTCTACTTGATAATTGTTATTTTAATTTAAGTTTTAGCCCCTATCCGTGATCGGAATAACATGAAAAGAAATGTGTTGTGTTTATAAAAATCAAATCAAATTTTATATCAATTATACTAAGTTTCAACCCCTATCCGCAATTAAAATTAACTGAATTATTAACTATTGAATTTATCAAATTTGCAAACAAACTTAAGATTTTTGGTTGTAAAGTGTCCATTATAATGAATTTAGATCAATTAAAATGTATAAGATAGGATTAGTTGATGTTAGTGAGTGTCGACCAGGTAAAAAATTCAAATAATAGAAGGGCGAAACGTCGATTAATTAAGGGATATTTTGGACCAGTATACCGATAATTGAAGATCTATTATAAGATAGGATTGATTCACATAGCCTCACTGACGAGGCCAGTGAGTCAGCGGATGTAACATAAAATATCTCATTTTTATTTGATTTAAAAATAAAAATATTTTTTAAAGAATTAATTGAAGAACAAAATCAAATAAATGTTATCGACCCTAATGCCTATAAAAAAATCTTCCTTATAGTTATAACACTTGGATCAATTAAATTTGATATTTTTCGAAAAAAGAGAAAAGATGTCCTCTAACTGTATTTTACTTAATGATGAGCAAAACTTTTGAAGACTTTTGAAAAACTTTTGAGTATTTGTGAAATTGCCTAAATATATTCTTTAACACCGTCGAAAACATAGGCCTCACTATGTCATACTATAGTTCATATTAGTCTTTTTAATGGCTTTGATAAGATGCTTTAAAAAATGTGAAATAAGAAAGAAAGCGAAAAGCTATAAAATACTCTGGGATTTTTGAAGCAGTTAATTTAAATGAATAGAATTAATTTGATTTCTGCTTATTTTTGAATTTCAAACTGCACATTTTCAAACCAGATTTGCATAAAGTGTTTTGAAATCGTGCATAAAGGAAGCGCAAGGATAATTTCCTTCTAATATTTGCATGCAGCAAAAACTTTTTGCTATTCCGCAACAAAATTACGACATTCAGGAGGTCCAGGCAGTTCAACAGCCAGACAACGAGCCATTACTTATTTGTGAATATAATAGAGTCGTCCAATTATCATAGGCAGGTATAGACGTTTATGTCCTCAATTATCAGCTAGAAAGATAGTTTATAAAATTACTTCTTGACAAGGGTCACATGCTACTAGGCTCATAAACACGACATAACCAGCGGGACTGAAATTGACACCTGCTTAGATCTTCAGACACCGGCGATTTCTCATGAGGTTTTAGAATGATTTCAGATTCAAGAAGGATAGAGGTCTTGCCCTACCCAACAGTAGGCGAGGAACGTTTTTTGCATATAGTCACATATGAAGACATGAGGCTCGAAAAAAGAAACAGGCATGCTATTTTTCAGGTCAAGAAGGCGTAAAGAAGGTAAGAAAAAAGTTCAATTGTTTTACACTCTACAGAATCTGATATTAATTACTATTATTATAATTATTATAGCATTAGGCCAAATCCCTTTCATGTTAAGCGTGACTCACTCGATTCTAGCCTCCTTATACTGTCAAGGATCAAAGAGTTAATATGAAGAAAGTGAGAGAGGAAAGTGTACGAGTAAGTATAAGGATGAGGAGAAGGGGTATTGATTCTTAGATTATTCTAGAATTCCCGTATTATTTGCTTAAATAACACGTTTGTTGTAAAATACTGCTCCGACCTAGGTCGTTGATCATTCTCTCTAGTAATCACCTCAGGGGAAGAGCTTCACTAAGTCATCATGTTTCATAGACCAAACCAATATACACAAGCTTGCCGATAATTACATATTCAGATCCATACTCTTCAATCTAATCACATCCATTCAGTAAAGCTCTATACGAGAGCTCATTAGTATCCAATGTCTTTCGTTTCATCACAGAAAAAACTGTGGTTTATATTAGAACCAATTTTTGGTACCAAAGGAGCTACAGAAAAAGGAAACTCTCTTGCTGAAAAGGATTTCAAAATGATAAATTGTTTTTAAAAGAACCAAAATTGAATTTACATCGTTCTAATAAAACCTTTTTGTTAATGATGCATATCTTATTTCGTAATTCGAATTAAATAATATGGGACTGGAAAAAATTTAATAAAGAAACCAAGGAATTTGAAGGAATATCGAAATATTCCAAAAAATTTGAAATATTTTAGGGTAATATAAAACTGCAAGATTTTTCAATAAATTTTAATTATTTGAAGGTATTTCAAAGGATTTCGAAGACTTTATTGTATTCCTAAATATTCCAAGGAATTTCAAAACTACTTTAAAGATTTCGAGGAATTTCGAAAGAATTAAAACATTTTGCAATATTTGAGGCTATTTTAAAACTTCAATATTTTTAATCGATTTCAATAAATTAAAGGGATTTTAAAGGATTTCAAAAACTGTAATGTATTTTTATAGATTTTAAAGAAATTTTAAATTGCAAGGGATTTCGAAAGATTTCAAAGAATTTGAAATATTATAAAATATTTTAATATTCAAAGATTTTTCAATCATGTCCAAATTGAAGGAATTTTGAAGAATTTGACAGATTTGATGGTAATTTTAAAGATTCCGAGAAATCTTGACGAGAATAATAACTCCAAAGATTTTTCATAAGATTTCAATCAATTGAAGGATTTTATAGTATTTCAAAGCACGGAAACCATTAAGTGTTTGGTAATGTTTGGGCTTAAGTAAAAGTTTGTATTATTCAGGACTGAGGCTACAATAGATTACTTATTGAGGGTTCCGTTTTAGTTCGCTGATGTCCGATAGACGGCTGTTCACATTTCCAACAGCGCATGTGCTGAACAGTTCGAGCCTATTTTAAATTAATAAATACTATGTATAATAATCATACAGATAAATATTAAGACCACTTTTTTATTCTTTTTAGAATTAAATTAAATTGAATGAAATAAATACCTAATTTCCTAAAAAATGTAATATTATCGTAATTTTGCAAGTTTGTAATTCTATTATTTTAAATAGCACCACGCTTTTTGGTACATGCGCAGTTAAATACATCGGATTTTCAACATAACCTCAAAAACTGTCATATTTCATGTGGATTATCTTCCTCTCAAGAAGGACTATTGTCTATAATTTTAATTTCTTTATTAAAACTTTCCCAGTGCAATATCGTTTACTCCACGTTGCCAAATATAACGTGCATCATTAACTTGTAAAATGTTCGAAGTGAGTCAAGTCAGAAGTTATAAAAACGGGCTCTATTGGAACCGTGTCAACCCAGTGGCGCCAATCCTATTTGAAACAGGTCGGGCAGTTCTACTTCAAATAGCCCCCCCCCCCCCCTCTGTTTGAGAAAAAAGAATATGATGAGCAAAAAGAACAAGAGCGATTATGAAAATAATAACAATAATGATACGTTTCTACGTGAAAAACACATTTATTTCCTCAGGCACTTGTGTAACAAATATATTCTTAAAATACGTGAATAGTACGCCAAAATTTCAAGTATCAAATTAAAGGACTTTCTTCTAGCTTAAGGGCATGTGATACTTAGAAAATTGTCGATTTTACGAGTTTTAGGTTCCCCCGGCTTTTTTCCAGAATAATAAATATTTAGTCTTAAAAATTTGGGACATGATAGCGAACATGCTAACGGACGTCCCCACGCACTTTTTTGTTGGTTAATTTAAAAAAGTTTTAATTTAGCAATATGTGATTAATTTCCATCGCGATTAGGAATTAGTACGGATTCTTTTAGTGTTAGATTCCCCCGGCTTTTTTCCTAGGATAAGAAATATTTTGTTTTCAAAATCTGGGAAATGATAGCGAACATGCTAACGGACGTCTCCGCACACTTTTTTGTGGTCCGACCCGTGCAGAAATTGCGAGGTATCTTCCCGGTTCCAGGCTTGGGCTAGGCCGGGGGACTCGAGCCTGGCTCTGGCTTGTATTTTTGAACGGCTCGACCTTGACCCCGGCTAGATCAGTAGTGGAAAAGTTCCTAAAATTCATGGCCGATGGCGTTAGTTTATTTTGTGCATTATCCAATATCCACTATGTTACCTTGTGTGTGCTTAAAAGAATGTCATTTTTTTTAAGTCATAAAATGCCTAAAATAATAAAAAGCCCTTGTAGAGTCAGGAGACATCAAGCAAGAACCACTATTGCATACTTACGTGTGGATTTCAAAAGTGGGTAAATTAATTTTAAATTATAATAAGACATTAAGCTAGCATAATTATAACCTCTACATAACGATCTTTTAAGTATATTATATTTATGCAGGCGTAAACAATTATTTATGTAATTAAAAAGATTTAAGAACGAAATGATTGTATGTGTATTGTGACTGATTGTGTAGATGGTGATGCAGTCGACGAGGCAGAATCAGTACCTGAAGAGATACTTAATGAACCCGCAATTGAAATGCCTTTTGTAAATGAGAATAATATTATAAATTTTAAACTTCCAAGTGAAAATGAAGATGCCATTGTCGACGAGGTTGATGATACCACGCAGATACTTCTGGTAGTGGTTCCACAAATAGTTGCATAAAAAAATGTAGTCCTATAAGAAAATGGCTAGGAATCGATATTGAACTAGAGTGAAGCCTGGGCCAGGCGCGGCGATCGAACCTGGCGATCGAACTAGGCCCTTCCCAGATTTAGTGTTTCAATCTAGCTTGACCTACTGATGGTTAAAGTTTTCCTGTAGTGGTGGGAGGATGGATTGATAATATCTTAAATATTACTGAATTAAATCATTGTATTTTTACAAATTTTTGAAAAACTTTCAATGTTTTTAGAACATTAGACAACAGCGTCTATTCATTATTTAGTTTTTTTTATCATAATATTGTCAAATATGGAGTTAGAAATAAGAGAAATGTTTAAATGACTCGAAAGTGATCTGCAAATCTAAAAATAATTAAAATTAATATTATAGGTTAAAAAATTATGTATGGATTCAAGCACATGGCTGGCCTGATGATAACTTACAAAAAATTTTAATGGATTTATAAAAACTGTTTAGGCAAAATTTGTTAATCAATGTTTTTCTACGATATATTTGTTGTAATCGACAAAATTAATCAGGATACGTTCTTGCATCGTTTATAATTGCCAATTTAAATATAATGATTAGTTATTTAACTCTGATCTACTTTTTTACCAAATGGAATTTTTGTACCCGTTTTATTTAAGCTGGCATACCACGAGTGTTGTGACAAACCTGTGTTCAAATTGCCAATCCTGCAATCTCTTTTATGTTCAGCTATTCTTGTTTTTAACCTTCTACCTGTTTCACCAATATAAAATTTTTTGCATCCTTTGAATTTTATTAAATAAACTACGTTTGACAAATTTTCAATTTTGTCAGAATCTTTCTTATTTATAAAACAATTTTCCAATTTGTGATTATTTCTAAAATATACATTAATTTTAAATTTTTTCAAAGCACTTTTTAATCTCTCTGATAAACCTTTTACATATGGTAACGAAACATGTAAATAAGTTTTTTTGTAATTATCCAACCATTTATTTTGTTTATTGAAACTATTGTAAATCTCGTTTATTCTTTCTTTGATTACACTTTGTATTAAAGGTAATGGATAATTATTTTGTTGTAATGTAATTTTTAAATTTTCTTTTCTAAAATTGAAATCACTTAGTTTTTTGCATCTATCTACAAGTCCTTTTATTAATCCAACTTTTTGGTTAAATTGATGGTGTGAATTATAATTTAAATATTGCCCTGACCATGAAGGTTTTTTGTACCAATTGGTAATTAAACTTCCATTTTCAGTTTTTGTATTGATGTATCCAAATAATTTACGGTGTTATTATTTTATAATTAAAAACTAAATTGTAAGGATTCTTCTATACTATTGAATGTGTTAATTAATTCTTGAATTTTGTCAGTGGGAACTACAGTGAATATGTCATCCACGTACCTTCAATAGAAAAGTGGTTTAAAAGTTAATTTCGATAATGCCCTATTGTCTAAATCCTCTAAACGAGATTGGAAGCAACTGAAGATAAGGGAGAATCCATAGGACAACCTGATATTTGTTTATAAAACTTTTGATTGAAAGAGAAAACAGTATTATTAAATATTGTTCTAATAGATATTAAAATTTCAAAATCATATATTTTTGTTAAATTTTTGTAAACTTATAATTTTTCTTCTATGCAATCAGAAAGTAAATCTAACGGAATGTAATCGAACATAGAAATCACATCCAAAGATAATAATGAGTGGGTAATGGGTACATGAATATTCTTAATTTTATCTTTAAAATCCTAATCGTCTTTAACAAAAGAGTGAGTCGTACCAGAAACAGGTTGTAAGATTTTTTATAAAAATTTGGCTAAATTGTAGGTGGGTGATCCTGTGGAAGACAATATTAATCTCCATTTTAGGTCCGGTTTGTAAACTTGAAGAGGAGCATGAGCCTTAGCTACAAGACTCCTATGATTTTTTAAACGATAAGCTAAATTCTCATTCATTTTTCCATCTTGGTATAATATCATTGAATTTATTTTCAATGTCTGGAACTAAGCTGGTTTTAACTTTTTTGTATAGTATGTTACTTTGCAATAAATTTTCAACTGTTTTGTTATAATCATTTCTATCAGCTGCAACTGAAATATTGCCTTTATCTGCTCTAACAAATATTATATCTTTGTGGTCATTTTGAAATTTTTTAACTGTTTCAGATTGTTTATTATAATTATTAAGTTTACTGTTTTTTTTTGTGATTTGAAATTAAATCTGTGACAACTTTTCTAACATTTTTTTTATTTTCTTCGTCTACATTTTTTATACACTCTTCGATATTTGCAATGATATTATTGGGTGGAATTTTGTCTGAATTGTAAGGAATACCAAATTAATTACCTAAAGCCACGATCTCCGCCATTTCAACTGGAATTGTTTTATTAGATAAATTGCTGATTTCACAATATAAAAGTTTTTTCTGATAAGTTAAATTTACTTTTTGGAGTTTAGTATAAATTTTATAATAAACATTAGTTAAATTAAATTTCTTAGTAGTATTCTGTATATGAACTGGAATAAGGGATTCCTTTCTACATCGAATGAGAAAGGTACGTTGTTCACTTAGATGGACTAACCTCCGTTGAGTGTTGATCCATTGTCCGATGTCATGACGTGTAGTTGGACCGTATCTTATATGTATAAAATCCAAGTATCTGAATTGTAAGCAATACCAAATTTATTATCTAAAGCCTAAAGGTAGCTAAAGTTGGATTAATACAAGGACTAGTAGATAGATGCATAAAACTAAGTGATTTCAATTTTAGAGAAGAAAATTTAAAAGAATTAAAAATTACATTACAACAAAATAATTATCCATTACCTTTAATACAAAGCGTGATCAAAGAAAGAATAAGCGAGATTTACAATAGTTTCAGTAAATAAAATAAATGGTTGGATAATTACAAAAAAACTGATTTACATGTTTCGTTACCATATGTACAAGGTTTACCAGAGAGATTAAAAAGTGCTTTGAAAAAATTCAACATTAATGTATATTTTAGAAACAATCACAAATTGGAAAATTGTTTTATAAATAAAAAAGATTCTGAAAAAATTGAAAATTTGTCAAACGTAGTTTATTTAATAAAATTCAAAGGTTGCAAAAAAGTGTATATTGGTGAAACAGGTAGAAAGTTAAAAACAAGAATAGCTGAACATAAAAGAGATTGCAGGATTGGCAATTTGAACACAGGTTTTTCACAACACTCGTGGAATTTTGATCACCTTTTTGATTTTGACTTTGATAATATAAAAATTTTAGCAAAAGAAAACAACACTTACAAACGTAGAATTTTAGAATCAATTTTCATTAATGTATATAAGAAATGTTCCATTAATTTAAAAACAGAAATACTTGATATAACTCAACATTACCATAACATAATAAATTGAATAGTAAATTTCTAAAATACCTTGGCGCGCTATTTTCGCTAAAGCGGAATTAGGCCCTGTATATTGAAAACTCTGTACTAAATACTTAACATAACCCAAGTTTAGTTTCCTGTCACCATTACCTGCTTGGCCGCCGTGTGACTATCGTTGGTTCGCTCAAGTGATTTAAAATGTAACCTTAATTATTGGGAACCTCTTCTCTTTTTTTGAGGCTTTTCCCAATTAAAAAATTATGTGTTTCGGAAGTTATTTCAAGCCGTCTCACTTTTATTCATCGAACTACAATTTTTTTATGTGCAAAAATCGTATATAAGGTAAATTGATTTTTCTTTTCATAATATAATTTTCTCTACGATAATTTAAATTTTTTTAATTAGCTAATTTTTATAATAATTTTGTATCAAGTATTGCCTGAGGATGATCGACAGATTAGGTCGAAACGTCGCGAGGTGTAGAAGAATTTTTATATTTTGATTAAATTATTGACTCGGATTTCCTAGTCTTGTTATTTCAAACTTGATCGCAAGACCGAAGAAAAAATTGAACTAATGTTCATATTTAAGTTGACTATTTGGATCGATCGGAGAAAGAAATTTTGCTTCTTAATGACAAGTTTGTTTTAATTTTTATTATTCTGAATTTTTTAGTTGAAAATAACTAATTTAGTAATTACAAATTTTTCATGTATTAATTTTAATCTCATTTATGAGCCGAAAAAGGTTCGTAATGAGGCAGGTTCACTTGAGACAAGTAAACTTCGCCCTTGCCAAGACAAGGCTTGATTTGAAACAAGTAAACGCCGTTTTACCTGTCGTGGCCATAAAAGTAAGACGAAGGCTTATGTCTCGACTCATTTTTGAGACGCAGCCAAGTCGAAGCATTTTTGCTCGGGAGCTCTTGTGTTTCTATGGCTTTTAATATATTTTCGACTAGAATCTCATTCACACATTTCCACCAATCTTTCCTCGTTCTGCTTCTGGGTACGGTACTATTTGCATTACCTACATGTACTTGTTTCGTCAGTTGTTCTTTTTTCATTCTCTCAACATGTCCAAAACATCTCAATAAATTTCTTTCACTTTTGTCAAACAGTGTTTCCTCTACTTTACTCCACAGTCTTTGAGAATTCCCTCATTACTGTCTTTGTCGACTATCATTTTACCACATATATTCTGCAGGAATTTTCTACCCACCGCGTTAACTTTACTCAGTAAGTGAATGTATAGAATTACATATCGCAATTTTAGGTTTATTTGTTATACCTTCACTTCTGGCAATGCCTACTAGCATGCTAATTATCTTCATACCCTCGTTTATATGTATGGATATTTTTCATCAAAAACCACTCAAAACGCGTGTAAAACGCAAAATCCTTCCATTTTCTATAATTTCAACGAATAAGAGCTTTTGTCCCAACAATTACTATTTTTCATTTTAAAACATTTATTTTCTTACTACACATGTTCAAAGGTTATTTTTCCAATGAATAACATTCCAGTGAACTAAACCATCAAGTTTATTAGACCGGTAATGTTGCCGGTGTCACCCAGTCACATACATTTTTTCACTGAAGAAAAAATCGACAAAATATTGTCACCCGGTCTCGAAATTTTTTAAGTGGGATTTCTTTACAATAATTCGACCTTTTTAATTTAATATTCTTGCATCTACGACTAGTTATACAAAGTATACTGACATTCACGGAGTTTTTAAAAGCATTGAAATACAAATTTTATTATTTGGCAATTAAATAAAAATATAAAAATCATATTACACTGCTTGATCTCACTTTCTCTATTTTTATTATAATTAGGGCTAGGACTTATGCAAAGCAATGTTTTACTTGAACACGCAATACATTTTCCAAAAAAGAGATTCAAAGCGAATTGTCTAGAAATATTTTCTTTCATTTTCTAAATAGAACTAGAACAGTATTAAAACAAATATTGCATGTTATAAATGATCAATATTTACTAATTCAATGCAAATTTTCCTTCAGCTCAAAGGAATTTGTTATTTATTTTGATAAAATGTTTCTTTAATTCTAATGAATATATAAACTGATCATCTTACTTTAAAGTAATCAAGTTAAATACATATATTATTTCTTTAATTTTCCTCTGTCCACTAATAGATTCTATTATACTCTCTGTTCCTTGGATGGCTAATTAGCCCTAGGGACTTTTTACAAATAAATACAAATAAAATAAAATCAAAATTACGTTTCTTTTATTCTTTCTTTAATTAACAATCAATTATGTTTTTCCGTATGTAAGAACTTAGTATAATATTACTCTCCCTGTTGAAAAAATGTAACATCAATTACACGTATAATATCAACGTAAGTTAACCCCTTTCAATTTTCATATTCTGACCACTATTACGATGAAGGACAGATCCAGTACCTTGTGTGCGTCTCCTTCGCTTTTACGCCAGTATTAAATGGGGTGTTTGTACCAGCTTTTTTGCGCAACACGAGACCGAGCACGTGGTTAGATGACACGAATGTTTGATAGGAATATAGAAAGAAAAGGTAGAACAAGAGGAAAACTATAGTTGGCAAGAGAGAAAGTAAACGAGAGGTGAGAGGGGGTGCATTGTGATCTGCACGATGAATGGGTAACCCAAGGATGCTCGTTCACTCGGTGGTTCTGGTTCTGGTTTTGGCTTTTGGCCTCGGGCATATCAAGGGTATCGGATTGAAGGCTTATCGCCGATCGCGTCCCTGAATTAGTGGTGCACCCGTACCGCTCATTGAGATTTAAATGAGCCCGAGTCCTCCCGCTGAGATGGACCTCTCGTTGAATGTCAAAGTTAGGGTAGTCTGTTAGATAACGATTTCATTTGTTGGTGGGCATGAAACCGAAGTCCCATATATACAAATTTTCACCCTGTCAACCATTCTTTTTTCCTCTCTTATTCAACAACTGGTTTCTAACGATTTACTCATCGTTTCACCTTTATTTACAAAATTTTATTCTAAAAAATGCACTAAGGTATCATTCCTTATATTTAAAAATTAAAGGGAAACGTTCAGTTATCGAAAAATGGTATTTTCTAACTAATCTTCAATTGTATAAGCCGTTTTTCTGGTACATTGTGAAAAATTATTATTTTTTAAGATAAATGACATAGTTGATGAATGCCCAAAATAATATTTCTTGTTTAACATATTTCGCTTAAACTTTTTTATTTTATAAAAATTATACCGGTCGTGTACCCCGAGAATGGGGAAAGAAACCAAATAGAACATTTAAAATTTTGAATATATGTTATTTGTTAAATTTTGTTTCCTCATGCAGATCATAGAAGACATGGAAACCTACTTAAAGATAAGTAATTTATATCAAATCACTTTAATTTGGTGATAAAAAAGAAATTTTAAACCTAAAAATTATAAACAACGAAGAGATTTTTGTCAGAAGAGGGAGAGGGGGGTGTCTCTTTTATTATAAATTTAAATATTCAGGCCTAAAATAAATAAAACAAAACAATAAATACATATATGTCTTTAGTGTCGTGCCCAGAGGACGGCCGGGTATTAACAGATGGGATCACATGAACTCCCATCTAATTCTAATACAACGCTGCATAAATACATAAACCCAAGACGACTCTCTCGGTTCCAGTTCTGCACCCCCCCCCCCCCCCCCCCCCCCCAATCTACCTTATTAACTGAAGTTTGGTGGGACGGACGTTACAACTACAGTCTAGGGGGGTGAATGATCTCAAGGTAAAAGAATTACGAGAAACTATGCATGTAAGGAAATTAGATATTTTATGTATGCCTGAAACAAAGAAAAAGGGATGCGAAAGTAAAGACATAAAGAACGGGGTGTTGAATGGCGGATTTGAAATATGATCTGAAGTAGATAGTGAATCACATGGTAGGCAAAGAGTAGGTCTGATTTTTAATGAAAGAGCGAAGCAGCATCTTGGAGATCATGATTTCGTATCTCCCAGATTGCTGTGGGCCAGAATGAAAGTTGAAATCAGAAGATTTTTATCATGGCATGCTACGCTCCAGTTGATAGTGATCCCAGAGAAGTAAAAGACGCCTTCTGGGACACTTTAAATAACACAATAAGTATCATCAATCGTAGTGAAAGCATAATTCTGCTAAAAGATATGAATAGATGGGTAGGCATCCAAAATCAGGATACAGAAAGAGTACTACTATCGGCGAGAAAACCATAGGCATCTGCCTTTGAAGCTTAACAACTAAGTCAAAAAAATGCTAGCGCAACAAAAAAACAGTCATTTAAAAGCTGAAAGTGTCCTACGTTAATGAAATTGAAGACGTTTATATAAAAAAATGTTTGTTCTTAGCAGACTGAAAAAGGTAAAAAAAAGTAAAGATTTTTGGGTACATTTAAAACCAGTCAAGTTTAGAGCATTATTTCTTATACAAGGGGCGATGGAAAAAATTTGAAAAAATGCATGAGTATGAGGGAAACTGTTGTGAACCAGTTTCAGTTGAGAAATTTAAGAAATAATAAAAATTGTTGTTTAAAAGTACAAAAATGTACAACTATATTATCTTCAGTTCTAATACAGATATTAAAGCGATTCAAACTGCAAACTGTAATTGATAGGCTCTGTATTTATTTTCAATCATCCGGAAGGATGTGTTAGTCTTCTTTTTTTTTGAAAATCGGAATATTTTGAGACATTTTTTTTGTTGAAAAACAAGTGACAGAAAGCAGGGGCGGGGGCCTTTTTTTACTGCCGACCGCTGATGCCATTCTTCGGCCCCTAGTTCTGAATGCTTGGATGGCCCTTGGCCAAGGGTCAAAGAAAGGCACCAGTGGTCGGCAGTAAAAGAAAAGAGCCCCCCCTGCTTTCTGTCACTTGTTTTCCAACAAAAAAAATGTATCAAAATATTGCGATTTTCACAAAAAAGAAGACTAACACATCCTTCCGGATGATTGAAAATAAATACAGAGCCTATCAATTAAAGTTTGCAGTTTCAATCGCTTTAATATCTGTATTAGAACTGAAGATAATATAGTTGTACATTTTTGTACTTTTAAACAACAATTTTTATTATTTCTTAAATTTCTCAACTGTAACTGGTTCACAACAATTTTCCTCATACTCATGAATTTTTTCAAATTTTTTCCATCGCCCCTTGTATAAGAAATAATGCTCTAAACTTGACTGTTCTTAAATGTACCCAAAAAACCTTACTTTTTTTTACATTTTTCAGTCTGCTGAGCACAAAAATTTTTTTACATAAACGTCTTTAAGGCTTTTCCGGATGTGCGAATAGATTTCCAAAATAAGATAATTGAAAGAATAGATAAAGCAACCTGGGAGGCGCTTATAAACAACACAGAGATAGAGGGTGCATGGACAAGATAGTATTGTTAGATGTGCGATCAAAGTGTATGGCATCGCGGTCGTAGGAAGAATGTCTGGTGATGCATGGTGGAATGATGAAATTCAGACTGCCCAAAAAGCAAAGAAAGAAGCGTACAGGAGAACATTGAACATCACAGTTCTTAGCGATGAGGAAAAAAATAGACGTGTAAATGATTACAGACAAAACAAGCGGATACTCAAACGATTGATTAAGGGAAGGAAAGATAAAATTAGAGCAGAAGAAGAGAACAAAATACAAAATGACTTTGAAGGAAGCATGAAACTGCTTTATAAAAAAATTAAGGGAAATCAAAGTACAGAATTTGTAAACATGAGAAATAGTAATTAGGAAATGCTATATGATGCAGACGGGATATAAGACTCTTTCAGAGACTATTTTGGGAGACAATTCGAAGATGAAGCTATAGGACACCACAACTGCGATGTAGAACACTATTCGTTAGAAAATTCAATTGAGAAAGTCTGTGTCACTGAGGTTAGGGATACAATTAAGAGATTGAAAAACGGTTGGACTGTCGGGGTAGACTGTATTAACGCTGAAATGGCTAAACCCGGTAGTGAGTACATACCACATAGAGTGTGCGAATCGCTTAATTTATGTTTTAAGGTGGGAGTCCCAGACAATGGTAAAAAGCGATTATCGCACCAATATACAAAGGGAAGGGAGATGAAAGCGACTGCAATAATTACAAAGGGATTAGCTTATTAAGTACCACGAGTAAAATATATTCAAAAATATTTATTCGTAGTATCATGAAAATAACAGAAGAAAAGATTTGGAAAGTCCGAAGTGGGTTTATGCCAGGAGGGTCATGTACGGATCAAATATTTAGCTTAAGTGCATGTGATACTTAGAAAATTGTTGATTTTACCAGTTTTAGGTTTCCCCGGCTTTTTTTCTAGAATAATAAATATTTTTTCTTAAACTATGAGAAATGATAGCGAACATGCTAACGGACGTCCCCGCACACTTTTTTCAAAATATTTCGATATTGCTAACAGCGTGTGTGTAGATTTCGAGGTTATGAGTGTTACAATTCTCCCGAGCGTTACTTCCAAACTACACAATATTTTTGGCCAAAAACTTTGGACTTACAAATAAACGTAGTAACTAATCTCTCGGAACTAACCTTGTTGGCAGGCAATCAAAAAACTTTATTTCATAAATGATTACCAAATTATCGAAAAGGGATAGATAAAAAAGGACGCACCCTCAAAATAATGCACATGCATAAAATTTTTATTTAGCACAATCAATTTTTGGTGTGATTATCCCTTTAAAAAGAGTCCGGGGACGTGCCTTATGATATTTTATAGCATCTCCTTAAGGCAAATCACAGAAAAAAGTTTGAGAGTAGGGATAAAAATGTTCTGTGCATTTGTTGACCTAGAGAAAGATATAAAAATAATATATACGGGTAGAAAAGCGAGTGTGAGGTTAAATGGGAATTTGAGTGACTATTTCGATATTATTCAAGAAGTTAGGCAAGGTTGTATTATGTCTTCATAGTTATTTCTATTATTCATGGACAAGTGTTTGAGAATGGTTCTTCTTGACGAAGCAGGCGTGGATCTCGAAACAGTAACAGCACGCGGGTTAGCGTTCGCTGACGATAAGGTTCTTATAACAGAATCAATCGTATACCTTGGTAGCTTATTTGCAAGGGACGGGAAGATAGATGAGAAGTTAGATAGCCGCATAAACGAAGGTAAGAAAGTTATTGGTAGAGCAGGGCTCCTTATCAGAAGCAAAATATATCAAATAAAGCTAAAATTGCAATGCACAATTCTATATTTGTACCGACTGTACTATTCAGTAGTGACACATGGACTTATCAAGAAAATGATACAAGAAAAAGATAAGAATAAAATTAATGCAATTGAAATGAGATTCTTGCGCATAATATGCGGAAAAACTTTGATAGGCAAACTGACTAATGAGATAATTCTCAAAGAATGTGGTGCAGAACAGACGCTAGTAGACACATTGGAAAGAAATCGGTTAAGATGGTTCGGTCATATTGAGCGAATGCATATGAACGACTAAACGAAACAAGTTTATCAAATAAAGTAAACGGCAGCGTGCCCAGAGGCAGACTTTGTGTGGATCTTCACTTGGGGTGATTGCTAGAGAGATTGATCAGCAAGCTGGATTGGAGCAGCGTTGAGAAACGAACGTGTTATTTAAATAAACAACACGCGAATTCTGGATCAATATAAAAATGTTATATTCCTTCCTCACATTACTCCTTTCCCACCGAGTGAGTCACGCCTACTCCGAAATGGAAATGCCTTAACGTTGTAATAATATTTATAATAATAACACAATGTTCCTAGTATTATTTAGCAAGTTTCTATTGTAAATTAGTTGGTTGTATTAAAAATCTTTAAACACGTATGATTATTTTACGTGAAAAAGCTTGCGTTGGCACCGTGCACATTAAAAAGTTTAATGCCAAAATTTCATCAAAACATTATTTGTGGGCGTCCACATGAAAAGCGCACTTATAGCCCGAAAGGGAAATAGCTTAATTGCGTAATAATAATAATGATAATACCTTGGAAGAGCATCAATTGAGATATCACAATGAAAGTGGAATTGGTGCGTCTCTATTACGAAAGTGCGAAGTTTGAAACGAAAATGGAAAAAGGATACAATTTAAGAACGAAATTTACTGCACAGTATCCTAATATATAAAAGGTCACACTAAGAGATCTTATCACTAAGGTAAAGGACATCAGGACTAATCTACACGTGACAGAAGACCGAGCAATGGAGATTAAACAACAGGTTCATTTGACGTGGATAAACGACGGCGATGAACATCACTTAGAGAAAACCGCGTCAAATGGTCAAGCAGGAGCAATTGATGTTCTTCTTCAACCTATTGATGATCCAACACCACCACATCCTCCAGAGGACTTTATTTTTTGGCAGACAAATGTGGGCAAAGTGTGAGGAGAGAACATCATAGACTCTTTTTTTTCTCAATACCCAGAGCTAGCCACCAAAATAAATGAGCAGAATCTGGCAGATCAAAAACGCTCAATATCTGTAAACAGACTGCTTTCGGCTGTTCAAATAGCTGCTAACAAAATGGAAGTGGAACAGCAGCTTCCTATTGATAAACTCGCCTTGGAAGATGTAGACAACGAAGTCTTGATTGATGCTGAAGGCATAGGTGCTAGGGATAATCAACATCATGTACCGGATCCATTAGAACAACAGCCGGATATTAATAATGATGATGTGGATAGGGAAATCCCAGAAAAACTACATCACCTTGAAAGGAATTTTGGTCATGCTTTACTAGAGCTCAGATATGTAGAATCAACACTAAGGCATTTTCTGCCCAAAATGAACATCACAAATGATCTGCGTGCACTTATAGCACATCTCAACAGCAAGGTTTCACCAACGTAT
Organism: Belonocnema kinseyi; assembly: GCF_010883055.1. Classification (NCBI taxonomy): domain Eukaryota; kingdom Metazoa; phylum Arthropoda; class Insecta; order Hymenoptera; family Cynipidae; genus Belonocnema; species Belonocnema kinseyi. The sequence continues at coordinate 102,417,694 of NC_046664.1, read as the reverse complement.
TTCAACGTAGCGCAAACTGCTTTGGAGGTGCAAACTCTTGTATACTGTGCAGCTGTGGCAACCGTTAGAACCTTGGGTCGGAAAACTTTGCCTGCAAATGCAGTTTTTCTCCCAGCAAGGGATCGAGATCCACCGTGGAAGATCAGGTTGGATATGGATGTCAGCAAATTAAGGTGCAAATTGAGCCGCTTAACTAAATATAAAAAAGGGAATAGATCCAAAAAGCTGATAAACCATGTTACGAAAATCATCCACCCTCGGCACATCGAGAGATTAACACCAGCAATATTTGATGAGATTATAAACTCCCAATGACAGAGACATGATGTTCTTACTGCAAGACTGCGTCGGTTTAAGAAAAGTAGTGCACGAAGGCAACAAAATCAAAACTTTCAAACAGATGAAAGAAGGTTCTATCGTGAACTGAGAGTAAAGCCAAATAACTAGCAAGAGACCGTAGTCCCTCAAATGAACATATGCAATTTGGACACTGCGTGGTTCAAACTGGAGGAAGCAAGGATAAGCAATATCCCTGAAATGCACCTGACAAACATTACAGCTTTAGATGTTTCATCGATCTTGAAAAGGGCAAGTAATTGGAAAGCTCCAGATCCGGACATGGTGCATAACTTCTTGTACAAGCACCTGTCGAGTGTATATCTTGCGTTGGCAAGGTGTTTTCAGAACATCATTGAACACCCAGATCTGATGCCAGGCTTTATGCTCTAGGGAGTCTCAAAATCAGACTCTCAAAATCCATCTGACTTTTGACCGATAGCCTGCCTTCCAACAATTTATAAATGTCTTACAGCTATCATTGCAGATAAGGTATAATCTTATTACGACGAAAATGAAATTCTTACAGAAGAACAAAAAGGATGTTGTGAAAACTCGTAGTGCTGTAAAGATCTAGTCACTATAGAGGATGTTTCCATGAATCAAGCTCGTTAACATCAAAGGAACTCACACATGGCATACATTGACTACTAGCAAGCGCTTCCTTCAGTGCCGCATGACTATTTGCTTCAGATCTTAAAACTTTACAAAATCTGCCAACGCATTATTGACTTTCTAAGCCGTAATATGATACTCTGGGGTACAAGAATTAATTATTTTGATCATGGACAACCAAGGATAACTAGATCTATAAGCTTTACGACGGGTATATTCAACGGAGACTCCTTCCGCGCACTATGGTTCTGTTTAGCGTTGAATCCATTGAGCAAAACACTAAACAGCATGTCTGATGGGTTCAGAATTCATGATAATGAGGATGGTCATCAAGTGACCCATCCTCTTTACATGGATGACCTGAAGCTGTACGCTAGTTTAGCCCAGAAACTGCAGCAAGTGATCGATGTCACAAAGCAGTTTTCCAATGATATCCACATGCAGTTCGGACTAGATAAATGTAGAACAGTGCATTTAGTCAAAGGGGAATTAGGGATCGCAGAGTTAGAGAATGATTTCAAAAATGACATTGAGGCAATCGCTGCAATCGAATCATATAAATATCTGGGTATTCTTTAATCTAAGGGTATTCAGTATACGATGGCTAAGACAAGCCTGACGACTGCCTTCACTACGAGACTTAGATAGATTATAAAGAATTTTCTCAACTCGGCAAACAAAATCAGGGCAATAAACACATATGCCAACCCTATCCTCACGTACTTCTTAGAAATTCTGCGATTGAAAGAGTAGTTTTACCACGGCATTTAGGGAGTAGGGGCGTCGTAGATGTGAAAAAACTGTGGGAGTCACAAGTTATACAGTCGCGAGACTATTTCAACAGCAAACGAAATGCTGCGTTTTACAGTAGCATCTGTAGAGCGGATCTTGCCTATACGCCCTTCAATTTGTCTTTAGATAGGGCCTTGAATATCAGGGCAGAAATCAGAGGGAAATTAGCAATACAATGGAGGCAGAAAGCCATCCATGGCGAGTACATCAAAACGTTAGATCAAAATGAAGTGGATAGTGAGGTATCAAATATTTGGCTCAGAAAGGGTGTTCTGTATCCAGAGATGGAAGAATTCGTCATTGCGATACAGGGCAAGGTTGTCAGCACCAGAAATTATCGCAAACTCGTGTTGGATCTAGACGTGGTTGACCGGTGCTGATTATGTGGAGATACCAACGAATCCATCAAGCACATTATTGAGAGCTTTCGCGTAATGGCTCAGAGAGAATATACGCAAGACATAATGATGTAGCGGGCATTATACGTCAACAACTTGCCCTAAACCTAGGACTCTTAAAAGAATGGATGTCTTTCTATAGATGCATTCCAGTGCCTGTTTTAGAAAGCAAAGATTACATCTCATATTGGGATGTTACTATCCAAACGGATCATAACATCCGGGACAATCGATCTGGCATCATGATGCGAGAAAAAAAGGTGGAAGAGTCTACATCATCCACATAGCTTGTCCGCTTAACCAAAATTTTCAGTCAACCTATACAACGAATAGCCATATGGTGGAATGTGAATCATGCATCTATTCATCCCATTGTGATTTCGGCTACAGGCAATGTGCACACAAGATGCATGAACATCTTGAACATTTAGGAGTCAGTAGGGTATTGGTAGCAGTTCAGAAGGCGGTTTTATTAAACACATGTCGCATTGTAAGAAACTTTCTTCACCATCAGGAATGGGGCGACTAAAAACCCGCGGAGTGGTGGATGGTAGCTCTAGGAGAGCATCCAGAGGTGACTGTTGTCACCTGCAACGCTCGTGGCCGCTCGTAATTCGAAACAACATCATCGCAGGAGGTTTCAAGCATCGTATTAAATTAGTTGAATTAACTTATAAAATTCGAATCTCATCAGTCACTTGACTTATTCCGTGGCTATAATGTATAACCGGGTTTACCGAGTGAAAGTTTAATAAAAACACAAATAATGTTTACTCATGAAAAATTTATTTATACCATTTCTATTTGCATATCATTTTTTTCTTTCTAAATAGTTACAAGTATTTTTTGGAATTAAGGACATAATTAACTAATGTGAAGTGTTATTTTTTTTGGTTTATGATATTTGACAATTTACAAGAGAACTCTGAACATCGCAGGTCTTAGCAATGAGGAAATAAGTAGACGTAGAAATGATTATAGACGCAAAAACAGGATACTTAAACGATTAGTTAAAGAAAGTAAAGATG
>NC_046664.1:102388175-102414425 GCF_010883055.1 Belonocnema kinseyi | reverse complement strand
TTGCTAGAGAGATTGATCAGCAACCTGGGTCGGAGCAGTGTTGTGGAACGAACGTGTTATTTACATAAATAGCACGAGAATTCTGGATCAATCTGAAAAATCGCTATCCCATTCACATACTACTCCTTTCCCCTGCCGAGTGAGTCACGCCTACCCCGAAAGGGAAATGGCTTAATGGTGTAATATAAGCACTTTTTCTTTGTTTAGGCAACTTTTTCCCTGTGTAATTTATGAAAAGTTATTATTTTCTCGCATCAATGATGAAACTAATGCATACTAAGAGTAATATTTATTTTGAAAGACAATTTGCAAGTATTCAAGCAATTAATATAACTTTCTCCTTTTATAGAAAGGGTGGACACATTTCTAGTTGTCTCGAATTTCTTACATTACAATGCTTGTTATTCAGAATTTATTATTTCAACGTTATCTTTCTGAAATAATTACTGTCCATTGCGTAACTGACAAGAAAATGGAAAAATGAATATTATTTAAACGAATAGGGTGTAAGTTTTGAGATAAGACAATACTGAATAATAAGCGGATTGATTTAAGAGATTGGAAAAACTAGAATTTTCTCCACCTTTCTTAGAAAATGTGCAATTGAATTATTATTGATTCTTTCACTAATTTAAAACTAACGAGCATTCTTGAACTGTGTCATTAATTGAACAAAATAATAACTTTCCAAGATTTACAGGGAAAAAATTGTTTAATTAAATTCAAAGTGTTTAAATAATTGCGAAATATGTTAACCCTTAAACGTCACCTAAGGTTTTGAAAAATGTATACGTCCCCTTGGGTTCATAGGGAACACCTTTTTTAAATTTCAATACTAAGAGCTAAAAATTTAGGCAAACATAGGCAAGACATATTTCTAAAAGTCCCTTTCAAGAGTTTGTATGAACGCGTAAAAAATATTTTTTAATGACATATGAAATTGAAAATTTTAGGGAAAAAACATTTTTTTAATGATATGCATTTATTCATTCAAAAAAGAAAGTGAAACTTGGAAAAATCGGTTAAAAAAGTAAGTTTTAATCATAATTTTATACAAAGTGAAATTTCAATTCTTCTTCGAGATCGGCCTGAGGCTGTTGCCTCACACTCGAACGTAGGTTATAAAGCCATCTAAAAATTGTATAAATAGAGAAACAATTTATAAATGTAACAGCTAAAAGAAATTATTACACTTCAAAACACATGCACCATTCCACTTTGTAGCTATAAGTTCGTTTTCCAAAATTTAAAGTTACGAAAATTTTAATTGGAAAATGCTGGGGTCTATTTGACCCCTAGGGGACGTTTAAAAGTTAAACAAGACATGTTAGTTTGCAATTTATAAACTGTATCATTTGCTTTGAACAATAATAAGTATTAACGAAAATTAGGGGCAAATTGTTTGTTTAAACAAATAATAATTGTTTAAATAATTGAAAATTAGCTAAAAGATTGATTGCAACCAGAATTTCCATAAACTTGATTTGTGCTTTCCGAGAACTGATCCCGCTCAGCGGTTTCCGATGAGAGGAGCACAAATTGAAGTTCCAGTGTACTTGTTACACCATTAAGCCATTTCCCTTTCGGGGTAGGCGTGACTCGCTCGGTAGGGGAAAGGAATAGTGTGTGGAAGGGATAAATATTTTTCAGATTGATCCAGAATTCTCCTGCTATTTCAGTAAATAACACGTTCGTTCCGCAACACTGCTCCAACCCAGGTTGCTGATCAATCTCTCTAGCAATCACCCCAAGCGAAGAACCTCACGAAGTCGTTATGTAAGGTTCCCCACTTGGGTCCATTAGTAGCCAAGGCCTTTGTTTCAGGAGTCATTCACTCTACTGACACTCTTTTTATTAACTATATCCGCCATACTTTCCTGTCCTGGCATACTTCTCTAGCTTCTTTTATGTCCATGCATTTTTTCATGTAGGCTCTCGTGTTTCTGTGACTTCTTATGTCTCTTCTAACTAGGGTCTCATTCACACATTCTAACCATTCTTTCCACGGTCTACCTCTGGGCACGCTGCCATTTACTTTACCTTGATACACTTGTTTCGTTAGTCGTTCGTTTGGTATTCTCTCAACGTGTCCGAACCATCTTAAACGATTTTTTTCTCATGTGTCTACTAGCGTCTCTTCTGCACCACATTCTTTTAGAATTATCTCGTTATTTACTTTGTCCATTAGGGTTTTCCCGCATATTATGCGCATGAATCTCATGTCAATTGCGTTAATTTTACTCTTATCTTTTTCTTGATAAGTCCATGTCTCGCTACCGTATAGTACAGTCGGTACAAATACAGAATTATGTATTGCCATTTTAGCTTTATTTGATATATTTTTACTTCTGATAAGGGGACCTACTCTACCGATAACCTTCTTACCTTCATTTATTCGTCTATCTAATTCCTCATCTATCTTATCGTCCCTAGTAAATGAGCTACCATGGTATACGAACTTATCAACTTGTTCAATTCTCTCATCATTTAATAAAATATTGCATAGTGTTTTCTCACTCTTTCCTTCGAATACCATAGTTTTTGTTTTATTTGCGTTAATTTTAAGTCTCATGCTCTTCATGCTTGCATCTAGTTTATTTAGCATTCTTTGTAGGTCTTCGATAGACTCTGCCATAACAACCTTATCATCTGCGAACGCTAACCCACGTACCCTTACTGTTTCGAGATCCACACCCTCTTCGTCGAAGAGAGCCATTCTTAAACACTTGTCCATAAATAATATAAATAACCATGAAGACATAACGCATCCTTGTCTAACTCCTAGAATAATATCGAAACAGTCACTCAGTTTCCCATTCACTCTTCACTCGCTTTGCTATCTGTATATATTGTTTTTATAAGTTTTAGGATCCATCCATTAAATCCATTCGTCATATATCTAATAAAATTGATTTATGTGGACAAAATTAAAAAGAAGACAGTGTTTTGCATGAATTTCTGATGAAACTGGGGCATTTTTCGTTTTTTGATGAATTTTCCGTGCTCAATACGCGGGAGTTGGCGGAACAAAATTGAAGGTTATTGGATGGAAATTATTTCCTAAACTTTCCTTAAGTACTGTCTAAAATTTAATTTACAAAAAGCTGAAAACAAGAACGTCAGCAAGCACTTCTTTTTCCTTTTGTTTGAAAACTGAGCTTTATCCATTTAATTTTCCGTGTTCGTTTCAAAAACTCGGTGTCACGGGTTAATGTTGACCGATTTGAAAAAAGTAGGGAATTTATTTTTCCAGAAAAAGAAAAAAATTGAGGGGGGGGGCGTGATCACAAATAATCTAAAATGGATTCTTTGCACCACCATAATACTTACACTTTTTGACAGTCGTGTAAATTGAGAATGGAGATCCCTAGACAAGAAACAGGTATTATTTAATTGATAATCCTGAAATAGTACTACCTTTAAAAAGTCAATTAGGGCGGAAACTAAGGCTTTCATGTGGATCTGGAAAATTCCAAGTTGTCAATGCTGGTATTTAAAGGCTTGCAATATGCTTGACTCATGACTAAATTCAAAGTCCTTTCTATATTCCGTTATAAACAATTACAATAAATGTATCCTGTACTGTCATCTAACTAAGATAATTAAAAATAGTGCTAGGTGTCAGTTTACGTATCTTTTACCGTTTCACACATACCTGATATACAGATTGAAAAACAGGAAAATTTATACAAATGAGTAAATTCATGCATAACTTTCTGGATGATAATTTTATCTCATAAATCATATTGAATCTAATTAAGTGCAAACGTGGAAACTGTATCACTGACCTGTATTATAGAAAATAACTTGTTTGTCAAAGCAAAAAAAGGAATTTTTATATAAAACTCAACACAGAGAAAACTTTTTTTGAATAAAAAAAATTTTTTTAATAATTATAAAATCTATTTCTGGATGTCTCTCAGGCGGAAGAATCGACTGGCTCATTCGCACCTGGTATTTGCAACCGGGACTCTAAAAGCCGCGATTTACATTCCCTTTGAAAGCCTGGAGGAGATTCTCGGAGATAAGCCGCGCGAACACATCGCGACTTGTTTTCGCTTGCTAATTGCTACGAATCGGATCGCAGTGCTCCCGCGAGCGCGGCGCCGGGTATAATCTTGAATCAACGGTGCCCTGCAGGAATCGGTATCAAGATTATGAGTTTTGATGACATCAAAAGCAATAGGTATCCGGAGGTGCAACATTTGCATTTTGCATGCAGCTGCAGGTACGGGATGGTAACTCGGTGATTTTTACGAGCAGGTCGAAGTGCGCGCATTACCTGTCAAGCCAATCCGGACGTGGCGCTTATTGCCCACTCGCCTTGCGAATTAGCATAGGAACACATGCGTATTTATTCCTTCGTTAACGCGTGAAAAAGAGAAAGAAAGATTTATAAAAAGCATGTGCAGGACATAATACTTTTGTCCAAAATTAGTGTCATCCGCGCAAGTTGTTTTTAATTTGGCAAATCGTCTAATTTAAATAATTTATAGGTTTAAGAAATCTATAAAAACTTGATTTTGTACGTCACCCTTGCAGTTTTCACTGAACCGGAAAATGAATTTCATTTTTTTTCACTAGCGAAAAGCCACGCAAAGACAGTATCTTTATTTTCTGGTCAAGAATTTCTTTAATTCTTAGTTATATTGTAGTATAAAAATGCATTTAAAAATGTGAGATTGAACGAGGGTTCATTTTAAATTTCCATAAACTGGAAAAGATTACAACGGGAAATTTGACGATTTTAAGTACTTACTCTTAAACCATTGGATTTTAAATATTAATTACGAAAAAGTTTAATTTTCGAGGCATTGCTATAACTGCTGGCTCTCACAGTTTTTTAGGGGAGCAGGGCGAGAGCAGTTGTGATTATCGGCTCTGAAGGGCCACAGTGCGCGAGAACTCGGTCAAGTATATTGCGTAACAGCATAAATTCCAAACTTATTTGAAGGCAATATCCGAGACTGCACGGAAAGCGAGATTTTGATGCATAATATTTTGAATGGTTACTTGAAGCATGCCAGCAAGTCATTTTTTCACATTATTAGAAATATTATTTTCATTTTTTGTTTCAAACTTAATATTTATCAATATTAGGCCATTGGACAATTTGAAAGTCAAGTCCCTAGTTTTTCCAAAATGTTTCTTTCGTAATGTTTAAAATTAAATGTTTGGTCGCTACTTGATAGATATATAGCGTTTGAAATTCAACAAAAATTTCTTTTTTTAAATTCTAGATTTAATGAATTTATTTAGGATTAAAATAATTTTAATGGTTTTGAAAATTATCATTTTAGGATTTAGAGAAATGATTTCAATTTGAAAGGTTTTAAGTTGGAGCAATATTTTAATTAAATGTATTCAATACTGAATAATTATTTGAAAAAAACGTTTAAAACAGAAGAATGGAATTGAAAGTGTTAAATGATTTTATTTTAAAACATTTTAGGTTATTGGGCTCCAAATTCAAACCTCTTGAAGTTGAAGAATTATAAATAAAAAGTATAATAGTGGATCCTTTAATAGCCCTCCCTTCTGTAGCCCTTCCGAGAATTGACGTCGCGCCGCAGGTAGGTGTAATAGGAGCTGTGCGGGGTGCGCGGGGTACGGGAGGTCTACAGTTGACAATCAGGCCAGCACTCAGACGTGAACAAACAAAATCGGAGCAGGCTATAATGAGTTAGTTCTCACCCACCGTCAGCGCCAAAATCTGCACTATAAAATAGTAACAATAAATATCGAGTAATTTAAAGTCTCTGAACAGTTTTCAATAATTATTAGCTTTGGAATTGATCAAATGAAAGGTGTCACGTCTTAACCATGTAAACACCACCTTTTTCAAAACACATTTTATTGGCTAAATAATTCTCTAAAATTTGTTTAAATATGCGAGATACGGAAAAACTAATTGCATAATTCTATTCAGCGAAAAAATGATATTAAGTCCAAGTATTGGACAATGTTGTGATCCGCCGAATTGACAAAATAATTTTTTTTAATGTTTTGAAAAAATGTTTGTGAAAAATATAATTTTATTTAATAAACTATTTTTTAAATTAATTTTGTACTTTTATGTCGTTCATTTGTCTTTTTTATATTTCTGTTGTTTAATTTATATATTTTATGCTATTAGATTGTAAAAAATCGATTTTAGAAATTAAATTTTTACATGGAACTTACATGGTAATGACCTTTCTCGGTAAGTATTAACTTTTTCAACTTTTTTCTTCATTGATTTATGGAGTTTTATAAAAATTCAAATTTGCTTTCTCATTTTTTTCAAATAATTCAAATTTTGAGAACGTTTTTTTTTGCATTTCTGAAAAAAGTGTCTTGCCAATTACGTGTTTCTGCTGTGACACCCTTCAAATATGAATTTAAAAATTCTTATTTTTAAATGGATAATTATTTAAATAAAATTGTTTATAGTTCAATTTTTCAATTTTGAACTTAAATAGACCGTGGTTACGTCTATCGAAATTTCGGTACCTACAAAATGGTAAAAGATCTATTTGAAAGCTTAGTTGAATGATTATATTGAAAATGTACAGATTTTAATAATATTAGATTGAAACTTAGTAAATGAGACAATTTCAATAGTTCATTCTTGAAGAATTGTCGATTGAAAGTCTTGATAATTACACAGCCCGAAAAAATCAGGTCAACCCTCTGACCCAGAAACCAGAATATACTTTTCCTAAGGTTTTTGTATGCTGAATTTGAATCTGATGTCCAAATTTCTGAATTATCTCTGGTTTCCGAGATATCCTAACCTAAAAGTGCAAAAACAGCGATTTTTGCCATAAACAAAGGTAAGCTCACAAACATAAAAATTTCAAAATGTGATATCTCGACAAAAACAAAAGATAACTAACTCAACGGCATTCGAAAGGGCGAGACTTACACTTTAAAATAGCGTTTATGGTTTTTTAAGTGAATGAAAAAATTCGATGCTACATAACCTGAAATATAGGAAAAATGGCTGTTTTTGCACTTTTAGGTTAGGATATCTCGGAAACCAGAGCGAATTGAGAAATTTGGACCTCAGATTCGGATTCAGCATACATTTTGAAGACCTGTAATGTAAAACTGTTCAATTTTAACGTCTTCTACTTTGGACTTGTACTATTTTAAATCTTTTATTTTTAATTTCAAGCGATTTAAAATTAGAATGGGACATGACTAAATTAGTCAATTTGCAGATTATTTTTTCGATACATACACTAAAAAATGTTTGCTTGAAACAAACAAAAATTTTTTGACCATATATCAAAGATAGATTTTGTTACATATAAATAAAAAATTTAAAATGTCTTGAGTTAAACAATGGTATATTTAAATCAAACAAATAGTTATTTAAATCAGCAAAATATTTATGTAAACCCATATCGAAGAAAGAATTTTTAGATTCAAAAAAAAAGGTCTTGCTGAGCGTAACATTATAAATTTGTTATTTTTTATGATGTGAATTGAAAACACAACACAAAAAAAGTTTTTGGGGTAAGTTTAAATTCTAAGTTTAAATATTTAGATATCACAAATTACGCACATTACTGAGTGTATATTTATCGGCCGAATGCTGAACACTCGACACGTGACTAAGCCTGATTAAAATGTTAATCAGTCGTACGTTTTTTTCCTCGTCTGATACCCTTTCAATAACTCGTCGAGTTTTGTAGCTGAAATAGCTCCCGTAGGCCCCCGTTCGCCTATACGCGTCTCCGGTTACCTCTGCGGATTAATTATGGGGTAGATCAAAAGAGCATGAGGCCTCAAAGCGGGTAATATAACGGGTGGCCTGACATGAAAAACGTCTCGCTGTTTGGACCACTAGCACGTGCTGAAATGATGACACGTTGTCAGGTTTGAACAGTGTCTTAGAATAAACAAAGTAATTTAACGATTCACAAATGCCTCACACATTATTGTCTTTATTATATTTTATTTTTTTTACTACTGCTGTATTTAACCATTGAAAAATTGATTTTAAGCTCATTTTTAACTTTGCCATTTGTTTTAAATTCTGATGCAAAGAGAAATACTATTGCTCAAAAGAACACTGATTCAGTACTGTTCTTAGTTCGAATAAAAATGAAAAGCCGGAGAATTAAAATGCAGCTATATTGATTAAGGTGGCCCGAAAACTTAACTTCCCATTAGAAGACATGCAACCCTCCCCCCTTCATTTTGTAAGGAACCCAGAAAAAAACTTGTCCTGCAAATTTAAGAAAAATCGATTTAAATAAAGAGTTGCCGCAAAAAAATCAGGAAATTCGAAAATATTTACATGGATAATTCTTGTTTTTTCAGAAATGAGATCATGTTTCTGCGTTTAAAATCCACTTGCGGGAGATTATTATAATTCGTTTTAGAATCTTAAAATAATAATTTCCGCTAATATACTTTGAATTTGTATGCCCCCCCCCCCCCCCCCCCCCCCCCCCAATGGCAAGTCCAAAAAATGTGAAACATTTTTAACGAATTTTCAACTGTTTGAACAATTTTATTATTATTATTATTATTATTATTATTATTACACCATTTAGCCATTTCCAATCTTCCCCTGTTCGTTCTACCACGCTGCGATGGCACGGGTCGCTGATCAATCTCTCTAGCAATCACCCCAAGCGCAGATCCTCACAAAGTCGTCATGTGAGGTTCCTTACTTGGATCCATTAGTATCCAAGGTCTTTTGTTTCAGGCGTTACTGACACTCTTTTTATGAACTATTTGCAGCCGCACTTTTTTGTTCTAGCATACTTTTCTAGCTTCTTTTACGTATATGTATTTTTTCATGCAGGTTCTCGTATTTATGTGGCTTCTTATGTCTCTTCTTACTAGGGACTCATTCACATATTCTAACCATCCTTTTCGCGGTCTGCATCTAGACTCGCTGCCATTTACTTTACTTTGCTACACTTGTTTCGTTAGTCGTTCATTTGGCATTCTCTCAACAGTCATTTATAGAAAAACTTATACATTACCACCCCATTGTCTAATAATTTAGTATTTGTTTAAATAACTTTTTTTTTGTTTAAAGAATTTTGTTTTGAAATACATTTTTCAAAATTTTCTTCCTCTGTATTGAATGCGGTAACTTATCATTATAAAGAGCAAATTTTTTGATCAAAAACACTATCGAATTGCTTAGACTATTAATAAATATCAATTTTATATTGTTATTGGAATTATATAAAAAGATATAATTTTTTCTATATTTAGTTAATTGTGTCACTCATTATTAAATATTTAAAAATCATAAAAGTTTTTGAAATAATTCATATTTGCTTCAACAATTTTTTTATGTTGATCATGAAAAATTAAAACATAAAATTCATGGAAAAAATTACTCTTAGTTTCCACACGACCAAAAAAATAAAATAAACAAACAATTTCAGAACAAAAATATTGAACATAATTTTTATAGAATTAAATCGTACTAAAAACAAAAACTTGTCATGGTCGATGTAAGAAAATGGTTTAAATAATTATTAATCATTAAAATAATATGTGTAGCATTCAAATATTGAACGGTAAGTGACATATTTAACCAAACTAAGAAAAAGTTTTTTACCTTATTTCCATCAAAGTGTACAAATAATCTTTATTAAATTTCATTAAAGATTGGATAATAGTTTCAATATTAAATGTTGTTTTAAATTAGACCTGACAGTTTTTTACAGTAAAAGAAGCTTTTACCAGAAATCTACACTTTTATTCCCAGCCACCATCTTCAACTTATACTACCATGGTCAATATCCGGATATCTTCCTGAATTAAATGCTGATCTTGCAGATGACAAATTTCTGCATTATCAAGAAAAATAGATTAATTGTTAATATTTATTCCAGAACAAAATTATTTTCGAAATTATTTGAACGAGTACGCTCAAATGGGTCAATTTTGCGCAAAATTGTAAAATTATTTTGTATGGTTCTAAAAGTGGTGATGGACGTGAAAATTCAAAGTGATTTAGCGAAAATAATGTGTTTGTGACTTCCCGTCAAATTTTAATAACAAATTCATAACAAATGTGCTGGAACAAAAATTATCCCGCCGTTGTTATATGTGTCTTTTCCTGAAATGAAAGTAGTTTCTTTCCCTTTTTTTTGTATATAAGGAATGAATCGGTAAAAGTTAAATTGTGTTATCAACCTAATTTGACAGGAGAAGCAAAAAACCTTTCTAGAGAAACAATTTACAACCCATTCAGTAAATTATTTTTTGTTCTGCTTGGATGAATATATCAGTTTAATAATCACTGTATACAAAAATGGATGGCGCTACATGTACATATCATAATCTAATTATCCGGCTTATGCGGTATTTTAAATGAAAGCCTGCAACTAATTGTCCCGAAAACAGGAGTATAAACCACAAGGAAAATCAACTGAAATGCATTTTTTTATTGATTTATAAAAACAAATAACACTATTTAAATATTTAAATACACTTAAATGCTAAATCTAGGGGTAAAAATGTTAAGTTCTTAATTTTCTTTGCTAAAATAGGTTTACAAAAGTAAGAAAGTATGATTTTTTAAGAAAACTCAATTTCATCCAAAAGTAAAGTTAGCCCAGTTTAGTTGTCCCTGCTGAAAATATATTACAGGCCGAATTTTTTTTGTAACTGACAAAAGTAGATTATTCTGTAAGTTTAAATAAAAATTGGGTAATTTTAAATTTCTTCGAATACTATTCGTTACAATAAATGGCAATGCTATATTTGTCTATTTTGATCAGCAATGAATTCTTAATTTAATTCAATAATAGCACGTGAAAAATTTTAATTATCGTTTCAAGTAAATTAGTATGTAAGTCGATGAGTTTTGTGGAGAAACAGACATCAGAGTCTTGATACACAAATCAGTGTCCTTGACTTTTGGGTTATCGAGTAGGGTCGAAAGGTCGCCTCGCGACGATCAGAGTGGGGCCAAAAATGACATGAAGACTCGTTAAATGTACTCATTCTGAAATCCCCTCTGTGCTAGTAACATGCAAGCGTTGCATAATTGTTTACTCAGCTTGGTTTTATTCTATTTGCAAATAAAATCCATTACAAGTAAATATTATATCTTTCAAAATTAAAAAAGAAATTATAATAACTGGAAATTAAATAATAGTAAAAACTTTGCTTTCAGTTAACAGAATATTGAAAATATACCACAGAACTTCGATAATATTCCTCCACATGAAATAATAATACTAAAAACATCAAAGTTGGGATGCTGTATTAAGTTTTATTTTTCATACATGAGGAAAAGTCTGAATGCAGTACCAATGAAAAAAAAAATAAAAAGGAGGTGAAATCCTGGACGACTCGATTTTAAAAATTTCAAAGCACCACCGTAACATGCACATGAGCACATTACGGTCTTCTTCGAAATTCGAAAAAAGTTTGAAACAAGCTAACACAGAGCTTCTAGAGTTACGTTCAATCCTTTCTACGATTTTTAGTTTTTCCCGGATTACGACGATATTTTTATTTCTCGCGGTGACCATATTCTGCCACTGACTTTGTTTTTCGCCTCTGTCTGGAAAAAAATTCGGTGAGATTTTATCCCAGAGATTTTCAGACTACGTACGAAATTCACCTTTACCTTTTTTGCTAGCCTGATTTTCTCAACTTGGAATAGAAAGACTCTATTTCGGAATTCCATTTTAAACATACGACTGAATCGAAGGAAGGGACATTGAAAAAGAATGATTCAAATCAAAGAAAATTTCTTATTTCCGTTCAGAAAACGACAGAATCGAAGAAAGATACGAATAAATATGCTGAAAGTGGGGGTTGGAGTGCCTCTAGGCATATTTATAAATTCATACCGCAGATGCGCATAATGGCGCTGATTCATGACATTTGATTAGAGCATTGTCGTGACTCACCCCATGGTCACCCCCATAGCTTTCTCCAATATTCTACGGTTGTAGAGGCAGAAGGAGGACACTGGTGAACCACAATCGCAACCCTTGTAGTAGTCAATTCCTTTTTATAGAGGCTCAACCCTGACACCCCCTATTTTTGGTTCGCGCCCTTTCTTCTCCTATTGCGGCCACATTCAATCGCTCCTAGTCATTACTTGGCACCGTCATTATTTTCAGATCCACTACACCACTCGATTTTCACATCATGTGCTCTTCTCGTTCAGATTGAAAGGCTTGGCTTGTTAAATGTCGACCTTTTTGACAGTTAAACAGGAGACGGTATGTTTCGATGTAACATAATCAGGGAGAGTAATATTATAGTATTAGAGCAGCAATGAAACCAGGAAATGATGGTGAAGTTCATTGCTGTCGCCCTTTCAAAGCGAGTGACAATCAGATCCCAATATGATTCCAAATGAAGTTCTAATAAATTACTGAAGACAAATTAAAACTAATGTACTAACTTTCCCTAAACATTTTTTCATAACAGGGCTGTTTGTTAAGATTTTTTCGGAAATGAATTCGAAATTATACAAATTGAAAAAAAAATTAAGTGTGACTTTCACACTCTAAAGCCTAATTATATCAAGAATTGCGATACACATAATTTTTCTACAAAGCTGCAATATATACAAGGGGCTGGCCCAAAAAAAAGTTTTTGACGGGTATACTTCTCTCCACCTAAAGTTTCATGGAAATCAAAAAATATCTCTAGCCTTCCTCTCTTCCAGGTGGGGGAAGGGTACAATTATTGATACCTGATAACGCATAAGTATCTTAAGTTGAAAATTAAAAAATTAAAATTATTAGTTAAAAACAAAATCAATTTCAAAACAAAGTATTTCATGAACTGAAAATTTTTATTTCTAGGTTTGTGTAGAGGAGATGAGGATACTGGGACCTATTGTGAATATCCACACAGAAAAAAACGAAAGATAAAGTTTACATAGATTTTAGGTGAAAAATTCAGCGCAACAAAAATTAACCTTGCCAGATAAACGTTACATGAATCGATGATAATTTTCAATTTTTAACATTGCCTAAATAATCTTTCGCCTTTTAATCGCTCCATTTTTATTTAGGAGTGAATGAAGCCTGAAACAATGGACCCAAGTGGGGAACCTTACATAACGACTTCATGAGATTCTTCGCTTGGGGTGATTGCTAGAGAGATTGATCAGCAACCTGGGTCGGAGCAGTGTTGCGGAACGAACGTGTTATTTACCTAAATAGCACGGGAATTCTGGATCAATCTGAAAAATTTCTATCCCTTCCACACACTACCCCTTTCCCCTACCGAGTGAGTCACGCCTACCCCGAAAGCGAAATGGCTTAATGGTGTAATAATTATAATTATAATGTAGCGAGAAATAAGACGCTGGTGCTATCTATTGTCGTTTAGCTTCATTAAATTGGAGAGAAATGAGGATTCTCATCGGTCAGTGGTTTTTGGCGCTTTTTGCTAAATGGTATTATATAACTTCTGATTCGTCTACAATAGTGTAATTTATTTCCAAACAGATATATCAGTAAGAACAAATTTTTTGTCTCGTTTTTTCTGTTTCTGATTCTACATGGTTTACCGAAATTTGCTCACTTCGGCGTGACGCAGTAGAGGAGATCAGAATTATTCTCCTAACGTCGGTGAAACTTTCGCCGAAATATGTTTAATTTTTAACTGTTGCAAGTCTTACCTGTATCAAATTTTAACTGTTGTTTTTCAGTGTTGTTTTAAATCTGGAGTCCCGATTAATAGCTCGAATTCACTCAAACTTTGATGTTTTCCCATCAGCGGCGGACTGGATGTCTGAGCGTAGGATGGGAAGCATGTTTGGGAACGCTTTTTTAACAAACAAATAAAAATTATCAAATAAAAAGGTGGACAGCAGATTATTCACGTTTTTAGCGCCACCCCCTCCCCCACCACCTCCTGTACACGCACAGCCACATCGATTTCGATCGAAAGCTACGTTCTATTTGTTTTGGAATTGTTTTCAATAAAGCAGCTGAAATGATTGAAAAATTATAAAAATTTATTTAATTTAACTCGTGAAAAAAAATTAAATTTCATTAATTTATTCAGTCTTAATCGTAGAATTAAAATTATTTATTACTATAGAAGTTTATTGGGTTTGATTGCTCAAAATATAGTTAATTCTGATTCCTTCTATTGCTTTTAATTAAGCAATTAAAATTATTGAAGAATGATAAGAATTGATTCAATTTAATTCGAGGAAAACTATTAAATTTCATTAATTTATTAAGTTTTAATCGCATAATTAAAATTATTTAAAACTATAGATATCGAATTGGTTCAATTGCGCACAATATAATTAATGTCGGTTCTTCAATTGTTATTAATAACGCAATTACAGTGATTGAAAAGTCATAAAAATTGTTTTAATATGATTGGTGAAAAATATGTTCAATTTCATTCATAATACAAAATTATTTAAAGCGATAGAAATAAATTGGTTTAAATTACGTAAAATGTAATTGATTCTCATTCCGGAAATTATTTTTTATAATTTAAGTAAAGTTATTGAAAAGTAATAGTATTTGATTCCATTTATTTATGAAAAATTTATTGAATTTCATTCATTTTTATTCATTATTAAAATATAATTAAACTATATTCAAAATTATTCATATGAAGATGATTGAGATATGAATGATTATTGAGCTATCCAATATTTATTGAAAATATTTAAAAACAATAGAACTTTATTTGTTTTCAATAAATCTTATTAATTTAAATATGTGGAAGAATATTTAAATGCAAGTCTTGATTGTAAAAGATATATTTCGATAATTTGAACATTCGAAACTTTAGCTTTTAACTAGTAATTTTAACAAGTCCTGTCAAAATTTTCGCAAAACTTCACCCTTTTAAAATACATCTATAATATTGTATTTATACTTACGCATGTTAGGGGTTATATTGCTAGCAATTAATAAAAATATGTCAATAAATGACAGAAACATGTACAATCCGTTCTGGCAAATACTGTGTGCTTTATCAATTAATAATCAGCTGATTTAGCAGTATAGGAAACTGAGAAAAAAGGTACTGTCGATCATATCTCACTGCTACCAATAGAAAATCTACACGCGTACACGCGTACACGCGCTCGTTTTTACATGCCAGATGAGAAGATTTTTGGTTTGGCCTAATTAATTTTTCCGTATCTTTGTTTATGCTAATATATTTGTACATGAAGCTGTTCTATGGGCGTCCAAATGTCCTCAGGGGCGCCACACCCACAGTGACGAGGATGGGCGCCATCCTGAGCGTCCACGCCAGTCCGCCGCTGTTTCCCATTGTTGCTAAGGACGCCGTGGCAGACGAAAGCTTTTATTCCATGGTAGGATAAACTTTCGCCAAATAGCATGTCAACTTTAACTTGGCACTCACCAAGTTTAGATGCGCTATTCTGAAAAAACGGTTTCTCGAAGTTCCAACTTAAAAATTATCCCGGTGACTTGTTTTCCAACTTACAGGTTTGATTTTTAGCTTAAAATTCTGGGAATTTATCTGGCCATATGCCCCTATACGCAACTCCATGCCGGCTATAAGTGCGCTTTTCATCTGGACGCCGACAAATTATGTTTTGATGAAATTTTGTCATTAAACTTTTTAATTTGCACGGTGCCAACGCAAAATTTCTCACGTAAAATAATCATACGTGTTTGAAGATTTTTAATACAAACTACTAATTTACAATAGCAACTTGCTAAATAATATTAAAAACATTGTGTAATTATTATAAATATTATTATACCGTTAAGCCATTTCCCTTTCGAGGTAGGCGTGACTCGTTCCGCGGGAAAGGACTAAATTGAGGAAGGGATATAACATTTTTAGATTGATCCAGAATTCTCGTGTTATTTATTTAAATAACACTTTCGTTCCGCAAAACTGCTTCGACCCAGGTTGCTGATCAATCTCTCTAACAATCACCCCAAATGAAGATCCTCACAAAGTCTTTATGTAAGGTTCCCCACTTGGGTCCATTAGTGTCCAAGGTCTTTTGTTTCAAGCGCCGCGTCATTCACTATACTGCCACTCTTTTTATTAACTATTTGCCGCCATACTTTTCTGTCCTGGCATACTTCTCTAGATTCTTTTACGTCCAAGCATTTTTTCATGCAGGCTCTCGTGTTTCTGTGGCTTCTTATGTCTCTTCTAACTAGGGTCTCATTCACTTATTCTATTCTTTCCGCAATCTGCTTCTGAGCACGCTGCCCAGTAAAAATGCTTCGACTTGCCTTCGACTTGGCTATGTCTTGAGATCGTCTCCAAGACATCGATGTCTGGCTGCGTCTCAAAACTGAGTCGAGACATAAGCCTTCGTCTTGCTTTTATGGCCACGACAGGTGAACCTACTTCAATACGAACCTTTTTTGGCTCATAAATGAGATTAAAATTGGAGAATGAAAAATTTGTCATTATTAAATTAGTATTTTTTGTGAAGTTAAAAATTCAGAATTTGTGGTTCTGATCGAGTATAACCCTTAAAAATTTTCTTCAAAAAAATAAAACTTAAAACTTTCTAGAAGGATCTCCTAAACCAGCGGTTCCCAAACTTTTTTTGCAGTTTTCAGGGAGGAGCAGGGCCGCCACCCTACAATTTTTTCCCTCTACTAGAACCCAAGAGTGATACTTGACTCTCGGACATGCGGGAGGTTGTATGCTTCACACGAGAGAATGAGAACCGGTTGAAAAAGGTTAAAATATGTTAAAATGTTAATAAATTAAATTTCAATTAGTTGAATCAATTCACTAATCTAATTTTAAGCAAATGAAAAGAAAGTTGATGAAAATCGGTTAATATCTTCAATGTAAATTGACAGTTCTTGTAATTTTGCATGTACTTAAAGATATGATAAATTACTCGAAATGTTAACCGATTTTCATCAACTTTTTTTTATTTTCTTAAAATTGAATCAGGAAAATGATTCAGATAATTAGAATTTAATTGAGCCATGTATTTAGGATTTTAGTTATTGAAACAACCTTAAATCTAATGAAAATGAAAGGGTTCTCGTAGCGGGCTGGCATCCCCCTCGGGGCTGCCCAAGCCGGGGTGGCATCCTCTACCGGCGGTAGCCTCATCGGCCGGCAGCACTAGTTTGGAAATCGCTGCCATAGGACCTAAACCGTTAGAAATACGTAAAAACAAACAACATTCGGTATCTTCGTCAAATAAATGTAATACAGATGAAAATACGTTAATGAGTTGATTGAATATATATATATATATATATTACTGTAAAAAATATACAACATTGTTTAATTATTAACAAAGATTAGCTTTTATGACAGTCAGAATTACGCTTTTTGTTAGGACAAGTATACACTTAAAGTTATAGATCGATCGCTTTGGAGTCATAAAAATTCGACCTAAGAGATAAATTTATGTCTTCAAAACATAGAAACTTGCCTCCAAGGCATAAATTGTAGTCTGGTTCCGTCTCAAAACTAAAACATGCTCAAGTCGAACTTTTCGACTTCAGCATGTCTTGATTGGGGGCACTTCAAGTTAAACTCAAGTCGAAGCATTTTTACTCAGGTTCATGCTGCATTGCTATTTTAATATTAACCTCGAAACTAATTATACAAACTTTTCAAAATGCGGACAAAAATTATTCTTTGTATGCTTCACAATATGTGTGTATAGTTCAAAATCGATTTATCAATGTTTATTTCAAATAATATTTAATAATTTTCACTATTCTTTATAAAGTCAAAATCAAATAAATCGTGAATATAGCCATTTTTTGCAATTTTAAATGTTAGGTGTTATGTATTCTGCATTTATTATTATAATTGTAAGATTACATTTTTTTCTCACACACGCATGTACAGTCACGCGACCTTTGTCAAAGTGTAAGATTTATATCTATCGCAAATATATTTCTTGATCTCTTAGTTTTATATCTTCATACTCTCTTGGATTTCCCTAATTAAAAAATATATTTTCAGGCGGTTGGGAAATCTTGTTGTTTTCGAAAATTATACTGTCTAAACTGAGCATGGCAATGACCAAATTATATTAAGTATTTGTCTGAATTAATGCCGATAAATTAATATATACAGCAATCGGATGGCTGAAACACACATTCTGTATGGCTCTATTTATACTAGAAATAAAGTATGACTAATCTGCTAAACCGTGCATATTTCACACCTTCATTATCGAACAATTTTATATTTTTCGATATAAGCAACAATGCATTTAAACGATTTATTAAGCATATTTTTTTAGAATTATTTCTCTGTATGAGTTTGGTGCCAAGTTCGAGCGCGCCTACTATCCGTTCACGATAGGAAGGCCCCTCCAAAACAGCTGCACATTTTTGTAATTTACGCGTAAGAACAAAATCGGATAAGAACACGGCTTATACCGTAATGAAGTTTACTTTATTGCGCTTCATATAGGTCCCCATTTGTTTATGTGTAAAAGTTGGTTCGGAAAATATCCTTCGCGAAAGGACGAAAACCGTGGTTTTGTCGCGACACTCTCTCCTTGCATGACTTTCGATGACGATATCTTTGAAACGAACGATTTAAAAAATTTGAAAAAAATCATGCATATGATTTCATATTTTGACTATACATACGTGGAAATAATATAACAATATATTAATAACAATTAACGTAAAATTCATTTAAACATAACTATGCTATATCTCGTAATATACGTAGAAGAGAGTTGTATTTTGGATTGAATTGTTTGGAAAATTTGAACAAATACAATTGAATACAAATTAGGAATGACAATCTTAAAACATATTAATTAATAACAAATAATCCTGGAAGAAAAATTGCATCGTAGCGTGGGTGTGAGGTCACAGCGGGGTACCAAGCCTGAAGGGTCTACTCATAGAAAAGAGATATAGCTACTGCACGAAAAACAGGAATAGATACTTTAATCCCCAAATAAAAGTACCCTTTTCCTCTTTTCAAAACTTGATGAATGAGCGGACCCCCGACGTGACCTTTAACTATGGTAATCATACGCAGAGAAAAAGATATCGCACCATGATATCGCAAAACCTCTATATTATAATAAAGCGCAATATGATAACGTACAAGCAGGTTCCGGAGCTTTGTGCGATCGCAGTAATATAAGATGATGAATTTTAAATGTAGATGAATTTCATTTTTGCATTAAATTAAGTGAGTCACTTAATTTCGACCAGAAATGGAACTTAAGTGCAGTGTCTCCTATCTGATTATACGAGTAATATTTTGATTAACTAACAGGTATGTTGAGTTTAGGATGATTTTCATTCGCGCGCTCCGAAATTCAATTTGTGCTGGTAGAAAGGCGTGCGCGAAATTTGATGCGGCGATGCGCAGAAACTCAGACGGATTTTGGCGATTTTAGAAGAGGTGCCAAGAGAGCAGCTGAGAGGAGCCAATATGGTGTCGATAGTGCTGGCTGGATAGTATCGATCAACACTGAGTTCATGGTATAGTCGTTTCGTCAACGTTTCCTATTTTGATGTATGTACTCAGATCTATAACGGAGTTTGATTATGAATAGAATAATCGTTCTAATGTGATCAAAAAAGATACAAGAAAGGATAGTAGATTTACGTTCTGTAGCTGGTATTTCAACAATCAGCTGACTTAAATTAACATATAAGTTTCATTTCAGACGCACGCTTTAACGGAAATTCAACAATCTTTCTGTCTTCAATTAACCTATAAAGTACATTTTACGTACATAAAGCAGTTGACTTTCAATCCAGCACGCTACTTAAAGTCATGTTATAATCATCAATTGACTTTCAACTGGCGAATGATCCTTTTGGTTACATCTGGAAGTCAACCGCCTTTCCTACCTAAATTCGGATTCTTGTATTACTGTGACATTATAATTCACTAATTTCGCTTGGCCACTGCTAAGACCCTCGTATATATAATATAATAAAATAATAATATAATGTAAAATCTTGCAATGTACGATATCACGATTGTACGCTATTATAATGCGATAATTACGACATATAGCGCAGGAATTACGTTATATATTGCAATTCATGCGATATCGTTTTCTGCGTGTACTACCATGAAATTTTTCTTCCAGGATTATTTGTTTTTAATTAATATATTTCAAGATTGTCATTCCTAATTTTTATTTGATTGTATTTTTTGAAATTTTCCAAGTATATCAATACAAAATATAACTCTCTACTATCTATATTACGAGAGATAGAATAGTTATGTTTAAATGCATTTTACGTTAATTGTTATTAATATATTGCAATTTTCTTTTCACATATGTATAGTCAAAATATGAAAGAATCTGCATGACTTTTTTCAAATTTTTTAAATTGTTCGTTTCAAAGATATCGTCATCGAAAGTCAAGCAAGGAGAGAGTAACGCGAAAAAAACCACGGTTTTCGTCCTTTCGCGAAGAATAATTTCCGAAAAATTTGTTTTATATTAACATATGGAGACTTGTATTAAGCGCAATAAGGTAAGCTTTATTATGGTATAAGCTGTGTTTTTATCCGATTTTTTTCTTACGCGTAAATTACAAAAATGTGCAGCTGTTTTGGAGGGCCCTTCCTATCGTAAACGGATAGTAGAGTGCGTGAGTACGCTCTCGCGCTTCACTCTCGTTTTCGTACGTTTTTGAAAATACGTAATTTGAAAATGTCATAAGGATAATTTGCTAGTCTTTTTGCCATATACTGGAAAATTTGGCAAAAATTTCAAAAACTCATAACAATTTTTTTTTTTCAAATTTTGAAAAAGCTCTAACTTTTTGAATTTTTGTCAAATCGAAAAACTTAACTGAGATAGTTTCTAAATATATTAGATATTTAGTGAATAAAGTCAATGAAATTTCCTAATCTATCAGAAAAATATTTTTTCTTTTTTTCTGAACATTTTCAAAATTTTAAAAAGTATATAACTTTTCTAATTTGCATCCAAATTGAAAATTTTATTTTAATAATTTTCAATTCTTCTACTAATCTATAAGAAACTTTGACAATATTTTTTTTTAATTTGAAAAAAAATTAAAATTTAGAAAATTCTCTAAATTTTTGTATTTTGTTTATAAATATCTGCTTAACAAACTTAACCTGCATTTGAGGAACTTCAAGAAGTGTATCAAAGGCTGACTCGAATGGAGAAATCCTTCAAAAGTTAGCGTGGCTACAACTTTCAGCTGACCATGCATACATACAGATAGACATACAGACAAACAGGCAGATATACAAACAGACATACAGAAAGCCACCGATAAAATTTTTATGATTTTCGGACTCTGTGAGTGTCGAAACGTAAAGATCCGTTAAAAACCAGAGATCGACATTTTGGACGATTACATTACACTCTCATTGATGAGAAGGTACAAATTAGGTATAACATTACAGTGACAATATTTAGCCCTAAAAATCATTTGAAAAATCCTCTCAGACTTATGAAACAAGCAGACTTACGATATCTAATTAATGAATTCTATCCTTGAAACTTCTACCAATTTTCGCATATTAGCTCCTCCCGCCTAGATTGCCCAAAAGCGAGAAAGCGGCTGTTAATAATTCAATGATATTCTGATCCCTTCACCACAGCTCGATCTATAGTCTCTGGAAGATGGCGCCCTGACGCGTTATAGTTGGGGTAGTCATCGTCGGGTTGGTAACGAGATTACGGACTCATCTTCTACTCCAACTTGGGTCCTCAGTTCATCAGGCCACAATATTACTAATCAACGCGAGGATTGGCCCCGTACTAAGTGGCCACAGAATTGCCAATTCACATTGGCATCCGGAAAAGCACATTTCACTCAAATATAGTTCCCTTTCATTTTCGCTTTTACCCCTAATCAAGATCGACGAGAATACGATCAATATTATTTGTCAAGATTATCATTCTTACATTTTAATAAATAATTGTTTTATTTAAATACATTAAAAATGTAAAATTGTGCAAATTTTAAACAGTGATAATCATTTCAAATAACATCGCAGACAATTGGAGAAGATTTAGACGCGAAAGATGGAATACAACTTTGAGTTGTGGCACAATATTATATTTACATATTATAGAAGCCAAAGACTTTTATCATCGCCGTAAATACGCAGTGAGAAGGATTTCGCAGAATAACGAAATCGTTTAAAAATCCTTCAAGCATGGGTCGTAAATTAAGGATATGCTGGAGTCTCCAATAGTGAGAAGAGTGTAACACACTAACTGTGGATAATACAGTCTACGCTTTCGTTGGGAATGACGTCGTAAATTTCACTCTCGAAGCAGTTTGCCTGAGACATGTAAACTTGTAAAACCAAGATTTTTACCAAAGCTACTTTGTCAATGGATACTTGCAAATAGAGAATTTCAACTCCACACATCATGCTTCTTTACAAATAATCAGTTACATTGAGGAACTCTTTGTATCTTAATTCAATTGGTTTCTACCTTTCAAAACAGTAATGTCTTCAAAGAAAGCTTACATAAAACTTTGATCTATCTTGTACCTTTCATTGAATTTTCAACATTTTCTTCTTTTCATAATTCAATAGCTTTTAAGACGAAATAATAATTTGAATAGAAATATATGTTTTTTACTAGATTCGAGACTACAATATTCCTTAAAAGGAAACGAAGTCTGCTCAGTTGAAAGGGCGATTTTTGCGTATTTGCAAGTGGTGGCTTATCGAAATTAAATCCCACATTAGCATCGACCGGAGAAGATCCATTTGTACCTCGAAGAAATCTCCTCTTCGTATCTAGCAGAGGCGACTGTGGGCCTTTAATGAATTGCCACCAAGGGGATCGTTAGGGGTAAATAGATGGATATCCGTCCCACTCACCAATCTGATTGTACGACGCCTAATTATAACGCATCATGGCACTAATTAATGATCGACTTAGAAATTCTCGGTGATCCGGAAAGACAAATACAATATTCTGTAGATATGTATTCTTTAAATTCATAAATGTTATTTTATTTCAAGGGGTGGCAAACAGTCTTTTTATTTTAAAAGATCTAAGAACTACGAATCGTATTCATTATTATTCCTCTTTATTTCTTTTATTCGTTTCCTGATGACAGAAGTGCATTTTTTTACTGTCAGAAATGAAGGTTGAGTATATAGACGTCATTGGTGCAAAATGATAGTGACCTGTGTCCGATAATTAGTTCTTTGAATTTTGAGATCCGACTCAACACCAAGCTCCACTGAAAGAGACGATCGATCTGGAAAATTGTGTGTGGCATATGGGGAGGTCCAGACGATTTCTCCGAAATGAGGTCCGCCTGCAGATTTACAGCATCTCTACTATACTATCTCGGCTGAAGACTGCATATTCCCGCCCCATGCATTGTGAATAGGTCAGTCCATATCTCCTAATGACTGCTTATTAATATTGGACACTCCTACCTTGCACCAGAGCAGCGGTGCTAATGCATTTATGGCTCCTCATTTGTTTATCGAGACTTTGCTCCTCGTGACCACAAACGCGAACCACTAATGGTAGCAGTATTACTTTCAGACGAACATTTATCGATTTTATTACCTCTTTTCTCTCCTTCCTTTGTAATTATTATATAAAATAAGTGTTATCTACTGGAGTTCTGAGCATTTTTTTGTTAATATTAATAGTTCTCGTGAAAATGGGAAATGAAGGTTTTTATATCACACTTTAGTTCTAGTTTTATACCTGAGTCTACTTTGCCCATCCTCTTAACTCATCTTTTTTTTTTATTTTGTGAAATAGAAACTTCGTAGAAAAAAATTATAATTGACGCTGAACTTCATAAGCATTATCTCCTTAATGACTCATCTCATTTATTTAGTTCCTTTTAGTTCCTTCTAAAAATATTCTTTGTTCATTGATTTTTATATATTTATTTAGGAAAAAGACTTTTTTAAACATTTAATAGTTCGGTCTGAAAGCAAGTTTTCTTCCTCGAAGAGGAAGTTTTGTAGTACTGATTTCCATTTTTCCAGTTTCTAAAAATAGGTACATTTCACTGTATTTCAGCTCAAATATATGATATATAATATGGGCGGTGAAATTTAGTAACTTATTTTACTCCTAAATATTTCGAAGAAGGGTACAAATATTTTTTTCAAATAAGGAGTTTAATATTTTTCGCACTTTTATAATTCTTTCAATATCTGGTTTTGAACACTAACTTTCTTGTTTTTAATATTTAACCTAAATGTACCAATAAAAATAGTCGTCATATAAAAACGAATCAATTGATGTATGTTAAGGATGAATTTAAATAAATAATGAAATATGCAATTTATTAACCATGTTTTGAAAATAAGCAATTGTTATTTTATAAAAATAACTTGAATAACTTCTGAAAATGTTTTAATTTGATGTTGGTGTATATTGTTATGGTAATGTATTAGATTAAAAAATATTAAAATTTTATTACTTTGTAATTTTAAAAGAAATGATTAATTCACGAAAATAAGAAAGCAAAGTTCTTATGATGTGAGCACACAAAATGTTACGACAAATACAACATTAAATATAGTTTAGATTTATTTATAATAATTTTTTCTGCTATTTAAGGTGAAGGAACAGATACTTATGGTAACTTCAACTTTGAATCTCTTTCAATTGAGTCATCCAGCTGCCACTAATAGAGTGGGTAGAGGCAAGACCAATCACCGGGACCAAAGCAACTTTGCAAATAATATTGTAATTCCTTAAATTAAACGCTTAATTCTTATTCGCATAAAATAATATATTTTATTAGACACATAGTGTATAAACTTGAATCTGGAAAATTTAGGTTGATAAAGAAAAATTGTGCAGGAAACAGTTTAGAAAACCAATAAAGAATAGAAGATTTGCTTGTTCTCAACTGTCGGCAAAGCAAATATATTCTTATAAGAGAATGTTAAAGAATATATGTCAGATACAGCTATAAGATAAGACCACAGTTATCACTATTTTTTGTGAAAATAACTATTTCTCATAATGGATATATTAAATATAACTTTTACAAAACTCCAAATACCAATGAATCGAACCATAAAATTAATCTTAATTCTTGCCTCCGCTTCCGGGTCAGAACCGACGAAATGCAACTTGTCAAAAATAATTAAATGATCGAATAATTGTTTTCTTAAGATAATTAATATGTATTGAAGCATGATATACAATAATGTAAGACTCAAAAAGAAAAAAAAATGGTTTCGGTCGATATTTATTAACTTTTTGAAGAGCAATGAATGTTAACCCGTCGATTTTCTCCCGGTTTACTTTACTTCTAGCTGTATGTGCAAAGCGGTGATTTCATAGAATTTAACTGTTTTTACCTAACTCATGTTTCAGTAGAAGATCATGGTCCACTTTGATTCAGAAGAGCTTGCATACAAAAATGCATGGACGTGACGGAAGCTAGAAAAGTATGTCAGGAAAGAGAAGTATGGCGACAAATAGTAAATAAAAAGAGTGCTAGTAGAGTAAATGATGCCTGAAACGAAAGACCTTATGTATACTAATGTACCCAATTGGGGAACCTCATATGACGACTTTGTGTGGCTCTTCACTTGAGGATATTGCTAGAGAAATAGATCAGCAAGCTGGATCGGAGCAGTGTTGCGAAACGAAAGGGCTATTTAAATAAATAACATGAGAATTCTAGATCAGTCTAAAAATTATATTACCCCTTCCTCACATTACACCTTTCTCAACTGACTCAGTCAAGCCTGCCCCGAAAGGGAAATGGTATAATGGTGTAATAATAATAATAATATATATTACTGAATAGTATATGCACTAAGTTTCCTTATCATTTTTCTGATTTACTCTTTTATTGTACATTGATATTAACAAAAATGTGCTCGAATAAGTATCATTTTCTGACAAATCCAGTGATAGATACTTTCGCGATCAAAAAATAAAATTTCAGAAAATAATTTTTTTCGGTAATTTTACACAAAAATCTTAGAGTCCTCATAGCATTATAATTTTTCAATCGCGTGGATCTTTTTTGTGTTAACTTATTTTTCACGATTTTTTAACTTATTTGATGGAAAACAAATATCTAAGCAAACATTTCTCGTTAAATAAAGTTTCGTTTCGACATTTAAATTTTTAACCAATTCTTGATTTATAAGTTACGTGACTAAACAGGGAAGGTTTTGAGTTTAGTTAGGGGATAAAATATTTGATTGTCCTGCCTCCACAGGGACGTTTATAATTGTTTAAGTCTTTTTCGTTGATCACCAAATTGAAGCAGCGCTTTACGGTGCTGTACTCGGAGGGTATCCTTCACTCCCTTCGTGCATTTGTATATTTTTTGTAGAAGAAAGTGCGTTATAACA
>NC_046664.1:102362347-102388075 GCF_010883055.1 Belonocnema kinseyi | reverse complement strand
TAATTCTATACTAAATTGATTTCGGGTCCAAATAACATGAATGAGTTCACAGATTAATCTTCCCAGACAAATTGATAAGATCAATTTCAGTTTAACTATAGGAATTAAAGCGCTCTTTTAGAGACCTCGTTGACTCCTTCGACCGTTAAGGATTTTTAAATTAGGTTTTTACGTCCGTTGGCGTTGGCGTGGGTCCGATTAGGTAGCACTTCGACCTGGTTATAGCCTGTCCGTGTAATCGGACTAAATTGGATAATGCATATTTAGAATAGCAGAAAAGGGGTTATTAATACAATCACAGGTCGACACTAGTTTTAAAAACAGAAATTTCTTTTCCATCTACAAACAGTGATACCTGTTAATAATCACAATATCATAGAAATCAATATGAAACATGAAGATAAAGGCTGGAATGTCCGGGCAATAAGAAGAGATTTAAAAATAATAAGAGAGAAAATGTATTCTTAAATAGAATACAATTATGTATAGGATAATTTAATTTTATTACTTGTAGATAATTATTGATCCAGTGTAGGTCGAATATTACTTGTTTGTTCGGAAGTGATACATATTCTCATATGAAGTATTAATATGCGATCTATAGTTTACGATCGTTTGTAAATAACCTGCTTTAAACAAGTTCCAATCGAATTCGAAAAATAAATTTAGAGTTATATTTCTTGGGGAAGTTATCTATATATAATATATTGAGTATTAACATATCCTAAGTTTACTTGCTAAGGTGAAGATGTAGAATATATAACCACAGCTTCCGGTTACTTGCCAGTTTCAAGTAATATTATCCCCATGACATTTAGTACTGCTCATTACAAAACGAGCGAAAAGATAGTTCTATAAGCTTTATTACGATAAATTGATGGGGACACTTTTATCCATCGTAGAATATGGAGATTTAAAATTCTCTAATCTTTAACTAAATTTAAGTTTAATGGCATAAGAAAATTAGATAAAGGCAGAAAGATTGAGTATTCTAGACAAGAAATCGATAAATCGCAATGGTTTTAAAAGTAATTTGAATTCGGAGATAAAATTATTAAAATATTGAAGAATACTGTTAGATATGTAATGGGAAAATGTAAGTGGAACCGAATATTGATGCAGAAGAACTTTATACTCGTACTTCTAAAGAATATATGCCAATTTGAGATGCGTAACTGAAATATTATAAGATAGCTAAATTTTCAAAAATTTGGTTGTTGAAAGTTGGTTATGCTTGCTAAACTCCTACAAAATCATTTTTGCGTTATCGTGAAATATTACAAACCCGATTTTATTAATGAAATGAGCAAAGAGGTCAGGAAAATTACCATCCTACAAAATTTCATCTTCTGTTTATGATAATTTCAACGCTGGTAAGGTAAAGGTTCTTATCGTGAGAAAAATGTTGAGTGAATTTTGATATTTTCATTAATTTTGTGACGAATGTAGAATATATTTTTAAACCGCTTATGTCCATTTATGTGCTGATTTATTAAAAATCAAAAAACCTATTAAAAGTTTAATTTAGTCTCAGGAAATTTATTATGCAGTGAAACTGGGAGACTGAGTCGGTTTTGAGGCGGTGGAAAAACAAAGAAATGCGTTTTTATATTAATACTGCTTGTTATATATTATTATTTATACTAAATCGAACTAAATAGTACAAAGGTTTTTTTTCAGATTAAAAAAAAATACAATACCCGTCATTAACAAATGCTGAAGGCGACATTAAGCGCATCTTCTTTAAGCAGCAGCATGCTACTTAAGCATGCAAAAAAAAACTATTGTTATTACTCCGTCACATTCTAATGTAAAATTTAACGTAGAATCCGAATTGCAACAAGTTAAATGCCCTTGTTCCTGTTTTATAGGTTTTTTGGATGATACGGAAGGGATACTATATGTGGATACTGTAAGCGTAAGGAGACGCTGTAGTGTATTCTTTCCGTTTATTCGGTCCGCCAGGGGATTAATATTATTACACCATTAAGCCATTTCCCTTTCGGGGTAGGCGTGACTCACTCGGCAGGGGAAAGGAGTAGTGTGTGGATGGGATAGAGATTTTTCAGATTGATCCAGAATTCTCGTGCTATTTAAGTAAATAACACGTTCGTTCCGCAACACTGCTCCGACCCAGGTTGCTGATCAATCCTCTAAAGGTAGAATTTCGGATAAAAACGAAAAAAACATAGAAATTAGAAGAAAATCAAGGTTGTGAACGATATTGTACCGAACAATTTAAACGGATTCTTTTTTAATTTTTTTGCAATTCGCAGTTAATCCACTCCGCATATGCAAACAGCACTTCTTAGATTAGTTCTTTGACGCTTTATAGGTTAGGACTTTTAATATTCATGAAAACCTTGATTCCACTTATTTTTCTAGTATGTAAGATTGAAGTAAAAGTTCACTGTAATGTCTAGTTTATAATAAAAAAAAATATATAACATGACACAATCCATATTCTTATAGTAAAAAACATATTTTATGTCATACACCTCTGTTGCTGTTCCATAAATAGGAGCAAGCGTTGAAAACGTCTCGGGCTATATGAAATGTATGCGTTTCTCCGTTCCATACATATACGGACCGTTTTAAAAAAGGTTTTGCATATTGTAAAATAACTAATTATTAAATAAAGTTGTATGAAAATAAAGAAGGACAGCAGTGATCTCAAATCTAAGACCCTTAAGCTGTCGTTTGATTTATTACACATGTGAAATAATAGAAATTTGTGAATACACGAAATAAAATGAATGATAGGTATTAAGCTTTCTCACTCAAATAAATTGCAGTCAATTTTCCCGAGTCTCGGTGAATCTGTATACTGGCTTTGCAAAAATTAGAATTTCAACGAAAGGTCTAGCCATTTTAAAAGTGACTGTCCGAAAATGACATTTCTCTCCGGCTCGGACGTCTTTTCCTGCAAGAATCAAGGTCCCATGGGGGGCCCGATAGACCGTGGATTCAGTGGAAATATGAAGCGTATCGCCTAAGCATAAGGTGTAACTTACTAAGAAAAAAAGAATATTGGGGAAAAAAGAAACTAGATTGGAAAGGTTGCAAAATCAACAAAAACCACCTATGAAATCAGAATGGTGCACCAGTGCCGCACAGTGTGAAAAAAGTTGTTTTGTTTTGTTTATAAACCTAATATCTCACGATTGGCTGAATCGAACTGCATGAAAATTGGCCTGAGTATAGTTCAAGGTTAAAATATTGGGAAGGCCCGCAAATACTTCCCAAGGCCAAAAAATTCAAGCCAAATATGGCCATTTTTGAAATTTTAGCTATAAACTCGACGGTAGTTTTACACTTCATGATATTTTTCGAAAAAAATGCTACCCGAGTCAAAATGCTTCGACTTCAGTTCGACTTGGTTATGTCTTGAGTTAATCTCTAAGGCATCGATATCTGGCTGCGTCTCAAAACGGAGCCTTCGTCTTACTTTTATGGCCACCGCAAGCAAAACGGCGTTTGCTTGTTTCAAATCCAGCCTTGTCTTGGCTAAGGCGATCTTTACTTGTCTCAGGGTAAACCTGCCTTATTACGAACCTTTTTTGGGTCATACATAAGGTTAAACTTGATGAATGAAAAGTTTATAATTATTAAATTAGTTATTTTTAAATAAAAAATTCTGAATCTGCGGGCCTGAGCGAGTATAACCCTTAAACATTTTCTTCAACAAAATAAAAATTGTAACTTTCTAGAAGGATCTCCGAAACCGTTAGAAATACGTAAAAACAAGCAACATTTTCGGAATCATCGTCAAACAAGTATAATACAAATAAAAATCCATAAATAGGTAGATTGAATATATATTGTATAAAAATATACAAGATTGTTTAATTATTAACAAAGATTAGTTTTTATGACAGTCAAAATTACCCTTTTTTTAGAACAGGTATACACTCGAAGTTATAAATCTCTCGTGTTGGAGTCATACAAATATGACTCGAGAGATAAATTTATGTGTTCAAGACATAGAAACTTGTCTCCCAAACAATAATTGAAGTTTGGTTCCGTCTCAAGACTGAGATATGCTCAAATCGACCTTTTCGACTTTAAGATTTCTTGATTGGGGGCAATTCAAGTCGAACTCAAGCCGAAGCATTTTTACTCGGGTAGTTTTAAATTTGAGTCCACTGAACTTTGATATAACGAAAAAAGTTACCCAAGGGTTTTTGTTTTTTCGGAAAACTCATTTAATATGAAAAACCGAGTATTTTCTTATTTTCTGCATTAGACGAGTATTTTCATGGTTCATACATTTTTCTTGTTGTACAATACATTAATATTATGTGAACTAATTTTAATCGAAGGACTTATTCTTATGGCAATGTTTTATATAAATCATGAAACCTGAACAATAAAAGTACTGCACGTCAGATTCAACAGTTTAAAAAGCTAGTTTTACTATGTGCTCCAAACTCTCTTTAATTTTTCCCATATGAAAAATTATGTTAACATAATATTACTCTGAGTTAAACAATATTCTCCTTGTTACTTTCCTTGCTTGATGAGTAAATAGTTGGAAATGCAGAAGTGCTGGTTTTTCTTGAATATTCCAAATTAAATTATTTAAATTAAATTATTTAAATTAAATTAAATTAAATTTGTTAATACATTTTTCTAGTTCAAACAAAAAAGAGAAGTAAAACAATAAATAATTATGACTGAAAGTTCCGTCATTTGTGATAATATTTATCATAAAACTGAAAACAAATGAAAGTGCATCACATTAATATGTCGGAAAAGCTCATTATAAGTTATGTTAAATAATCTCTTAATTTTTGTATAGAAACCATCAAACTCAAAATATTTATCTAATTTAAAATGATTTTTAATATAATATTACATTTTATGAAGGAATACTCATTATTGCACCCAAGAATACACGTTTTTTCATTTTTCAATGATTTTTTCGGAAAAGTGACGATTCGTAAGATTATTTTAGTTTGACCAACTAAAATACGTAAATGTAAAAAAATTTTTTCGGTACTTTTAATTATAAACGTGTTGATAAATATAAATACCTTCATATGCAAAAAAGCTGATTTTTCTTGAATTTTCCGCATTTGAAGTGTAGTTCTCGAGTTTTGTAATATTGTTTTCTTATTTTACAGTACAAAAATGACACCTTAACTTATTTTTACCAAATACACCTCTTTTTATAGCTAACTTTTTTCGTTGAATTAAAGTTCAGCTGACTAAAATTTATAAGTAATATAGTTTTCCCAAAAAAAAATATCATGAATTGTAAAAGCTAAAATTGCAAAAAGGGCCATATTTAGCTTGAATTTTCGGGCCTTGGAAAGTACTTGTGAGCCTTTCGAATAATTTTCTCTTATTCCACATTACTTTAACTATACTCACTCCAATTTCCATGCAATTCGATTCATCCAATATTAAGATATTAAGTTCATAAACAAACAAACAAACTTTTTTCACACTGTGTGTTACGAAAAAAAGTGCATACAATATTCATGGCAATTTTGTTTCGAAAATATTAATATAAATATAAAACTATTCAATTTAAGGTGAACAATTATAACCAGAAAATAATGCATTATTTTTTCAATAATTGTAACTTCAAAAAACTTTTTTTAACGTTATTGAACCTTTTCTATATTTGCACTTTTAGTATCTCTAAAACACAAATTGCACTAATTCACTCATAGCGTAGTTAGCTTGATTTCAATCTGATTAGCTGACACTGTTTCTTATTATAAAGAACAACGGACAGTCTCAATTTTAAAGTTCCAATTAATTCCAATAGCTGCTTGATCTTCATTTCTCATGCTGTCAAACAAAAAATTTACATTTAAAAACAAGTCGCTTCCCCAAAAAACCTACCATGATTTTCTTTATACTCCTTTATTTAATCATTTAAAACTTTTCAGTTTTAACAATTTTACAGTATCGCATATTTTTTATGTCAGCAATTTTCAATTCAGTAACATCATAAACTATCAGGAATTTTACATTTCGTAAATTTTAAGTTTTCAGCTTTAATAATTTTGATGAATTTCGTGAATTTCATTTTTCGTTATTTTTTAAACGCCCATTGATATGTTCTATTTCGTTTTTAAAATTAAAATTTTTTTTTAATGTTGTAAAGTTGAATATATAGAACCTGCATTTTTTTAGCTTGAATCAAAGAAGTTTTTCGTGCTCTTGGAATTTTTGACTTTTTTGCGATTTTTTAACAAGTTAAACACATTGAAATTTTTTCCATCATGAAAAAATAATAACATAGCAAAAGACGCTTAAAACTACTATTGTAAGTAGTTGTTGGGAGGTGGAACTACAGGGAAACACACCTGCGACATAAAAGACGATAATTGGAAAACCTGGTTGAAAGAATATGTGCCAATGAGCAATGTGCAAACCAGCATGTAAATCGCAAGTTTATGACAGAAAGGTCATCTGCAGATCAAATAATTAGCCTGAAACAAATCACAGAAATAAGTTTCAGAGTAAACAAAAAAGTTTTCTGTGCTTTTTTGGTTCTGGAAAAAGCGTTTGATATAGTTGATTGGAGTAAGATGTGGGAAGTCCTGAAAGTTTACGGGATCAGGCAGGATTTTAGACCAGGATGCATTTTGTCCTCTTGGTCTCTTATTATATACATGGAAAAATGTCTAAAAGGAAGGCCCTCATTGGAAAAGAAAGTGTGATTCTCGGGAAAATGAAGTAGCGTGGTTTAGAGTTCGTAGATGATAAGGTCGTTATGACAGAAGCAGTTGAAGGCTTTTAGTGAATGTTGTGCAGATTGAAAAGTTCTATGAAGTGGATGAGCTTTGAATTTAACGCAAGTATAACAAAAATTGTTTTCTTTGGAGGAAAAGTTGAGAAAACAGTATACGCCCTTACCCTAGACACGAAGAGGATATCAAAAGGTACGTGCATTAGTATACGCATTAATATCAGTGCAATATACAGGTGGACACGCTGGGACTTACCGAACAGTATGCAGCCCCGCATACACATTATTAAGCATAGAATTGGCGTGTAAGACGGGTTGCATTATTTTTCGTAAGCCCCAACGTGTCCACCCTGTATAATTCTGTACATACACCCTCCGTGGTGTACGGTAACGAGACCTTGCCCTACCAAGAAAAGGATAAGACTAAGGTTAATGCAGTGGGCATGCAATTCCTGCTGAATATATGCAGCAGGGGTAGAACGGTGATGTATGGACGTAAAGAAAACTATAGTTATATGTCAGGGCCGCCGCGTATCTCTTTCTCACTTCTCTCACCTGATCCTCGGCTGGATCCGAGCGAGTCACGCTTACCCCGAAAGAGATATATCTTGATGGTATGATAATAAGAATAATGTTTTAAAAATATCTTTTATGGGACAATTTGCTCTTACTTATTAAAACAAAACTCCGAATTCTTTTTCTATTTATAACGAAATTGAGAAAAAAGAATCCTTTGAAAACCCTATAATGTAAGTGTACATTATTTTATTCCTATGAAGTTTCCTGTATTTACTCTGTCAATAGAATTTTATTACTACTATAAAGTATGTTATAGTTTAATACAATAAAATAAACTAGGAGCTGCAGCAGGTAGCAATCGGGCGTGAAAGGAGCACCTTGCGGCTCATGTGGGTGGACAAGTGTCGGATAGTGAACGGTCGAACAGGGGATAGGAAAGATCAGAGTGGGTGGCTTGTGCTGAACCTGGAATTCTAGAAGTGCAGCAGAGCTCCTTTTAAAGCGTCAAGACATCACGATAGACTCTAAATTCTGTTTATTGAAAGCTTAATTTTCTAGGTCAGAGGATCGACATCTGTTTTTTCCATTTATGCAATAAATATATTAGTTTGATAAAAACCCTCTTGAAAAATTTCCGAAGCCCAAAAAATATTGCATCTTCTAAAATATAATAAAAGATCATACATCATACATAAATCCGGACGCCTTAACTCCAACTTCCAGTATATTAAAAGCAATCAAATTGTTTGTCAGTTTTGACGTTGTTCAAGGTATTGAAAATAACTGAAGTTCAAAATGAGTTTTGTAAGCAAATTACCTGAATTAAAATGAAAACCCTAGTTTTTCTGCGCAACTGTAATTTGGCGGTTATAAACTCTCATTACATTAAACGTATGTTATAATTTATACCTTTCGGTGCAGGACTTCTTTTTTCACGAACAATTTTACCCTTAAACATTTCATTGTATAGTGATATTTTTCCATAAATTCACGACTGAAACAAAAACTATGCCTCTTATACAAAAATGGTTACAAGAAAATTTATAGATCTAATTTATTCAAATAATGTTGCTATTAATTATGTGATGGTATCTCTTGAGGTTTCTGTTAAATACATTTTTATTCTCGAATCGTGGACATGTCATGAAATCCGGGAAAGTCAGTTTTTACGGAAAACTAACCTCCTCACGATGCGAGTGTAATAATACATAATACTTTATTTCTGATTGAATTTTAAGGAAACAATACATTTTCATTGTATGATACATTATATACAATTAAATACACATCTAAGACAAGATTGAAAAGAATTGAATCATAATTTAAAGGACTCTCTTGTAGTACGAAATTCTTATTCCATGAGATATAAAACGATAAATTTCTCTTGTCGCACGGTAGTTCCATTTTAGAGATCAACGGAGTTGTGACGAAAGCCATTGTTCACACATGGATAATCCTACAGGGTCAGTTTGCATAAATCGCGAAATTCCTTGGAATGTTCGAATTTCTGTACGTTGGGTGAACGCTACGCTACGGAACTAGAAGACCAATAATAATCCCTCTTCGACACGGTCGCACGGGTATTTCGCGATCCCCTCTCATGCCTCGTATAGGAGGCAGAATAATCGAAAAATATCGATTGATGGCTGTTGGACAATAGATAGTAGACAGGCCAAAGCAGGTTAGCACGAAGCATGCATCGAATTTGAAAAATACGATGCGTGATATATTATAATACGAGAGAGGATATGTATAAGATCCGATGACGAGATTTGCTTACGGGGTCCTTTGCTGCACCATCATCGGATAATTTTTATTTTTACTATAGGAAGCAAACCTAGGAACCCCCGGCCGCATCAGAAATCCCGGCACAGCTGTCCCGTGTCCAGATGTCCTGTTTTTGGGTACGACGTCCACTGTGAGAAAACCAATCGTCGGTCAGCTCGACTAGCTCGAGGACCCTTCTTTCATTCGCTTTCCTTACCTTCCGAGCCTCTCCTTTCCTTCTATTTCCTCTTCTTGTGTGCCTACCGACAGATCCCTGGGGAGAAGCACATTAATTACACCGAAGTGGTAGGACGTCACCATCGCTCCTTCTGGACTATCCGAAACCTAATACAGGACCTACCCCGCCGCGTGAGTCCGCATATTACGTATGCCTGTTGTGAAATCTTGACCAAATATATTCAGATACACATGTGAATGTAACCTGTAGTTAGTGATCGGAATATAAAAGAAAAAAAACGTTAACAATAAAGAGGGTTGAAGAATTAAACGATCGGTGATTCCATGTTTAAGGGTCCTATTATGCAGCACTGTGCGCTGCAGTTAGCTACTTTTTTTTAGCCTATTATGGAAAACTTTAGAAAAACCTCTTATCCCTGTTAAATATGGTGCATCCGAATTGGGCCAAATGGTCAGGGTTTGACCTAAGCGTTGGAGGGCCCCCTGTATTTTCGACCCGAATGAGCCAAATCTACCTGTCAACTAATCAGCTAGCTCTATTTTTGAAAATCATATTTAGTTAATTCTGCGATCTTATATAGTTTAAAACTGCATATGATTGTGCACCTGGGAAAATGAATCTTAAAGTCGTGTACATTGAGAAAGGAAAAGGGTCGCTTATTTTCAATAGTCACACGTACAAGGAAGTAAGTGTACTTAAATCCACAGGACAAAATAGTTAGCGATGCACACCAAAATTTGGATCATCATCCTGAGATTAAAAATTTTATGTTCTATTATAATTTATTTTGTGTACTGATGTGCAAATTGAAATACTTGAAGTGGAACTTTCATTTTTTAACTGAAAACTTTTTAAATTAAAAGTAAAATTATTTTAATTTTAGTACCTTACAAATTAATAATTTTTCAATTATTATTCATGTATCAAAAATTATTTTGAAATCTATTTTGAATATTCTCTTACAATTACAATTCGAATAAAAAATCATTTTAAACTATTCCGGGAATCTGAAGAAAAAAAATTGTATCATCTTGAAACCTCTAAAAAGTCTTAAACAGCTTAACAAATTTATTTCACAATGTTAAAAAAGCTACATTTTGTTTTAAATTTTTTGGAATGTTCTCAAATTTCAAATCATTTTTGAAATTCTTTTTAAAATTCGGTTTTATTTCCAAATGATTTGTGATCGATTTCATTAAAAGAAATTGATTTATTCCATCAAAAATATCCGATATGCATATTTGTTCATAAAAATTGCTTTTAAAATAACGAATCATTGATTAAATTTCATTAATTCAACTAAAAAACTATTTTTGTCTAAGTGAAGCTGAAGAGTAGATTTTTTTATTTCTAATTCAATTAAAACGGATATCTGTCGAAAAGAAGCGATAAATCAGATTATTTAATTACACATTTGCCTTATATGTTTCTGACTTTAACTGTTTCATTATTACTTAATAATAGAAAATCCGAGTAATTGTGCCCACGTTTAAATTGCGTGAAAAATGTATAAAAAATATATTTAAAAAACAAATTAAATATTTTAAATCAAATGTTTTAAGTGGCAAGGCTCGGCCGGCTGCACTCAAGTCTGTTTCATGCCCTTTTGGCTCAATTCAGGATGACTGAAAACTATTACCTGACCGCTTGGCTCAATTCGGATCTAGAAACGTAAGGGGGGTTGACCATTGGCTCAATTCGAGTGCGCCCATTAAATATATGTTTTGCACCTAGAAACTAAGAACTTCAGAAAATCTAGTGCATTACATTTTTTATTTAATATAGTATAATGTTTTTTAATATAAAAAAATGTCCACGCTATTGCAGTCCTAGTTGATACAACATTATTGTTTTTTTCACATTACCGTTGCCCCAAAACTACTCTTCAATTTATTGTCAGTTAAGACCACCCTACTATATAGAATACGATGAAATAACAGAATGGATTTCATAAAATCTTAATATTACGTAAAATTCAAATTTGTCACTTATAGGATAATTTTTAAGGGCCCATAAAAGTGCCTTAAAGTCATTTTACTTAAAAAGTTATTATTGAATCTTATTCTCTGGTGAAATCAAAAAAAAAAAAAATACTGAAACGAAAAATTATTTGTAATACATCATCGCGTTTAAATCATAGACGAACAAAAACATGTTACATCAATGGGAAAATACATGGTCATTAATAGAAAATCCACAAAAAATACCTATCTACTGCAATTGATGCATTTTATTAAAGTAAAAAGAAATTTAGTTTACCATTTGGGTAAATTACATAGTTTTTACTCTATATTATATGTGCTGATGATCTACAAATCTATATTCATTGCTTTTCCTTACAGTTTGAAATATTCCAGACAATTACCACCATGAATAAGGTAATCGCATTGCTTGCAATTCCTCTATTTCATCGTATTTGAAATCACTGGTTGGTTACGAGTCAAAACTAGGCGCCAATACGTTATGACAAAAAATCTATATAGTATTCTAACAACAGGTAATCCTTCCTATCTTAGAGAAAGTATAGGAGAGACGGAAATTTACTTTACATTAATCCTTCCAGAACTTGTATGTACAATAAGTCCTTTTCTATATCTTAGGATTTATTCTGGAATTCTTTTACTGAAAATATTCGTAATGTGGAAAATTTGACGAATTTTAAAAATAATCTTTTTTGGCACCTCTTAACTCAGCAATCGCCATTCTAAGGTCAAAGCGCTCCGAATGCTACAACTATATGTATATTAATAATATATTCTGAATTAAAAAAAAAAAATGTTGGATTTTAATAAATCATGGTTTATTTGCTTACAGTTATTTGTTAGAAATTTTTTTTCTTTTTGAAAAAAATGTTTGAGCTGTTTGGACATACCAAAATTTACTTTCAAACGTACAAAGATTATAGAGATGCATAGAGAACGTTTTCTCCGAAAAAATCAGGCATAATTTATTAAAGTTGAACCGTTTTCTAAAAATTACTAAGAAACTGTAATAAGATTATATACAATTGTAAAAAAAAATTACTAAAATAAATTTTGTTGGTAAGATAAAATTTTTCAATTAAAAATGTTTTTTATGTGAAATATCATGATCAGTAACATTATTTTGATTCTTAAAATCATGGAAAAACGTTTTTTGCAGTAATCTGATTTATAGTAAAATAAATACCTTACAAATTCGTAGATATTCACATAAAAATTCATAGATATTTTATAGAAATTCTTTAAAAATTTGAATAGATATTCAATTATAGAGTTTTAAGTAATTCTCACAATTATTATTAAACTTTAAAAAACATGGAATTAAAGTCAAAGGCCTTCGACTTATTAAAAAAATTCAAAATAGTGTCAAAAGTACCAAAAATGTTGAAAAATAGTATCATGCAATTTTCTAAATATTAAGTGTAGTGTTTAAGGAGGATTGGGCGTTTGGTGTCCTGTAAACTGAGGGGCACCATGGGACACGTTTTATATGAACGCTCATTGCTACTTATATTTTCTAAATTATACGTAATACAGTCCAATCTACGTAGAAGAGTAAGAAATCGCAAAAAAGTCGCAAAAAAGGGATCATAAAAATTTATTAACTTCACATAATCGCCTCTTGTGAACGTGGCGTCCCTTCTCGAAATTTTCTCTTGATTGAAGTCGTCAAACTCTTGTTTTTATGAAACTACTAGGTTCCTCACAGTCGAAAGTATTAGTACATATTTCATTTATGGGGGCTTGTGATTTTTTCCCCTAAGTTTATTCGATTTTGCTCAGCAGTCCCATGACAATACGTGTTAAACTGACACTTTTTCGGTAGCGATTTTTCGAAAATGACGTCGAAAACTATAGTATTTCTTTTTTCCAAATGCATTCGGCATACTTTATTCAGATAATCTCCAAGTTTCAGAACCATCAGTGCTTGTTTTGAAAAACGCCTAAGCCTCTTTAACTTTTTTGAAATCTAACATGCATAGATATGCATTTCTCACACTGTCAAAAATTTCTTTCAGAATTTTAGGAAACTTGTAGTGATAGTTTCTTGCAGCTACATCTTTCGTAAAATTACAAAACGGTTCGTAATTTTCACTACCGCTAACGGCATCATCTTTCAGTTACATTTTTCGTAAAAATCGGTATGGAAAGGAGTAATATGAGGAGTAATGTGAGTCCGCGGTTTGCCTCTGGGTACACTGCCATTTACTAACCTTGACACACTTGTTTCATTAGTCGTTCATTTTGCATTTTCTCAACATGCCTGAACCATGTCAATAGCGTTAATTTTACTACCATCTTTTTCTTGATAGGTCCATACCTCGCTACCGTATAGTACACTCGGTACAAATATAGAATTATGAGTTGCCATTTTAGCTTTAGTTGATATGTTTTTACTTCTGATAAGGGGCCCTGCTCTACCAATAACCTTCTTCCCTTCGTTTATGCGTCTATCTAATTCCTCATCTATCTTACCCTCTCTAGTAAATCTTTATTTTTTTGTTTATTCACAACAATATGAGCTAAAATAAAATTAATCAAGTTGCTAAAAATAAATTGAAAATTTTGTTTTTTTCTGAAGTTGAAACAAAAACTTTTTTTGCAATAAAATCATTATTTATTATTTATTATAAATATAACATTTGAATATACATCTAATTTAAAATGCGCGTGCTAAAAGCAAAAAATCGTGTTGCTGGCGCGATGCAAGCGCAATTCAAAAAGTTCCGAAAATTGTGTGCAGATTCATTAGCAACAAAATTTTCGTCGTAAGTCATTGGTCGATAAACTTATTCTTCATGCTCACATTTATAAATTTACATATGTTACTTTTTAAAACTGCAAATATATTATTAGGAGTGACTTAGGATTGTTGCAAAAACGAATGCAAGAATGAATGTTTCTGAAGCCTCTCTACTTTTATTTAGTTTAAAACAACTAAAGGTCATTGTAATATTTTCAAATATTAATAACGGCTAATTGACTGAGCTGACCCTAATAGTGTTTAGGGAAGACTATGCTTCTAAAACATTTACATAATAATAATTAATTACAAAAGTTTATTCATTGTACATTTAATATTTTTTAAATAAAATTATGTGCATAATTTTCAAGATTTTTCATAACTTTCAACAGTACGTTGAAAATGGGTTAGCTAAGTAATGAATTTTAACTTACAATCAATAAAATCGCATTACATTTCCAATTATTAAGTGACCAATGATTTTAAATCATGGTAATTTAAAGGTGGTGTCGACTTAAATCAATTTTGTATTAAAAATTCTAAAATAAGTGTACCTTAACAAGTAAGAAGAAAAATTAATAAATATTCATATCGTTTGTGTTTGCTTTACAGAGAAATTATGTAAATCGCTAACTTACCAACCCGACTTTGCAAGCGGTTGGCTTGTGAATGGGCCTTGATGCTGTTCTTCTCAAATGCGCTCTACAGTCTACACGAAAAGTTCCAAATGACACCATCTTTCATTTGAGCCGAAACATGAGTGAACCCCTAGGTTTTTCTCTGTATCTCACAAAAATCGAGTAACTTCCCGTAGAACATCTTAAAATCTATAATATCTTTTGAAAATTCAACATTTTATTCTAAATTCGGAAGTAAAACTTATTAATAATATGTGCTAAGTAATCAAAAGCTTATTCATATTTTAATCAGGTAGACTTTTTCTCGTAGTAATCATTTAGAAATAATATTATCCAATACTTTAAATCTTATTTTAGCATCTACTACCTATTCATTATATTACATCAATACACTAAACAAGAAAAAAAGTTTGAAAACTCTTAAACAAAACACGTATACAATATATATATATATATATATATCATACAGGTATGTCATTAGCTAGCATATTTAGTACGTCAGTACCTCAATAAAAGAGAATTACAGGCAAAGTATCAAACATCCGGAAAACACACGTGAAATGGTAAAAGTCAAAGGGAAATTTATTACCCTTAGGGAAATTTATAGCAGCGGGTCACCTTATGACTTGCAGCAATTTGAAAGACAAGCTACGTCGCGACGGCACTTTTTCTCGGCGTAAAGTCGACATTAATGAGATACGTCACAACAGATGGTAAAAAATATTACGGATGATTTAAAAGTGAAATACGATCTTTCTCTTTCGCGATTCGCCTCGAAGATCTGACTCACAATCAGAGAAAAAAAAATCGTTGGTTCCGTCTGGTCCTTTGACCAAGGATTATTAATATTATTTTCTGCGGTTGCACCTAACCAGTTTGTCTCCAGAAC
This sequence comes from Belonocnema kinseyi, assembly GCF_010883055.1. NCBI lineage: Eukaryota > Metazoa > Arthropoda > Insecta > Hymenoptera > Cynipidae > Belonocnema > Belonocnema kinseyi. Next base: position 102,372,629 of record NC_046664.1, on the reverse strand, counting down.
GCAACGGTCCCGCTCTGGACACTGTCCATTTCGTGAGGACGAGGTAAATTCAAGAAGTGTCCCGTAGAAGGGAAACTAGTTCCTGCCGCGCGGGACGTCCAGCGGGAGCTCGTGGGATCCTGGGATAGGAAACTTGATTTGGTGAATTTTTGATTATCAAAAAAACCCGATCCTGATCATGGCTTCATTGAGAGAACGTGTGTAACGTGTTTCGCGTTATGGGTCGCTAAAGGAGTCCCAGGACTCCGTTAAGGGCGCTAAGGTCACAAACGGTCAGTTCTTTGAAGCAGTTTGTCGTCTTTGGTTAAGCGTGTATGTCACGGGCGTCTGTTGTCTCTCCTCTTTAAAAAATTGCAGTAAAATGAAACCAATTTCTTGGAAGTGAGGATCTTCTCAAACCCAAGTTCCTATTTCAACATTTCACGTTATTTTAGTATATGCGTCATATAAACTAGCAGGAATAAGACGGTTGTGTCTTTCGATTCTTCGAGAAAGAAATTTTCTTAAGAATGATATATTTTAGCTGCAAAAAGTTCATTCCCTTTTCCATGTAACATTCATTTCTATCTTATTTTACTTCATTGCATTTTGTTCAGCACCCGGATAAAAAAGTCCCATTGTGATCTTATTAGAATTCCGAGTAAAATCCAGCAGTACCTAGAATGATAAAAATAAACACTGAAGCACCAACTTTTCTTCAAATTCTTAAAAAATTCAAGTAGAAATAAAACTAAATCAAACATTTTATTTTTCATTATTTTTTTTGTAATCATTATCCCAAAAAAGTCCTGCTGAAGTAGAACTACCATACCGAAAAAATTTCCAAATACGTTCTGCTCATGAAGAACTTTTTTAGTATAAAATACTATAAAAATCCCAATATATATATTTTTTTAATTTATAAAAGATATGCTTGAAAAAGATCCTGCTAAAATATAATATAATATAGGATATAAGTATTCTATGAGCATTTGTAAACATTCTGAAAAATATAGAAAAATTTTTTGATTCTTTTCTCTTTGGATTTCATTCTTTTCTTACCTATATTCTTTTACCGCATAACAAAACTATAAAATTTTAAAAAGTAAAGGAAATTTTACATGAGATAAGAAATAAAAAAGTTAGATCCGTAGAATGAAGAGTCATCAAATGTACATAACTTTTTCGGAGAATTTGATGTAATCATCACTGAGTTTGAAAAAAAGTAATTAAGCGATTAATAGCTGGATAATTTTTTTTTTCTAGAAAATATAAGATAACTTACGAAAGCGTGTATCAGAACTTTGATACTGCGTTTTAAGATAGAAGAAGCACTATGTGTGTCAACAAGCTCTTGTATCCAAATTCAGACCAATGCTGATATGTAGTCATAATTTATACGCTGATAGTAAGCGATGCTCGTCATCCGCCAAGACGTCAATTTATATGCGTTTTTATGCTCACAATACTTATATAATCATATCTAATGGAATAATTCGTACATCTCGGCGCCAATAAAATTTACATCTCAGAGTAAGCTCATAATAATTCGCTTTGATGATAATATTAAATAAATTTGAGAACAATATGATCAGTCTATAAAAAATATTATTTAAGGCTATTTACAATGCTGTGCTAAATTAATTTCACTGATCAAGAAAATCATAGCCTATGCGTCTATAGAATTGGATGTGTCGTTTCCATAGAAGTTTTTCGTGATAAATATTTTATTAATTATTACTGAACCTAACGTGTACCTCATTTCTTCGATGTCTTTAACCGATTACCGATCTCGAGATAATAGCAAAAACTATAAAAACATGTAAAAAGCATTTTTTTAAAAAGATATGATTCTCTAAACCATTTTCTTCGTTTTTTAATACAGAATTTTTTTTTATTTCGAAGAAAACATTAACTCAAAAAAGTTGACTTGTGTAACATAATTTAAAAAAAGACTTCAAGCGCGAGAAGTATGTTTCGTTTTAAGTCTTTTTCGCACAATTCTGTTACAAAAGTTAACTTTTTTGGGATTATCTGTTTAATGGTTTTTTTTCTAAATTTAATAAATAGTAAAATGAAGCCAGAGACCTTGCTGCCGTTCACTAACGTTTGGTTCTTGGTAAACACTGAAAAATATTTGACAGTTTTAGTAGCACTTATGGGGGAGTCAAGGCAAAGAATTCTTTTTGAGTTCTTTTCAACTGACTAGAATTTTTTGGAAGCTATTTAAAAGTAAATCTAAGAAAATTTAAGGAATTTGAAGCGGATTTAAGAGAATTCAAAGGAATTCGACCGGTTATAAGAGGGTTCTAGTGAATTCAATGAGGTATAGATGAATTAATGCAATATGAATGGACATGTATAATTAAATATATGTGACCTGACATATAGGTAAAAAATGGAGGTCAAATTTGAATTGAGCACGAAACATTATTACAGGAATAATACGTCTTGTATTTCATAGACGCGTAGGTCACGTTTTGTTGGCCAGTGGACAAAAAAAAGCTAGGCTTACTCTTGCCGAGTCTTATGTGGGGCAAATTCAGAAATACCTATTTTATATATTTTTTTAGCTATAAAATTCACGTTTTTGAAATTTTGTAAGTAATTTTCGTGCTTAATGTCGCGAAGAGGAATTGAAGAGGGTGCGGTAATAAAGGAAAGAGCAGACTTGACTGAATCGTGGAAGTACATCAGTTACTACTTAATAGTGTGATCGACTTCGAGGGGGTCGCTTGTCCCTGAGTTCATATTGATCAATCCATAAAGAACCGTGACTTTTCTTTAGGCTGGCACTATTTGTGGTGCATTATATGTTCGACCTCAAAAGAATAGATTTCGTATTTGTCTGCTTCTTGCTCCGGTGTCACAAAACACCCACTATATCTACAAAACTCTGCAGGGCGTTAAGTACTGACTCACCACTGTCCACAATTGACCTTCCCCTCAAAACAGAAACTAAACCGGAAGTAACGCAACTGTTCACAACAAATGATACGAACTGAATGATACAACTATTTTCAAATTAGTAGATTTAAATTAGCGACGTTTAATATGCGGAACATTGTTATAAGCATTCAATTTTCCAACCCCAATTGTTATAAAAAAGAGTTTAAAGGCAATTTAATTAATGAAAAAATAAGACACCTTTCCATGTGTTTGTTGAGCGTGTGAGAAGAAATATTTTTCTTGTAAGACCTGTCATTAAAAATACATCTTTTGAAATATGATTATGATTATTCTTTCAAAAAGACTTCCGCTAATATTTATATAGATTGGATTCTCATATTCATGTAGAAATACCGAAAAGACAATATATCACATTGTTTATTTTAAATACCTAACTTTACGCTACATTTTTATAATTATTTTCACTCTGAAACTGATTGTTAATAGACGTATGATGGTAATGATATTTTTGTTGTCAAAATTCACTTTTTAGTTTTAATCCGATAAAAAATGTAGATATTTTGAGTGTAATTTATTATAGGATCCCGTATTAAATGATTTGCTTAATATGTCTGTATTTATTACTCAACTGTAACTAAAAATATTTAACCAGAAAAAGAGGCGTAGTATAGTAATAATGAATAAAATGACAAAAATTGGGACAGTCTTTAAGAGTTTTACGATATTATTTATATAGAAAAATGTGCATAAATTAAACTTTTTCCCTAAGCTTAAAAACTCTATATATTCAGTCGTTTTTTATGCTACAATCATAAACGAAGGAGACTATCAGTATATCTTTGTATAAAGAGAGTCGACCACACTGCACGGTCATGCAGTTCGTCGTGTTCTTATATTAAATTAAAGTAAATAGCAACACAATTTAAAAAAGAAACTGCCCATTTTGTACATGACGATAATAAGTAGGTATTTATTATATCAAAAAAATTGGACAATTATCTATATATGATTTCTAGTATTAGCAGCCTCATTAAAAATACTTGGCTCAATGATGCTTTTCATTATTTTTAAAATGAGCATTAACAACTTCGCCCGATCCTGCTGTTTACTTAATTAATAGTTGAAATCCTCGTTGAAAGCTCAATTCTATTTATAGCACATTATTAATTATTTTTAACAAACTTTGTAAGGTTTTCAAATAAGCAATGCAACTAAATAAAAATAAAATTATCTTTAGAGAGTTTTGCATAGAAAATAATGAATTCCGCATTAATATGTGTATAAAGTATGTTTTGGTAAAAACAAAAAAAAAAAAACGTTTAAATTTTATAGCGAAACGAATAACATTAACAATATTGATATTTTTACAAATTCTTTTAATAATTTTTCTTTTCAATTTCCCTCCCTTTTCAGGGCCTTCTATCGCAATTTGTTATTAAATCTTTAAACCTTTTCATCATTCACGTTTTATTTATAAATGCTAAAACTATTAAACTTTATTCTTCCGGCAAAAATGAAGAAAAGCACAGTAGAACTGTTAAAATATCATTTTTCTCATTTTCACCATTAAATCAAATAATATGTTGGACTGAGTATAACAAAAATTTGGTCAATATTATATTGTACGCAAAAATGTTGTTAATTTAGTACTAAAGTGCCACTGAGTAAAATTTTCGGACCAACACCTGTACTTTTTCAAATTGCGCGCAAAAAATATAATAATTTTTTCATAATATCTCATAATATTATCCACTCACACTTCAGTAAGGTCATAAGACCTGATGGACATAAAACTAGAGAAACTCAAAATTATCTTCTTTCCTCTATTTATTTATATAAAATTGTTAACAAATTTAACAAATATATTTTTTCGTTACTTGAGCGCATGCATAAAGTAAGTAGCACATCTAAAAAATACATTTTTTACATATATGTACTTTTTTATTTCAAAAAATGTAAATTTTCGATCAACCATACATTTACAGATTAAATCCCAAAGAAGAAATGGTCGAATTTCACTACATGGAAATGTCTACTGAAAAAATGATAGAAGTCCGTACCATTATGAGAACAAAAATAAAAATTTTACTGTATCAAAGTATAAATTCTTAAAAGTTGAGACAACCTATTTGATCACTGATAATCATGGTTAGTTATGGTTCGGTTTGGATATTTCTCTCGGTGATGTTTCGGTTTTGGATGTTTCTCTTTTTCTCACTGGAGTCAAAGAAAACCAAAAGATACATTTTTCATCATAGATTAAAATCAAGTTTCCTTTAGTCGATTTTCATTTTTTTTTAGGTTGCAGCCTAGAGCGGTGAAGGGGGGGGGGGGTCATAACTACATGCCTTTTTGTGGATTCAAAATCATGTAGTTAATTTTGGTTAGCCTAAGGGCGGCCAATTTTTGTTACCTTAGAGGAGGTAAATACCTAGATCCGCCACTTGATAGTTCTCTCTAAAGCGGAATCAGCAAAATTTCGTTGATTCTCAACTATAAGTGTCAAAGCTCGGGATTTCTGGAGATAAAGGTTGTTTGGTTGTCTCTTTTCTTGTATTCTCTCACTTTTTTCCTATATTATATAAATGTGTTTGATAAGCCAAAACACAACTGTCTGATTTTCACTCCTTTTGTGCAATTATGTCACACAAATTCACTTTCTTGAGTATATGATTTTGAAAAACCTAAATTTTTGAAAATATCCTTTTTCCTAAGCCTCCTTGTGCAATTTTGTTACACAATTTGGACAGAAGAATGTAATATCTGTAAAAGTGCTTACAAGGGGCTATACTTGCTTAATTAAGGAGATGAATTCGATTACAGATTCCGTAAAGGGCGACAGCAAAGGAATTTTATTTTCCATCCAGGAAAGATTTACTGCTTCGAATGACAGGATATGGGAATTCTGACTGGTCCGGCTGCGTAAACCTTAGGGGTGCTTGAGGGGTACCGGAATCCCCTTTCCTACGCGCTACTCGCACGGACGAGTGACTTGCCTAAACCAACCCTCGGACACGGTTCATAAACGTTTTAAACAAAATTCGGGAAAATCTGAATTTCGGACCCATTCAATAAAGGCGAGCGGGGCAGGGAGAAGTGCACAGTTATAAATAATAAGATACCGCGCGCGATGTTTGACCTCATGGTGGTCCCTCGTACTTTCAAGATCGACCGCATGTGGTCGGGAACTATAACAAGATTCATTCGTTCGTGCATTATATCGACATTTGCACATTTGGGAAACGTTTCTTGGATTTATTATTATTTTCCTGTGTGTGCCCCGCATCAGACATTGTCCACTTCCGACAGATGTTTCGCATTACAGGTTTATGATTTTCGCATGGTGCTACAACCTCATCATCACTGGTTTAGATTTCACCTCACTATTCAAACAGGTTGCTTTCTAAGTGGTATTTTCTGCTAGTTCCGATTTCGCCTTTCAATCAAATTTAACCAAATTAGGTTTAAAAAATTTGTTTCTATTATTTCATTAAGTTTTAGATATTTATATTTCCATCATAATTGTAATCAAGAAGTAAAAATATCGCTTCAGAAGCTGTTGCAGATAGTTGTTGACTTTTAAAAATTAAAGGCACTTAATCATTGTAACAAGATGCAAGATATATCGATATCTCGAATCCAACTCACTTTGATTCGAGATAACATGCACATATCGAGATGACAAGAATGAATCATGAGAGCGATTCTGGCAAAGACGATATAAAAAATATAAAAAATCACATGAAAAAAACTTAAATCTTAGATTTCATCTCAGAACCCCCAAATCGGTCTTCCTAATCCTGATTCAATTTACGACAGAAAATGTGACAAAATTTCCAAAGACTTCCAACCAGAATTTATTACCTTTTCTGAATCTGGGAAGAATGAATTCTTATTGAAAATTAAAACGATATTGAATCTTAGATTCAACGAATCTTCCGATTAATTTTATAGAGGCTATACGTATAGAATATACTTGTTTCTCAACAAGTAGTCTGCAAAATAAATATATTCACAAACATAAATGCCACTGTTTAAATTGGAAGGAAATCTTCTTAAAGTTAATGTTATCTAAACAGAACTTTATAGTCTCCTTAGAAAAATTCTACATCTAAAATAAACCGTTATAAAGGTGATTGTCCAACGTTGCGATCGTAAAACAGTTATTCTAGGTAAGCTTATGCGAGTCCTACTGGTGAGTGTTTCTATTCGTAGGGTACGGCGTCTTGTTTCTCATTTTTTCTGGCTCCCTTCAAAAACACATTAAATTAAGTCACGGTTGGAGAATTTTTAATGCATTTATGGGCGTTCGAGAGTTATTTATGTCTCCGCTTTTAGTTGTTACAAGTGCCCTCATATCATTAGGTATAGGGACTCTGAGAACTGACCATAGAATGAATGCCTGAGCATTTCTGAAAGCAGTGAATTTTATTAAAATTCAGCATGCTTTTAAATTGAATCCGTTTTTTATTCATTTTCAAAATTCAAGAAACATTTTGCAAATTTTATTACATTTTATAGAGCATTTGTGAATTAATATTTTTCAAGGCGAAAATTAATTTTGAGCTGGAAGATCGTAGGAAAACAAGTCAAACGATGGAGTAACAAGAGTAATTCTATTGCTTTGCATTCCCTTGAATAAGACTGTGATTGCCTACGAAAGAATTAAGTATAATTTATTCGAGGGACCATGGGATTCCTTGCGATTCTTTGAGTTGATATTCCTCTCGTTTCCGAGACATCAATCCAATAATCTCGTATTGTTTTATTAATTTATCGAACAACTAAATTTACGTTTTATTAAAGAACAAGAAATGAAATGGTCTGCTATTTTGAGGATCCCCCGTAAGGTAAAGTGCCTTTTGAGTTTAGTACATTTTTTTCCGATAGAAAACAAATGAAAACGATTGTACACATTACTGCAGTTATACTACTATCGGTGTTTAAGGAAGAAGTCTTGGAAGTCGTATGCCAATCAAATTATGTTTATGACATTCAAGCAAATGTTTTCAAAATAGTTCAACAGTTTTTTAAAATTCTTCTCCTAAAAATTTCATTTTGTTCTATCCCTTTTTATCATCTTTCGTCTTTTCACAGTAACTATCATGTCCCACTCCTTTTTATATGCTTTGCAATAGTGATATATATTTTTCTAAAAGATGATATGTTTTTCTACCTAATTTTTAAGATTTCCAAAGACTCCAAAATGTTTCAAGAAATTTCAAAGACTTTAAGCCGGAATTATGTGCACCAGAGTGGTTAGCCTTTCATTAAAGATGAATAAGACCATGTCTAGGTGTCAAATAGAATAATAATTTTTGTTAATATAGATAAGTTTTTGTTGCTGCTACAAAACATCCTAATTAAATATATATTAAATTTTAATGAAATACCTCCATAAGTGCTCAATGAATTATTTTCACGAATAGACGCTTAAATGGGCAAAAGCAGTTCAGAATTGACATAACTGTAATTATCCTTTTAATTATAGAATGACGCGGAAAGCTCGTATAAAGATAGAAAGCAGAGCAGTTGAACTCGTAACGATCATCGAATTGCAATAAAGTGGAATTGGCGGGTCGGTGATATAGTGAGGTCTTAACATCTCTTCGACTGTAAAGAGCAGAGTAGTTACGATTTCGAGGACGACAAAGATGCTATAGTTTCTTTCTCTTCCGAATGTATTATGCAGGTCTTTGTGTTATAATGGTCAATAAAATGAAAGCATAATCGATTTCTCGCCAATCCAACGAGACTCGGGGAGAGTCAATTTGCCTCCGTAAGTGGTTTACATCTGAGCAGCAGAGCCTTGTAAAAGTAGCATTTACATCGCGCTGCTTAGACTTCTTAACTTCTTATCCCGAGTCATGCGTAGGTAGATGAGAGCACGCATACCCACCAACCTGTCTGCAAACATTACGATATGCCCACGCGCTTGTTATTTGCAGGTGGCACGCCATTTTGTACAAAACATATTCTGACTTATTAGTACCGCACCATTTACACTCTCTGAATATAATTGTTTTCAAACTAACTCAATTTCTTGAGTTTACTTTATTTTCTGATTGCGTAAGGCCGCTACAAATGATCAGTATTTTCATTATGATATTTTTGTAATTTCCTAATTTAGTATTGATCTCTTACTCAATTTAGTTTGATATTTATTCACTAGATAATATCTTTTGTTATTCGACTGATTTTATCATTCTAACAGTCTGCTAAACTCTACAGAGTACATTCTGCATTTTCAGGAGGTTGCATGTTGTGTATATTTAACATAAAGGAAGAAAAAATTTTCAATTCAAATTTCGTACGCGTCGTTAAACGAATGGCATATTGCTAAATAAAAAAGGTCCCTCTATTATTTTATGCAATGAAATCATTAACATTCAAAGCAATGGATCTTGTTATTATCGCTACAGTGTATATAAGGATAAGGAGATGATTTTATAATTGAATGGATATCGAGCCATATGGATTCATGTTCGTTTGACATTCATTATACTTCAAGGAACCGTTTTTTCTTCATTAGGGTTTCAAGTCTGTATACTATGTTATGCGGCGATATCATTTTAACAGACGTCATAAAATGGTTAATTGTCGTTGGACCATTAATCACTATTGATTGCTGGCGTAGATGCCTGAGTAAGTATTAGAAAAGAAGATGTGTTCCTGGTTTCGAAATGTATATATAACAATACCTGTTCGCAATAATGGGAAAGGAGTAAATTTTTTTCAAATGGGTAAATTAGTTATTGTCCTGGTCATGTCGTACATATCAAAATCATCAGTCATTCAGCTAAGGCAATTTAATGACAAAAATTCGATGTAACTTTGTTGACAATTTTTAATGGATAAGTGTTAAATAAGATACTTCCAATTTGGAATCGGATCGTTCTGCATGCTCAGTTCTAACATTCGTTGTTTCTGATATCAAATTTAAAATCGTTAGTTCGACTCTCTAAATCCGAATTAGTAGAAATTCTACTAATTCAATTAGTAGCATTGCATCTGACTGTTGAATTAGTAATTTCATCACTTTCTACTAATTGAAATGGTAAGGTTTAGGTTACTAAATGAATTGGTAAGGCTATTCTACTAATCTTTTTAGTAATGTCAAGTTTATTATTATTATTATTATTACACCATTAAGCCATTTCCCTTTCGGGGTAGGCGTGACTCACTCGGCAGGGGAAAGGAGTAGTGTGTGGATGGGATAGAGATTTTTGAGGTTGATCCAGAATTCTCGTGCTATTTATGTAAATAACACGTTCGTTCCACAACACTGCTACGACCCAGGTTGCTGATCAATCTCTCTAGCAATCACCCCAAGCGAAGAACCTCACGAAGCCGTTATGTAAGGTTCCCCACTTGGGTCCATTAATAGCCAAGG
>NC_046664.1:102351403-102362247 GCF_010883055.1 Belonocnema kinseyi | reverse complement strand
CTAAATATTTGATCCGTACATGACCTTCCTGGCATAAACCCACTTTGGATTTCCCAAATCTTTGTTTCTGTTATTTTCATTACCCTACGAATAAGTATTTTTAAATATATATTTTAATTACAGTGCTTAATAAGCTAATCCCTCTGTAATTATTGCACTCGCTTTTATCTCCCTTTCTCTTGTATATTGGTACGATAATCGCTTCTTTCCAATCGTCTGGGACGTCTCCCATCTCGAAACATAAATTTATCAATTCGCAAACTCTATGTGGTATGTACTCGCCACCGTGTTTAAGCATTTCAGCGTTAATACACTAATTCATGAATAGAAATGAATGTCTAGGAAAACATAATTTATTGAATATATTCTTAAATACTTTCTGCTGGTTTTTTGGTTTTAATTAGAAAATGTCATGTTATCTCAATTTATACTTTTATTATATATTTTTATTTTAAGCTTCAATTAACTTAGATTAACATAATAATAAACTTGAAATAAATTTTCACCGATTTCTACATAAAATATTTACTAACTAAATATTCTAACCTAAAAGTTAACCTAGAACTTGTATTTCATTTTTGATCGTCAATCATTTAGTGTTCTGTTGAATAAAGAGATCTTTAAGGAGCAAGATGAGTATACATTTAAAATTATGCTAGTAGATAGCTAGATAAACGTTTATTGTTCGGCCTGCTGGCCTTAAAAAAATGACTTGCTTACACTTCCATTTTTTACAGAATTTTCTTACAAGTACGTCTTACAAAGTACCATCCATACACACCTTATAACCAATCCGCTCGATCTTATAGCCTAACCTTCCTCGCTGCGCTTCGCCTCGCACGCATTTCGCTCTTTTGTCGCTATGCCTCGCATTACCAGCCTCTGTCTCCGCGGCTAACACCTAATACTTAACTACTATTTACAATATTTACATTTCTCTTACACCTACTTCCTTTCCTATTTAGAATCTTTCCTTCTCCTTTCCTCTTTCTCCTTCCTTCTCTTCTTCTCTATCTTACCCAACATCCCCTTCACCGATGCTACTGCCCTTTTGTGACCCCTTTTATGCAACAATACCTCCATGCTTATCCCCCTTCTTTCCACCTCTTCACATTCCTGTAACCAATGTTCCAATTTTGCACCCCCCTTCCCGCACAATTCACACATTCTCTTCACTCTAGAAAGCCAGAACCTATTATACCTCTCCATGCACCCGTACCTCATTCTGGCTATAAGTTCCTGACTTCCTTGTTCTCCTTTCTTATACAAATATTGCGCTCTCTACCTTGGCATAATCCACACATATTTTCCGTTATACCTTGACTCTCTTATTCTCTCCTCTGCTTCTGCCCTCTGTTTCTCCATGCCATTCTTTTGAACCAACTCATACACCTTCCCTCCTTCCTCGTGCATTCTGCTAACTTCATCCATTTGCAATACATTCGTTCTATAATACCTTTCCCTTTCCACCTTCGTCTTTGCACCACTATGTCTGTTTACCTTGTCCCACCAACACTCCCTAACCAATTTACTTCCCTCCTCTTCCAAAAATTTCTCCTCATATTTACACGGTCGACTCCGTGTTATAATCCCTAAACTTCTTCTTGCTGTCTCCCACCTGACAATATAGTTCGGCGTATTCCTTGCCACCACCGGTATCCACTTTACATACCTCTCCTGTACCCTATTTACCTCCTCACTTCCCTTCCAACCCCACACCTCCACTCCGTAAAATAAGACACTCATCACTAGCGATTTAAACAATTTCATTCTCTTTTCCAAATCATCTGCGAATAATCTCTTCCCCAGCCCCCAGACCTGCCTCATTAGCACATTTGCCCTTCTCACTCTCTCTTTTATATGACGATCCACTCCCCCATTTCTTCGAAACAGGAAGCCCAGGTACATAAACTTTTTCACCTTCTGTACCGCCCTTCCCTTCCACTTCTACTCCCCTCCCTCATCTCTCCCACCTCCTTTCCTGAACACCATAACCTTCGACTTGTCCGCATTTAATTCCAACCTATTCTTGTCCAAGTAACGTCTAAACCTCTACATCATCTCCTTTAAAGCCTCTTCGCTCTTTGCCAACAGCACTATGTCATCTGCATATGCGAGTGACTGTATCCTGACTCCTCCTACCCTAAGTCCTCCTACCACTCCGGCCACTAGCTTACTTTCCATATCCGCGATAAAAATTGCAAAATGCATTGAGCTAAGCGGGCACCCTTGCCTCAACCCCCTATCTATCCAGAATCCCTCAGAGATTCCCTCCCCTCCTCTCACCCTATCTTTCGTCTCCTTGTATACCACCCTTACCCTCTCGATTAGGCCCCTCTTCACTCCCTTCTCCTCCATTGCCACCCACAACCTCCCCCTATCCACTGACGGGAACGCGCTCTTTAGATCTACAAAAAACGCGTACAGTTTGGCACCCTTTTTGGTTAATCTTCTATCCACCACGTGTTGCACGACGTAAATATTGTCAATAGTGCTCCTTCTCTCCCTAAAGCGCGACTGCGTCTCCGGCAATATTCCTTTTACCACAACATCCTTTCGCAGCCTATCTGCTAACACCATCGCGTATATTTTGCACGCAGTATTCATGAGCGTAGTTCCTCTATAATTTTCCTGCCTCTCCCTATCCCCTTTCTCATACAGTGGTACGATCAACCCCTCTCTCCACCCTCTTGGGAATCCCTCCCCCCTCCATACTTTTTTCACTACCCCCTTCAGCCTTTGCCTTACCGCTTATGTGCCAAACAGCCAAGCTCCGTTCTCTACCCCGTCAATCCCTGCTGCCTTTGATTTTTCTCAACTTTTCTATCTGCTTCTCTATCTCCTTGTCATTCAGCTCCTCTTCATCTAACTCTCTGTTTCTTCTATTCCCCTCATCTCTCTTTCGAGTATCTGACCCCTGAAATGAATCCTTGAAAATTTTTCTCCATTCGTCGCTCCCTATCTTCTCACTTATCCCCACCCTACGTTTCCTAAACCCATTAATTATTTTCCACACGTCCCCTTCTGTCTTAACACTTCTCAACTCCTCTTCCAGCTCTTTTTCTTTTTCCTGTTGTTTCTTCTTACACATCGCCCTAAACTCCTTCCTGATTTCTACGTACTCCTCCCTTTTCGCGGTTCCTCCCTTCCACTCCCTGTACTTCTTTTTCACCTTTCTCTTCATCATTTTACATTCTCTATCCCACCACGGCTTTACCATTACTTTCCTCTTTTTCCTAAATACCTTCTTTAGCACATAAACTTATGCTAGTATAATATGCTACAGAATAAATTTAATTTAATTTAGTTAGTTATAAGTTACGGAATTTTAGCACGAATGTGTGATTAATACGAAAAAAATAAGAAAATCAAAACAGTGTTTACAAAAACCTAATAATAAAATGTGTCAAAATTTTATAAAATCTTTAATAGATAAAATAAAATTTTGTATTACAACTTTAATAATTTTTTAAACGAATGACACTATTTGATTTTATGTATCCCGCATTCTTAAACAATATAAAAATTATAATTTTTCTTACAAAAATGTTTGATGTAATTTTAAAGAATTTCGGAGCCAATAAAAGTTTGAATACAGCACTGAAATTAAATAGCGTCCCATCTATAGCGCAGGCGCAAGCAGGCTGATGCTGCCTGGACGCTGCTGTGATGTTATATTTCCAAAACATTACGGTTAGGCAGTTCGTGAATAAGTGGACTCTCAAGAGGATTGTAACTCCAATTAATCAATTGTTTTGTGCAACAAAAATGTTATTATTTGTGAAATCTTAATTGTGTTTTTAAATGGGTGAAGTTTTTTTCTCAAAAATGAATGTTGAATAGTTTAAAGGGGACAGGGAAAATACAGTTGAAAAAAGTGAGGTTAACCAAAAGTTGTCTTCAGAAAAATTAAGTGCATTCGAGGAGTTCAGTGTGCAGCAATTTGCAAAAGCACTGGAAACTCACCTGGATTCAGATACAGTGACAAATCGCAAACGATTTGCTTATACAGTATTAAGGAAGCGTGGAAGGAACATTTTTCGATCACAAACAAGGCATTCGAATTTTAGATGACATTAGAAGATATTCATTTGGATACGACCAGATGAAAGAACTAATTCGCATAGTTGTTTCTGAAGCAGTAAGTTACCCAGATGATTAGTAAGTATATACTCGAATGATTTATATAAATTCAATAAAGGCCTCTAAAGCAAGACGCTGATCCAAAAGTTTCTTTCAGGTCCTTGCACATTTTCTTATCACAATTTTAATTCTAATAACTATACGGTTGAAAAAGCTCTCATCATAAATTCTTATGCGCTCTTTAACTGTTGAGAACTTTTGGAACTAATTTGTGACTAATCCATTTCATAGATATATACTAAGTCATTTGATGGATAACTACTAATTCATTTGGTAGATTACTACTAATTCATTTGGTGGGTAACTACTAATCCATTTGATAGATAACTACTAATTCAATTGGTAGATGTGGTTACCAATTCATTTAGTAACTTATTATTACATATTGAATTAATAGATTTCTACTAATTGCCAGTAAACGATTTCGCACCAATTCAATTAGTAGATAACTACTACCAATTAGTAATTATCTACTAATTCGGATTTAGAGAGTAGTTTCAAATTACTGTAGACGATATTTACTGACAACTAAAAGGAATCAGAAGGTTCATGTCTAAAAAATCTTCTATATAGGAGCGTATTGTACATAAAATTCAATATTATACAATAATCAATTCTTAAGAGGTTTCAATCTAGAAGATAACTTTGAAGGATATATCATCAATTGGAAGATACTTTTTTAATTAATAAGATTGTTGGCCCAGCAAAGGCACCTAAGAATCGAGTTTTAATCTGTAAACTTTTAATTTGCTCCCCCAAATTTCAACAGCTCGATTTAAGGGTCGTACAGTGGATTAGAATATACGAGCGGGGAATCTTGGCGACTTTCATTAGCCCACATTAGGCGGCGTATTCATCGCAAAGGCGTTAATCTGGCAGAATTAATCTGACTCAGTCGGATGCTTTCCCTCAATATGCTGCCTACATCGTCAACTACGAGCAACTACGGCACTACGAGGACGAGGACCAAATACCCTTTATTCGTGGTCCTCTTCCCCTTGGGCTCTTCCCTTGCTACAGACTCTCGTGGTCTCGTGCTCTTGTACCTCCCCCTTCTCAATTTTACTCATTCCTCCTAACCCATGCTACCCTTTCTCACTCCCACAATCCCCTTTCTCTTTTCGCGTCGCTCGTTTGTACCGGGGCTTCGAAGTGAGTTTGCCCGAGCTCGCTCGGTCGCTTCGCGACAACGATGCCAGCCGCTTCAGACCCATATCCCACAGGAGCACGTTACAGGATTCTATTCTGTCAACCCCCGGTAGCCTTTCGGCGATGGGTACGGTTGCCACGGAGATGAGCCGCTCGCTTAAACATCCAAAGCCACTCACAATCGGGCCAGGAACCCATGCGTGGAAAACCTATTATTAAAAGTTGAATGAGCGTTCACCGAGTGTTTATATTCGGGAAAAAATAGCACTGTATTTTTAATTCTAGGCGAATGAAAATTCTAAGTTTTTCTATGTCACTTATCATCGTCGCGGTTTCGTAGATGAGGAACTCACGAAGACGGTATCTTTATTTGAGAAAAATCGGATAATATGTGGTCTATGCGACTCTATATGTAATTCTATATAATTCTATAAGTTGTTGCGAGAAAAAATTATACAATGTGAATTAATTCTTTCTTGTTTATCCTTCAATGTTTAGTCAAATCATTTTTTAAAGTTTTGCTCAGAAAAATGATTGGTTGACATATCCATTTATCATTGGTTAAGAAATAGTTGGCTAGTACATCTGATCAGAATGATAGACCATCTGAGTCCGTTAGATACAGTAACAATTTTTAAATATAGCCCGTTAGATAGCTACCACATAATTTTATTGAATCCTGCATTCTCTACATAGGTGGCGCGGCCAACGCGTTGGTTAGGACAGCCAATAGAGTACTCTAATTAAGTCATAATAATTTAAAGGGCCGATTCACCGGGAGTATAATAGTAAGGGAAAATAAATTGCCAGTATAGGGATGACATATTTCGGAGACGTTTTGAAAATAAAAGAAGTAAAATGGTTAAATATTGTGCTGTAATAAACACAGTGTTGTGTACACGGGCACAAGATTTTCTCGGAAAATCCAAAGTTTATATGAAAATATCGTCTTCAGCCTAGTGATCTGTCAACAAGTGTCAAAGAAAAGAAGGAAAATATGGATAAACGTTATGCGTCGTGGGCCTTTAAGCGCAAGTCAATTAGAAAATGTCCGGATTTGCAAGGAACATTTTATGAGTGTTAAGTAAGAAATGCATGCGTGTAGAGAGTGAGGCTATGTTTGCGAGGTTATTTTTACCACAACTACAGCGAAAGAATTGTTTGTGATTTACATTTATGACAATCGTTTGTAGTTTGTTTATATCATATAGTCTCTCCAGCTTAAAAATTCCTTTAATTAATTAAAGATTCAAAATTGTATTTCAAAATTCATATCCTTGGTCAAAAATACAAGTATTTTATTTGAAAATCCTTTTGTTTTGCTAAGTGTCTCGTTTTTCCCAAATTTAGGATGACTAGCCGATTCTCACCATTTTGCTAGCCGTGCCAAAATTCGGGATGACTAGCCTATTTTCACCATTCGGCTAGTCTTTCCGAAAATTATGTATTTCTTAAATTTTACTCGTTTTGAGTTAGCCAAAGATGATCAAAACTGCTAGTTGCCTCCTAGAAATAATTTAGGTCACACCAATAAACCTTTCCAATATCTCATAAGGGGAAAGGCGGCCTTGTGTCTGATCACAGAAATAATTTAAGGACACACCCCCTACCTCTTTTCCAACGCCCCTCGAGGGGCGGCAAGGCACCCCTGTGACTGGTCACAGAAATAATGTAAGATCACACCCCTATCCCTTTTCCAACGCTTCGTTGGGGGCACAAAGGTACCCCTGTGACTGGTCACATAAATAATAATAGATACCCTTGCCCCTTTTCCAACGCCAAATGGGGGTGGGAAGACACCCCTGTGACTGGTCACAGAAATGTAAGATCACACCCTTGCTCCTTTTTACAACACCTCATGGGGTGGGTAGGCACCCCTTTGACTAGTCAAAGTAATTATTTATGTTACACGCATACTCCTTTTTAATGATTCGCGGAGGGGGGGGGGGAGAAACCCCTGTCACTAGTCACAAAAATACATCAATTCACGCTCTTATCTCTTTTCCAGCGCCTGATCGTGTGCAGGAAGGCACCTCTGTGACTGGTCACAGAAATAATTCAAGTCACATTCTTACCCATTTCCAATGTCTCTTGGGGGAGCATGGACAAAAAAGTACCCTTATGAGTAGTTATATATAATTTAGTTGTCCGTCCTACCCCTCACCAATATCTTGGAGAACGTGGATGATTGGTCACAGAC
Source organism: Belonocnema kinseyi (assembly GCF_010883055.1). Classification (NCBI taxonomy): domain Eukaryota; kingdom Metazoa; phylum Arthropoda; class Insecta; order Hymenoptera; family Cynipidae; genus Belonocnema; species Belonocnema kinseyi. The sequence continues at coordinate 102,354,755 of NC_046664.1, read as the reverse complement.
ATAATGAAAGTCACAACCGCAACTCTTTCGAGTGTCCCTCGGGGAGGGTTGGGGCGCCCTTCTGACTAGACAGATGAATAATTTAAGTTGCACTTCTTCCCCTTACAAATTTCTTAAGGATTTTATTGAAATAACACTGGGAATCAGTGGGGGAAAGCTCAAAAAGAGAATGAGGAGAGTAGGAGGACGGTCGATTCCATGAAAATATCTCTCTTTTTCCAGCTAATTTTCCAATACTCTCTTTCGAAACTTTATCCTATCATTTCTTCCATCACAAACTAATTTTCATTTTTATTTCAATTCAAAATTTTCGAAATACTATCAATCCATAAGGAAATTTAAATCAAAATAATAATTGTTTACATTAAGGCCATGTGAGCGTCACCTCACGAATTCTGTTTACATGTTTTTCAAAATTAACTTTCCTTCGCATGAAACGCGATATCGAGTTGAAAATTTGAGAAACTAAATATGAAGCACTAAGAAACGTTTGCGTGGTACTAAATTTTAACAATAATGAAAAAATTTATTATGTAAATTTTTGGTTGTTTTTTCCATGATTATAAAATTTTATGACCCGAAAAACGTTTCTTAGTGCTTCATATTTAATTTCCAAAATTTTTAACTTGATATCGCACTTTTTGTGAACGTAAGTTAGTTTTGAAAAACATGTGAGCGACATTTTTGAGGTTATTCTCACATGGCCTTAATGATGTTAGTTTAGAAAATAAAATGTCAATGAGTTGTCTGTATATTTCGAAATTTAAATAATAATATTTAAAATAAGTTGTTGGTAAGATCGTTCTTAATAGATTTCGATGAACATAACCCAATTAGAGGACCATTTCGCTGGCCCCACCAGCCACGCAAATTTAACTTTTTTGTCGGTCAAATATTTGGTGCAGAATTTGTTCAAATTTGTACGACCAAAATTAGAATTTGTGCATCACCTCAAGTACCTGTTTTATCAGAAAAACACTGGCGGGGCCAACGAAACGTTTCGCTGGCCCCGACATTATCCAAAATCAACTTTATATGGATGCATTATTTTCATTTTAATTTTTTTAAATTTCTGCAACCAACTTCAACCCCTAATAACTACCGCCTGTTGAGCAAACGTCATATTAGATTTAGCGCAACGTACCGCTAGTCATGACATTATCCAAAATCAACTGTATATGGGTGCATTATTTTCATTTTAATTTGTTCTGATTCGTGCAACCAACTTCAACCCCTAAAAACTACTCCTTGTAAGGAAAACACCATTGCGCGGCCAGCGAAACGTTTCGCTAGCCCCGACATTATGCAAAATCAACTTTATATGGGTGCATTATTTTCGTTTCAATTTTTTCAAATTTGTACAACTAACTTCAACCCCTAAAAACTACCGCCAGTGAGAAAACCACTATTGCGTTGGCCCCGCCATGGTGTTTTTCGTACATGGGGTAGTTTTTAGGGGTTCAAGTTCGTTGCAAACTAGAACAAATTACAGTGGAAATAATTCATGCAAATAAAGTTGATTTTGGATAATTTAGGGACTAGCGCTACGTTACGCTAGATCCGATATGAAGTTTTCTCAACAGGGAGTTGTTTTTCAGGGGTTGAAATTTGCCACACAAATTTAAACAAATTAAGACGAAAATAAATCATCCATTTAAAGCTAATTTTGGATAATGTTCGGGCCAGCGAAACGTTTCGCTGGACCGCCATGTTGTTCTTCGCACAGGGTGTAGTTTTGAGGGATTGAAGTTGTTTGCAGAAATTTGAACAAATTAAAACCAAAATAATTCACCCATATAAAGACTATTTTGGATAATGTCGGGACTAGCGGTACATTTAGCTAGATCCCATATGACGTATGCTCAACAGGGGAGGGGGCTACTTCTTAGGGGTTGAAGTAGGTTGAACAAATTTGAACAAATTAAGACGAAAATAATGCACCCATATTAGGTCGATTTTGGATCATGTCGGGACTAGCGGTTCATTCTGCTAGATCCGATATGACGTTTGCTCAACAGGGGGTAGTTTTCAGGGGTTGAAGTTGGTTGCACAAATTTGACCAAATACAAACGAAAATAATTCACCCATACGAGGTTGATTTTGCATAAGGTCGTAGCCAGCGAAACGTTTCTCTGGCCCCGTCATGGTGTTTTCCGCACAGGGGGTTGTTTTTAGGGTTTGAAGTAGTATGTACAAATTTAAACAAATTAAATCGAAAATAATGCACCCATATAAAGTTGATTTTGGATAATGTCGGGGTAATGCGGATTTTGGATAATGCGTGGGTGGTGGGGCCAGCGAAATGGTCCTCCTAATTATCTTGATATTGGTAGAGGTAGAACAGTTGATAAACCTATAAACTAAAAATGAAGTGACAGGTGGCTACAGGGACGAAGATTATTCCATGATAGTTACTGTATAAATTGATTAACAGGAATTAGTGGTTTCTATCTTTTTAAAATAAAATTTTAAATATTATAAGGGTGAAAAATAGTGGAAGGCTCGAGGACTGAAGATCGCTTTATTTTATTTTTTTATTGTTTTTTACACCATTAAGCCATTTCCCTTTCCGGGTAGGCGTGACTCACTCGGTAGGGGAAAGGAGTAGTGTGTGGAAGGGATAAAGATTTTTCAGATTGATCCAGAATTCTCGTGCTATTTAAGTAAATAACACGTTCGTTCCGCAATACTGCTCCGACCCAGGTTGCTGATCAATCTCTCTAGCAATCACCCCAAGCGAAGAACCTCACGAAGCCGTTACGTAAGGTTCCCCACTTGGGTCTATTAGTGGCCAAGGTCTTTTGTTTCAGGCGTCATTCAATCTACTAACACTCTTTTTATTAACTATTCGCCGCCATACTTTCCTGTCCTGGCAAACTTCTCTAGCTTCTTTTATGTCCATGCATTTTTTCATGCAGGCTCTCGTGTTTCTGTGACTTCTTATGTCTCTTCAAACTAGGGTCTCATTCATACATTCTAACCATTCTTTCCGCGGTCTATCTCTGGGCACGTTGCCATTTACTTTACCTTGATATACTTGTTTCGTTAGTCGTTCATTTGGCATTCTCTCAACATGCCCGAACCATCTTAACCGATTTCTTTCCCATGTGTCTACTAGCGTCTCTTCTGCACCACATTCTTTTAGAATTATCTCGTTACTTACTTTGTCCATTAGGGATTTCCCGCTTATTATGCGCATGAATCTCATGTCAATTGCGTTAATTTTACTTTATCTTTTTCTTGATAAGTTCATGTCTCGCTACCGTATAGTACAGTCGGTACAAATATGGAATTATGTATTGCCATTTTAGCTTTATTTGATATATTTTTACTTCTGATAAGGGGACCTGCT
>NC_046664.1:102348497-102351303 GCF_010883055.1 Belonocnema kinseyi | reverse complement strand
CCGAATTGTCTCCTAAAATAGTCTCTGAAAGCCTCTATTATTCCATCTGCATCATATACCATTTCCCCCCTACTATTTCTCATGTTGACAATTTCTGTACTTCTGTTTGCTTTCATTTTTTTATAAAGTAGTTTCCTGCTTCCTTCAAAGTCGTTTTGTATTTTTATCTCTTCTTCTGCTTTAATTGTATCTTTACTTTCTTTAACTAATCGTTTAAGTATCCTGTTTTTGCGTCTATAATCATTTCTACGTCCACTTATTTCCCCATTGCTAAGACCTGCGATGTTCGAAGTTCTCTTATGATAAAAATGAATCGAAATTTAGTATACTTGTATATCAAAACACCGAGGAATGTTCAACTATTCGAATTATTCATATTAAAATACTGGTTTGTCTAAAAATAGTTTCAATAAGCAAGAAAGTGAATATTATAATCTGTAAAACTTATTTGAGAAATTGACATTATCACTATGGACGTGCCTGAAACCTACGACCTATTATAGAAATTGAAACTCATTTCTCGATTTGTCTTATAGTGCTGTTTCAATTATGTTCCCGAGTTCGTCCGAGCGATCTTGAATTTTACCGAACGCGTTCGTGCGTACAAGTGCACGTGTACTTATGAACGCCGGCAGTAGAATTCTTTTATAATTTTGTAGGCATTTTTGTTCACATGTTAATTGTGCAATTGATTTTTGAATTCAGAAGTACACAATTGAAAAATAATCTTCAACTATACACGTAGCTTCAAATCGATAATTGTGTACAATTTTTTTTTTGAAATATTTTAAAACAATTTATAACAATTATATTTTTTAATCAATAAAATACGGAATTTTCCGAAAAATATAAACAAAAAAAATAAAAAAATTCTATTTTGATCATTTTGGATATCTTTTAAAATCTTTTTAAATATTCTTCTTAAATAAACTTGTCGAATAGGAAAGTGCTTTTTAGTCATCCTAGGAATCGTAAAAACTTTTTGTTATTCTTATAAAACCTTTCATAATTCTTAGAAGGATTATAAAATTTTGTCAAACCTGAAAATATGTACATTTAAAAAAAATTATTTAGTCATTTCAAGATTTCCATTAATTTAAAATATTTTCAAAACTTCTTTTAAGAGAAAAACATGTCTTGAAATTCTTCGATTTTTTGCATTTTCATCCTAATGAGACAGTTTATATTGATGTAAAATGGCACTTTGACGGTTTTCATCAAATTTTCACGTTTTGAGACCTCCTGAGTCAGAAAAAACGATTTTTACGAAAATGTCTGTCTATCTAAAATCTGTAGTCTATAGTCTATAGGCTGTATCCTGTAGGCACGAACTTTCGAAAAATTGATCACATCGGATTCTGTTTTAGCACACTTTTTTAAGACCTAAAAAGAAAGTACGAGTTCGTAAAACAGCTATTTTTGGATGAAAATTCAAAAAGTAGGCGTATTTTCAAAATTTTTGAAACCTTTTTTTTCAAGATTTAAAGATTCTATGTACGGTTATTCATAGCACTCAGAAAATCAAACAATACTCGTATGGCTTTTTTTTGTAAAAAGAAAATTATCAGACTAAAGCATTTCCAAAATCCAAAAAAACGAATTAAAATGAAGATTTTAATCCAAACGACGCATTATATGAAAAAAAGTAAAGAGAAGAAAAACGTTGATTTTTGAAAATCCTACACTAATTAAATAATTTTTTTTTCTCATTAATAAATTTTTTATTTTTATGGATTGAAAATAGAATATTTAAGACTAAAACTTTATTTGAATCCAATTTGAAATTGAAACATTTGGACGCTTACATTTTTGGAACATTTTCAGAGTCGCCTTGGAAAATTTATAATTTATTTATAATTGAAGTTTGTCAACTAAAAACGCTTTTTATCTAAGATTTTCAATTTCAAACCCTTTTAATTTTTAATTGTTGAAGTAGTGAGAACTGCATTTTTTAAAAATATGCTTAAAAATGGAAAATTTTTAAATACAAGATTTAAAATTTAAGAATTTTACAATTGAACTTAAAACTTGAAACAAACTTAAATGTAACTTACTTTAAACTTGTACATAAATTCTTAGAAAAGAGAAAAGATAGAAATATTATTTTAATATACAATATGTCATCATGTGATATGAAATCTGTGATATTTCATGTGATTGGATACATTTTTCTCCTAATTTTGTTTATTGTCTTCCATATATGCAACCTTCCTAATTGAACTAAATTATATGTGGATTAGTATATCCTTTGTCATTCTTGTAAGAAATAACAAATTTTACTTTTAATTAAAAAATCTTCATTTGAAGTTGGCGGGCGCGTAATTCATATTTTTTCAACAAGAGTCGCATGGGGCCTCCTTAGCAAGCTCACATTTTTCTGAAAAGCGCTATCATATTTTAAATTTACATAGTATATAAGTGATTTCCAGATATACTCAGCTATGTATTTCTGCGTTGCGTGCGAGCGTTTATATGTTTAAGTTAAAATAGGCGTCAGGTTTAAGTTAAGAATGTATTGCATAATATGAATGTGTCATGTATATATGCGGTTCAGGATTGGGCCTAGTGTCCACGCTTAAGTGTATGTTAGTAGTGTGTTGTTTATCTCTGTCACTACAGATATACTTCTTTCTTGCACTTAATTCTTTCTAACGATGAGTAATAATTTTTCGTATAGTGGATTTCAAAACCTCATATTCTTTTTATCTCGAAACAGTAAGGGTACGAGGTTTAGCGTTCGCAGATGATAAGGTTGTTACGGCAGAGTCTATCGAAGACCTACAAAGAATGTTGAATAAACTAAATG
>NC_046664.1:102326904-102348397 GCF_010883055.1 Belonocnema kinseyi | reverse complement strand
CGAGAGCCTGCATGAAAAAATGCATGGACATAAAAGAAGCTAGAGAAGTATGCCAGGACAGGAAAGTATGGCGGCAAATAGTTAATAAAATGAGTGTCAGTACAGTGAATGACGCCTGAAACAAAGACCTTGGCTTTTAATGGACCCAAGTGGGGAACCTTACATAACGACTTCGTGAGGTTCTTCACTTGGGGTGATTGCTAGAGAGATTGATCAGCAACCGGGGTCGGAGCAGTGTTGCGGAACGAACGTGTTATTTACTTAAATAGCACGAGAATTCTGGATCAATCTGAAAAATCTCTATCCCTTCCATACACTACTTCTTTCCCCTGCCGAGTGAGTCACGCCTACCCCGAAAGGGGAATGGCTTAATGGTGTAATAATAATAATAATAATAATTTATTCAAATGGAAGGTCTCTAAGTGTAACTTTTACACTCTGGGTACAAAGTGTATCTCTTTCTGGTTAAAAATTCGCGTATTTGGTTAAAAAAGTAGTCTTTTTTGCTAGAAACTTAATCTTCTTGTCTAGGGAAAATGAAAAATTTGTTATAGTTTAAGGTAGAGATTCTTTAAATTGGTATTTTTTTCTTTTATGTATCGAGAAAAATCTTAAATTTTCGTACAGTTTCTTGAGACATAAATTTTTGGTATTTGTCATAATAAAATATAAATTTTGCTAAAAAATTCTTCTAATTAATTCAAGAGTCATAATTGTGTTTAAAAATTCATTTCCTCGGTCAAGAATACTAACTATACATATACAACTTTTATTTCGGGTCCAAAGTGTATCTCTTTTTTTTTAAAAATTTGTGTATTTTGTTGGAAAATGTGTCTTCTTTTATAGAAAATTAATCTTCTTGGCCAGTGTAAATGAAAAAATAGTTAGCCTAAAGTGGAGAATTTTTAAATTGATATTTTTTTGCTTTTCTCATCAACAAAAATCGCTCTTGAAATGGGCTATTCCTAACCTCAAAATCTCAATAAACAAGTAAAAGCATATAAAAGTTTGTAAGCTTAAAAGTTTAATGAAGCTGGTTTTGTGGTGAAAGTGAAGTGCAAGCAGTTCAATCATACTTTTCTGCTTCTGAGTGAGATTAGTGTAACAAAATAGTATTTGTAGTTTTAAGTCCATATTTTTAGTTAATATTTATTATTTTCTATAAGTATGGACATTAACATTAATGAATATTCGCGTAAAGTATTGTATTAATTTCAATTTAAGTTATCAAATTTGACAGTTTATTGAGATTTTGAGGTTAGGAGCAGCCAATTTCAAGAACGATCTGCTCGTACGATTAAAAAACTCAAGTGATATTAATGAAAAGTTTCAACATTACATTCTTATTTCCCAGTTTAATGTAAATAAGTGATATTTTTACAAAAATCTATAAAGAAAAATTTTTCCCATGAGAAATACCGAAAATGTACGTCTCACAAAACTGTACAAAAATTAAAGATTTTTCTTGATAAAAAAAGCAAAAAATACCAATTTAAAAAATCTCCACCTCATGGTAACCGATTTTTCATTTTCCCCGGCCAAGAAGATTAAGTTTCTAGTAAAGAAGGCAACTTTTCAATAAAGTACATAAATTTTCAAACAAAAAGAGATGCACTTTGAACCCGAAGTAGAAATTTTATATGTATAGTTAGATATTAAATTAAAAAAAAGAATTTTGACATGAAATACTTGTATTTTTGACCAAGGAAATGAATTTTTAAATACAATTATGAATCTTGAATTAACTAAAAGCATTTTCAAGTAAAATTTATATTCTCCTATGACAAATAACGAAAATTTACATCTCAAAAGAACTGTACGAAATTTCAAGTTTTTTCTCGATACAAAAAAGAAAAAAATACCAATTTAAAAAATCTCTACCTTAAGCTAACAATCTTTTCATTTTCCCTAGCCAAGAAGATTAATTTTCTACAAAAAAAGACTATTTTTTTAACAAAATACGCGAATTTTTAATCTGAAAGAGATACATTTTTTACCAAAAGTGAAAAGTTTATATGCACAGTCAGATATTAAATATTCAGAAAGCGAAGGCTGCGTCTAGTCGTCCCGAATTTTGGGATAAATGGCATTTTTTTCTTGGGACATCTAGCCTATTTTCACCGTTTGGCCAATCGTCCTGAAAAAATGCTAATAGTGCAGTTATGATTTATAAAATAAAGCTATCTTCAGTCCTCGAGCCTTGCACTATGTTTCACCTATATTATCTTTAAAATTTTATTTTGATATGATAGAGAACACTAATTCCTGTTAATCAATTTACACAGTATCTATCATAGAATAATCTACGTTCCTATCGCCACCTCTCACTTCATTTTTAGTTTATAGTTTTATCAGCTGACCTACCTCTACCAACATCAAGATAATTAGGTTATGTGCAGCGAAATCTATTAAGAAGAAGCTTACTATCAACTTATTTTGAATATTATTATTTAAATTTCGAAATATACAGACAAATCATTGATATTTTATTTTCTAAACTAACATCATTAAGGCCTTGTGAGAATAACCTCAAAAATTGTGGCTCACATGTTTTTCAAAATCAACTTACGTTCACACAAAACGCAATATCAAGTTAAAAATTTTGGCAATTAAATACGAAGCACTAAGAAACGTTTTTCTGGGCATAAAATTTTATAATCATGAAAAAAGCAACAAAAAATTTACATAATAACTTTTTTCATTATTATTAAAATTTAGGACCACTCAAACGTTTCTTAGTGCTTCATATTTAGTTTCTCATATTTTCAACTCGATATCGCGTTTCATGTGAAGGAAAGTTGATTTTGAAAAACATGTAAACAGAATTCGTGAGGTGACGCTCACATGGCCTTAATGTAAACAATGATTATTTTGATTTAAATTTCCTTATGGATAGATAGTTTTTCGAAAATTTTGAATTGAAATAAAAATGAAAATTAGTTTGCGATGGAATAAATGATAGGATAAACTTTCGAAAGAGAGTATTGGAAAATTAGCTGGAAAAAGAGAGATATTTTCATGGAATCGACCGTCCTCCTACTCTCCTCATTCTCTTTTTGAGCTTTCCCCCACTGACTCCGAGTGTTATTTTAATAAACTCCTTAAAAAAATTTGTAAGGGGAGGAAGTGCAACTTAAATTATTCATCTGTCTAGTCAGAAGGGCGCCCCAACCCTCCCCGAGGGACACTCAAAAGAGTTGCGGTTGTGACTTTCATTATGTTTGTGACCAATCATCGACGTTCTCCAAGATGTTGGCGAGGGGCAGGACTGACAACTAAATTATATATAACCACTTACAATGGTACCTTTTTGTCCATGCTCCCCCAAGAGACATTGGAAATTGGTAAGAATGTAACTTGAATTATTTCTGTGACCAGTCACAGAGGTGCCTTCCAGCACACGACCAGGCGCTGGAAAAGAAATAAGAGCGTGAATTGATGTATTTTTGTGACTAGTGACAGGGGTGCCCCCCCCCCTCCACGAAGCATTGAAAAGGAGTATGTGTGTAACATAAATAATTACTTTGACTAGTCAAAGGGGTACCTACACGCCCCATGAGGTGCTGTAAAAAGGGACAGGGTGAGACCTTATATTGTTTCTGTGATCAATCACAGGGGTACCTTTCCGCCTCCATAATGCGTTGAAAAAGGGGTAGGGTGTGACCTTAAATTATTTCTGTGATCTGCCACAGCAGTGCCTTCCCGCCTCCACTAGGCGTTGAAAAAGGAGCAATGGTGTGATCTTACATTTCTATGACCAGTCACAGGAGTGTCTTCCCGCCCCACGGGGTGTTGGAAAAGGGGCAAGGGTGTGATCTTATATTATTTCTGTGACCAGTCACAGAGAGTACCTTCGTGCCCCCAACGAGGCGTTAGAAAAGGGATAGAGGTGTGATCTTACATTATCTCTGTGACCAGTCACAGGGGTGCCTTGCCGCCCCTCATGAGGCGTTGGAAAAGAGGTAGGGGATGTGACCTTAAATTATTCCTGTGATCAGACACAAGGCCGTCTTTCCCCTTATGAGATAGTGGAAAGGTTTATGGGTGTGACCTAAATTATTTCTAGTAGTAAGTCCTATTTAAAGAATTTCTAAACTTTTTACCAAGATATTCATTATTTTCACAAAAAAATGGTTCTTACGGAAAAATGTTCATTATATAAACAGAGTATTTTTTAAAGGGTCTTTTACTTTTACCTGAAGACTTTTGATGAATTTGTATTGGTAACTGAAATAAATAAATAAAAATATGTAATTTTCATAGTTTTATCAAGCTTTAAATGATAAAACCAAGATCCAATCAAAGCGAGCGCAAATCATAGGGAAGTTTCGAATGAACTTGAAGCTACAGTTACACAGAGCAAATTGGGAAAAATTTGAAATGGATTTGGATGAGTTAAAGCAAAGGACTGCACTTCATAAAATATATATTGAATTTAACTGCTTGATTCCACTTGATTCATTATTTTTCAATCCGTGGGCCTAATTTATTATTCGCCTGGCGTTTTTTATTAGAATTATCCCGATTTATGTATTTAGTTATTCCTAAACGGATGCAGTACTTCACAATAACTTTACCGATGTAAATACAGCTGAACACAGCAGATATTTTAACTGTCTACTGCCTTCTATCGATATAACTGGGGATACATTTTGTGCGGCCAGACTTAATTGCTCGAATATTGCTTACTTTGGGCGTTCTATGGGTTAGTCCAATTAAGTCCAATTAAGTACAAAATCAAGCACAGATCGGCTTTCTTAACGTAAGTTTTAACAATTAAAACTTCTGAATACTTGGAAAAGTTTCAGGATTTGGCTGGGATTGCATCCACTGATTCTTATAATTAAAATAACCTGTCTATTCATAATGACACCCACTATGGGCGTTCTATGGTATGCCCAATGTAAGTCCAATCAAGAAATGAAACAATAAATTGGCTTTATTAACATAAGTTTTAATAATTAAAAATTCGGAATAAGAGGAAAAGTTCCAGTATTTCGATGAGATTGCATGAACTTACTCAAATAATTAAAATAATCCATTAATTTATTTAGAATGCCCACTAGGGGCATCATATGGGTATACCGAATGAAAGCCCAATCAAAAAATCAAACACTGATCGGCTTTATCAATATGAGTTTTGATCAGTAAAAATTCGAAATAATTAGAAAAGTTTAAGGATTCGAGTAGGATTGCATCCAGTTTATATTAAGCTTTTAATTAATTTTACTTTTAGTTATCTAGGTTGCCCAGTTGGGGCCCAATTATAAGTTGGACTAAGCTGGGCCAATTTTCACATGGGTTTGCTTGATAATAATTGATGTGATTTGTTGAATATTCATTTCTTTGGTGGAAAACAATTTTCTCGGTTCAAAATTCAACTATTGTTAAACAATTTAAGTAATTTGTTGAAAAAGCGTCATTGTTCCGTAGGAAATGTACTGTTTTGATTAAAATTCAACTATTTGGTTCATGTATGCATTTTATTAAAATTTCGTATTTTTTATTTTTCTATATAATCTTCTGCATTTTAAAAGCAATTAATTAGTTACAAATTATATATTTTGTTTGAAAATGGATATAATTGGTTGAGCATAGGTATTTTTGGTAGAAGATTAATCTAAGGTTGAAAATTAATTTTTTGGCCTAAAAATTCATATTTTTGGTTGAAATTTGATCTGCTTGCTTACAATGAACTGCAAATTTTTTTCGAATAAATTCATCCGGCTACTGGCAGTCTGATGTAGTCGCATGCATTTTCTTCACGAGTAAAATTTTTTCATTGACATACAGAATATTCCACTTAACTTAATCTTTGTTTCCGAACATTGACAGTAATTTACAGAATGTGAATATCGTCGCAGCGGATATCACTAATTTAACAGAAGGCCTGTAATTTTAAACTTTATAGATCTGAAGCCACTTCCGAAGGAGATACTTAAAGAATATGACCATCAAAAAAAGGTGGTGAAGTTAGGCACAGTAACGTACAGAATGCAAGTGTTTTCTCAGTTGAACGATTTACAAAAATTAGTGTGTTACAACAATTGTTTATTCGATGGAACTGTACGTTCTCAGCTTTCAAAATACCTTACTTACTGTGAAATGAATGCACATCGAAATCAAAATGAAGTTTGAGTATGGGGCTGTAAAATTTGATGAATCGTTTGACCTGTCGTTTTTTGGTGAAATATATAGTACAATAAGAATTTTTATGATATCTGTATAAAATTATATGCGTAAAAGTGAACTTCTTCCACCAAAAGTCGTAGATTTTATCTGGTCCTGGCGCTGAAAAGTTTTCAGTTCTAGTGATAACTTTCTTCACTTCATCAGCACTAATTATTTGACACTTCTCTTCTGGATGTTGCAACAGTTGTCTCTGGCTAAAGTTACGAAACAGTGACGTATCTAAAGCGTCTTCATATAGCTTTTGAGTATCTCCATATACTTGTTCCTAGAAGATGCACATGACGTTTTTGTGGAAAAGGTGGAATTTGTTTGAATCCACTTTACTCGCCTTACAAGGGGCTCTGTGGCTATTGAAAAAGCTATTATTTCTTGAGTTCAGTGCTGCTTGATGGTCAGCAGTTTGCAATGGTTCAGTGTGTTATTTGCTTTCTTTAAGTTTCGAGCAAGTGCCCTAACTTTGGCTTTTTTGCCTTTTTAATTTTAAACTGAAGCTGTGCAATACGCTCGAGAGTCTTACCCAGCGTACTGAAGTAGCATTACTTCGATTTTTGCTAAGTAGGGAGACCAGCTTTTCGCAAACAACACAGTTTAAATTCCAAAGATCAAAATATTCAGAAAGAAAATCAGGGAGAGCAGTATTAGCTTTAGCTAATTTATCCATTCGGAGAAAAACTTTTTGGTGGATTTTTGATCTCCTATTTCTTATGTTGGCATTATCGACTATCTCTTCTTGATACAAAGCTTCATTTCCCCCTTTTACAATCCTTGTGCAGGCAGTAAATAGGTACTATAAAGCCATGGGCATGAGCTTTGGACTGGACAAGTGTGCCTGTGTCCATCTGCACTAAGCAAGAATAGAAAATATATCAACGCGTGCCGATCAGGGTCTTCAACTCATAGGTGAACATACCATTCAACATCTTGGTGATGGGGAAACAAATGCATATCTTTAAATACCGCAAGCGGAAACCCTAGATGTGATAGACGAAGAATAAGATCCATGCGACCAATATTTAGGCCGTGCCTATACTGCATTACACGTTTGGTGCCTTCAAATTAAACGTCGATGAGTTGAAGCAATTTGTCCGAAGCCCACACAAGATTATGACAATCTATCAAAGTCATCATCGAAAAACGGTTTGAGCTACAGCCTGCTCAGTTCTAAAAAGCACAGATTCTCTAATGCGACTCATACACCAGCATGAAGTTGTCAATGTTGCGGCGTTTCTCTACAGAGCCGCAGATAGCGCCGCAGAGGAGCTTGGTCTCCCATTTGATTCCAGCGACATTACACAGTTGGCATAGCATAACTAATACCTTTCGTGCTTAAAAGTCGTGTACATGAAGCAGAAAATTCGCTTCTACTAAAGGAACTTTCTAAAAAAAACCCCTTCGTGGTTAATTCTACGGCATTATACGCAGAGAAGAGCTATCGATGGGTCTATCCAACATGTTTCTCAAATCTGCTGGATTGAGATCGCAGACGGAGGGATTCCTTTTTGCCTGACAAGACGGCGTTATAGACACATTAGTTTACCGTGAGCGCCGAATGAATATACATGTAGGCGATGTCAAATTCCGAGCGTTCAAGCAAGAGCCAGAAACAATTGGACATGTTCTCAGTGGATGCTTAAAGTATGCACGCATCGGGTACATAGAGAGACACAAAGCAGCTTTAAAACGGACTGGAGCCCGTTGTAGATAATTAACAGTGTAAGATTCACTGGAAGTTCTCGTTTTCCGCGACTCAACGTATCAGTGCTACAAAGACTAAAATTATCCTTCAAGATCTAAAGACCAAGATAATTTACGTGATTGAATTAGCGGCACCAGCCGATGTAAAATATCACGGCAAAGGAGGAAGAAAAACGGGCGAAATATCAGGCTATTTCTTTCGAGATGAGCAGGCTGTACCAAGGCTACAAAGCCCATCTTGTGGTTCTAATAATCGGCTGCCTTGGAGGTATGAAAGCCTCATTTCTTAGTCAACTCAACAAAATCCCGGCTTGCCAGCATCAGGTTCAGACGATCACGGGATGTTGTATTTTACATGCAAAATACCGTATGGACCTGCCACAGATATCTGCTGGATATATTGAAACTTCTATATCCCTGTCTTCCTAGGATATAGATATGATATCATGGTATGTTTTTTGTATATTTCGAGGATATTTACGTGGATATAAAAATTTCCTCTTGATTTCCATCATTTCTCTTACTTTACTCATTTATCCCCTCAGCTGCTCCCCTTCATATTCCTTTTCTTATCTTCTTTGCTCTTCTCTAGACTTTATGTATCTTCTCTTGAACATCTCATATCCTTGATCAATTGCATATCCAAAAAATCCCTTGTTTGAATAGAAAAATTCATTTATTTTCTCTTCTCCTTTTCTTATTTTTTCTCCTTTTATTTTGTATTCTTCTTCTTATCTTCCTAACTTATATTTTCTGTTCTAAATTTGTTTATATACGTGCAGAAATCTTGCTGTGGGCCTAGTAAGTTTCTGATCTGGTAGCCCTCCTTGGGGCGTGGCCGTGGTTGAGCAAATTGACATCGGCCACATATGGTTGTAACGCTTTGGCAGTTAATTAACCTACTTAGTGAAATATTGCCAGAGTCCTCCTAGCTGTGTCGAACAGTCCCATAGTATCTAAAATTGTATTGATTGTACAGAAGAAAAGTTACTAACTAATAAAAAAATACTTTTATTACTTTTCAATTATGAATATACTTTTTCATAGAGCTTTTTGAAGGCTGTAGGATTAGGAAAAGCTTGTTGTCATCATCGTTTCTCAGCATATGATGGCACCTTTTCTTCTCTTCAACGAATCAAATTATTACAAATCATTGATTTTTCATCTTGAAAAATGATGTTATCTCACTTAAGCTAGAAAAAATCGCGTAGAAAAGCATAATTATTCTCACTTTGTTCAGCCGTTCCCTTAATTCTTCATAATTTGAGAAAGCCATTTAAAGAACTGAATTTTATTTACATCTTGGTTGAGCCGATGTCGCTGTTTCTTAATTTATGCAGTCAATTTTTTATTAAAATATTACTTTAATGAAGATATGTGTTTAATGACAAAAAAATTAAGAATATAGTATGGAAATTGACCAAAAATTACTAGGTTAGTATATAAGCACGCTGCAACAAGCTATCTCTAGTGAAAACCAGACTTAGGAAAAGCTTGGCCAAACATCCCTAAACGAAATTGTTAATATAACTTGCACTAAGATGCCATCCAATAAATTGTTAATCGGATCAACGAGAGTTGATTTTTTTTGTAAATATTTTTTTTTGCTTTTTTCATAATTATTCAAATTTAGGACCAGACCTACGTTTCTTAGTACTTCTTATTTATCATCCCAAATTTTCAACTCGATTTGGTGCTTCGTGTGAAAATAAGCTAGGAATTAAAAATTTTTCACGGGATTCTTGATCAGTTTTAGATAAACTATGACATGCCTTTTTATAATAGAAAAATTTCTTTCTTCTTTGGTTATTTGATTCATTAATATTCTTCTTTTCTATGATAAAGAAATACTTATATAAATAATTTTGGGTTATTATATTAAATTGGATTTAATTGAGTTCGATACGAAATGTTTACTTTCTTGCAATCTTAAACTGGTTAACAAAGTATAACCAAAGTAAGTACTTATTATTGAAATAGAATGTGTCTTTTCGGAAGTAATTTTGCATGCTAAATGCGAATATGAACTATAAATTTTGTTTTATCTTAGACAGTTCTCCAGATAATCACAAAAAACTTTGTAAAAATTAAGTTTTTATAAAAATTTCGTCCAAAAATTAACTTTTGAAAGTGAAATTGAGATAATTTTCTTCTTTTTTTTAATTTACAGACAGTACAAAAGAAGTTTTGTATTTACAGCGCTGACCATTCGCAAGTAAATTAGAAAATTTGGCCGCAAAAAGGAAATTTCTTAATTGTACGCAGGAAAAAGTCTTTTAGAAGAATATATAGTTTGTTGGCTCAGAGAAATGTTTAAATGTCTAAAAAAATGGTTTGCTTGTCCAGACACAACATTTTACTCAGTGTACTAAAATTCTGCTAAACTAAATAGAAGTTACGCAAATTCTGTTCGATTTTTCTTGAATTCTTATAAATTATTTTTAATCCACTTGAATTTTTCTGAATACAATTGAATTTATTTTAAAAATTTCCAAGAATATAATTCATATTGAATAAAAGGACCTTCAATTCAGTGTTATAAACAATTCATCCAAATCATGCATATGCTCTTTTGTGAACAATTTCGCTACTCTTACTTATATAGTATGAACCGTGATTAGTGAAAAACACTTTTTCTCAAACAATCTCCAAAACTTATAGTATTTGCCGAAAATCTGGTTTAGGTTTGTTTTTAGAAAAAAGCACTTTGGAAATCACACATTCCATTTCACAAATGAATGTCACATTTTGTTGACCTCGAGTGAGAATGCAAAACGCAAATGTGCCAATAAAGGAAGTAATTCGCGCGTGCTCGTCTGGAGGAACGAAGAACGTGTTGCAAAGAAAGGCAGATGGGCCGGAGAGTTTTCAAAGGAAGACGAGACAATCGTAGATAAATGCGCAAAGCACTTGTGCTTCCATTGGATTGCGTTGTGTGCACACTCGTTGTATCTATGTACGAACAAGTGTACATATTCGCTTACCTACCGAGCGCAGTGCAAGGTGAGATTGCGAGTTTCTCGTCTGGTCCTTTTCCATCGGCTCTTTCTCCACCGTATGTCTTTCTCGATACCTTCTTCTTCATCATCATCATCATCATCATCATCATCATCATCATCTGAGAGGTTTGAATCACTGACGGGTGGCACAGCAAGGTATATCCCGGTATGGCATATGCCATATGGCTAATGGCTTCCGCGTTGCTCACCGTCAGTGATAGAACCAGACAAACCCGCGCCGACGACGATGAGAATATGCGATGTAGTGTCAGGGATCGTATTCGTGCCCCTCGTTACTGTATAAGGTGCCCATGATTTGGTGATTTGAATTTTGTTATGAAAATTGACATTGACTACAAAACTTATATTCATTTACTGTAACTTTAATTTTTAATTAAATGGATTTCAAAGGTACAAGTTCCACTATTCATCTTTCAAATTTAACTTAATCTAATTATGTAATCTTGTAAACACAATTGTAATCTTTTGAATTCATTTGTCATTATTTGTAATCGCGCTAATTTATTTATGAAGGAATGAGACGCAGGTCAAAGATGTCTAGACTGGAGAAGGATGAAATATCCTAATCCCAATATAATTTTCCCTTTAAATAAAAAACCTACGAGAGCACCCATTATTGAAGAACAATACGCACCGGATGATAATTTCTCTGTAAGAGAGCACTATAATAATACTTCGTGAATGTAATATACCATATGAATGGGAACACGAAGTAATGTGCTACTCCATATGTATTACTGTTTTGTCTGAAGTCGAAACGAAGGCAGACAATTGGTTTGAACCACAAGATAGACAAAGCCATTCCTCTCCTATCATCTAAATTCTCAACATTTCATGGTTGTATACGTGGACTTTCCCAAAGATTCTTTTTAAGGCAATAAAATATTAAAGAATAACGATTGTTTGTCATCCTGATTGAAGGTAATAATGATTGTTCATTCTACTACTACTGATTCGTTATCCCAGAATCATAAAAAGTGTCTTTCACTTTGTGATTTTAGACCATAAATTACAATCGTTTTGACGTTAAAGGATCGTTTCAGTGCAGGCCTAGAAGAGTTGATCATCAAAGACACTAATTCAAACAAATAGAGAAGAAAACAGTTTAACTCGTGTTACGTAACAATCTGCGGGATTTTTATTAAACTCACATTACTCCTGATAGAGAGCTTCTTCTTCGAAGCATGCATCAAAATCGAGGGATGTCGAGTGACGATTTAACACACGGTTGGTCATCGACTTTTCATAATGAAAGCCATGTGCAAGAAAGACTTTGAATCATCGATGCACATTATATATGGGATACGTATACAGCACGTCATTATCATAGCTTGCAATTACTATCGAGCATCAACTCGTAGATTAAAGATATATATGTTTTTTCCATTTTTATTTTTTTAATCATTTGCTTCTATTATGTTATTATTGTAGCATGAATGTTATGTTGGGTACGTTCATTTTCATGGCCCATCAGTAGATATCGGCACGAATAACCGTCGTCAAGTGACAACTTATTGTTTCCTGGTATAAATATTCAGCGTGTCACCCGGGGGTCAGCCTGGCTTCCTCGATGGCCGAACGCTTCTCCGCGTGTTGGTGCGTACGTGCATATGTTAATCCCTCACAATGGAATCTTCTACAATGGCCTTTGTCCATTGCACGGGAAAAGAAATGAAAAACGAGACTCTCGATCAACCGATTCAGGGGTTCTGAGGAAGAAAAGAGGGTACAAGTGCGAATACCTTGCTTTTGGTACTGAAAAAGGACACGTGCCAGATATTTTCAATGTTTAATATGTATTACGGAAAAAAGTCGGTAGAGTGAAAGGTCATTTTATATCATAAGGAGTATAGGTTGCAAATATTACAGTATGCAAGTATCAAAAATCATTTAGGAAAGGAAAAAACAGGAGAGAAATATAGAAGAAAAAGAATTTAAAGAGGAAGGGGTAACCATAAAGTTACCGAGGAACTTTCGCAAATGTTTTGAACGACATAGGAAAAAGAGGTAAATTGGACAAATATGATACAATACAAAAGCTAGGTTTTAAGAATTCGAAGATAGAAATGAATGAAGACATTGAATTATGTGAATGAGGAGTTTTAACATCTGAACATTAAGAAAATGAGGAGCAAGTAAATGCTGAATTTGCTGAATATAAAGAATTTGAGGAACGAGAGATGTAAAAGTAGAATGAGTTAGGAGCTTTAAAATTGATAAGAGGAGGTTAGGGAAGGCAGAGGAAGAGAAAGTTGATGATTAGTGCAGTAAATCAATTAGAGATAGGAAGAAGGGGAGAAGGGTTCAATACACTAATCAGTAATGAGAGATACGAAAACTAAGACCCAATATAGGTGACAGATGGAGACTATTAAAAGTTGAGAAGTAAAGTTTTATACAATATATAATGAAAATTTATAAAATAATAAAATATCAATTAACAAATAAGTATATTGACAAAAATCTACACACACACAAACACACACATATATATTCGACTCTTATCCTCAAAAGCTAATTTTAAAGTTTCATCACCAACATGATATCTAAAAGGTTTAACAAGGTGCAAAGTTTGTCACTAGCACAAATTCAATTTGCAGGTGAGCAAAGAAATGGAATAAAATCACTATTGTTCCTCACAAAACACCCTTTTTTTGGCACCACGCATGCAAGTCATCTCGGCAGGACCTGTGGACCCTTCCGCGGTGCGATATAATCCCTCGACCTTTGATCCAAACAGAATAGGGTAGAATAGAATGACGAAGAAAAAACACTTAATAAACACGTCTTACAGCATCAGCGGAGTGCATAACATGCACGAGCCATGCGCCCAGATGAAGAATCCTGCTTCCGTTCTCTCACTTCCTCCTTTTTCAACTTTCCCTTTTATCGTCTCTCCTCATTCAATCTCTCTCCCTCACTCTTCACCCGGTAACGCGGAACATAATGGATAAATGAGATTTTTTGCGTGCGATTGAGATCCGAGAGCAGGATGGGTGGCATCATTGTCTCCCTGGGGAGGGACCGAAAGTGTACCGATGATAGGGTGCATCCCCCGGGAGCTGAGGGCTCGTAGAAAGGGTTGACAGAGAAGGCTTTTAATTCTTGCGATACAGTTCTGCCATTGTCGATAAAATGCATCGACTGGATTCTCATAAATACGAAGTGAAAAAACAAAAGAGAATCCTCAATTATTTGGATTTGGGAAATTGGGAAAATTGGATTGCGCAGAACTAAATAGTAGAACTAATAAGGAAGCATGAGGTCTCTTGCATACTAAAGAAATCTTCTATAGTTTCCCAAACATTTCAGGTAGAAAAGTAACGGATTTTTTCGAATTTATATCGTAGAACTTAAAATTATACGATACTTGTAGCGTATAATTCTGAAACATTATTTTCTGCATCAAAATACGTAAGTTCAATAGGATGGAAGTATTTGCACAGGAAGAACTGGGATTAAAAACCGCGGCAGTTAATGCGTAAAGTGAGGTAACGCCCAGCAGGGTATCTGCGTTTGGGTTAAATTCACCCCAACGAATCAAAGATTTTACCAGCTGACTCCGCTAGAGGCAGTACGTATATTGAAACTTGTAACGTGCTGTCTGAAGCAGATTTCCCAGAGAAATCTTTGAGTTGACACGGTGAGCTTATCTCAGTGACAGTTAATCTGCTGAGTATTACCCCACTTCGCACATTCTCTGCAACGCTTCTTACTTCCAGTTTTTTCTGTGTACAATATTGAAACTTATTACACCATTCGTTTTAAAATACTATTATCTGAATGAAATAAGAAAAAGTTTAAAAGTTGCATTACCGATTATAATAAGCATATAGGCTTGGAAAGAAACATGGAATGAATAAAATATTTAAATTTGAGATTGCAAGGTACTGGAAGAATTTCACATCAACTAAAGGGTTTATCACATTAGCCTTGGCGCCTTTTGTACTTCACCGAGGTGCCACTTGATTTTTTTATGCTAACATTTTGAGTTAACGAGGAGTTTAAAAAGAAAAGGGGTTCTTAGCGAAATACACATAACAGCAAAGAATCGTCTGAAACTCGTGGCCGGTTTCTCTCAGGCAAGGATCGAATTCATTCGCTGAGTCCGTGCACGGCTCGTACATCAACCTGTCATAATTAATAGCACCTTTTTGTGCCCGAGTCTCCCTTGGATCTTAACACTTTGTCTTATGGGCACGGTGCAACGTAACAGAAGGGCTCTTTATACTATTATGCAGGCCGCACAAAATTCACACTCGAACAACGGTGGGAATGAGGAAATGTCGAGTCATACTATCTTTCAGCATCCAACGTTCACCAACCAACATTACGTGGTCACTTCATCCAAATATAATTCCTTTATTTGCTCCTAAAAATTACATAATCAACACATACCACAAACATTTCATTTTAAGATTTTAGAATCTAAAAAATGAAATAACGCATATCCTATTTTGAATTATTTTCATTTTACAATGTTTGAAGGTAAATAATGTATATTTTAAAGATTCGGCTTGGGAGGTATCGTTCTTCCTAACCAGTATAATTTAGAGCGACACCGTATAATTGGCGATCTCGAAAGTCGATGCAAAAGCACGCGCCAGGGAACCTTGGTGAAACAATCCTGCTATTAATTCCCGGTCCCTGTTTTCCCGGTTTCACGTTTACAAATTGGCATGATGTCGCGACGACGGTGCAAGATTTCGACACCGGAGCGCGAGCCTGTCGGATCCGCCTAATTAAGGAAGTTCCGTATAATGCAAAGATAATTAATTGAGACACAGATTAATGCCTCGACATTAGTTTGTTCGTCCCACTTGACGTGGCTGGATTTCGTTTCACGCTTTATCGTTCAACTTCAACGATTCTTCATTCGTCTCCACTTGCCCAGGCACAGATCCAGAGAAGTTTTCCGTTGGGGGGGGGGGGTCACAAACTTGTATATATGTGTTGTGTTTATATACACACACCCACACCCGCCCACACACACACACATGCACCATATTATGGTAAGTCAGAAAATCCTGGGTAGGGAGGGGGGGGGGTCAATCCCTACTACGCCACCATTGTGTATTCGCACCTGGATTTGCCACCCTTAAAATGACAGTGTAAGTCATCTGAGAAAATATCACATCAAACCAGATCAGTTTGTTCGATTCATGAGTACACTGATTGAAATTATTAAAAATATTAACTTTTTCAAATTTAGAAAGCAAGTATATATAAAATGAAGAATAGTCATGAATAATGAATACTGGTGCATTTTTCAAGCAATTATTTTTTTGATTACAAAAACTTAGCGTTCAAAAGCGTTCAACGCTTTTTAGAAAATAACGAAAAATTAAATGAAAAAATTAACATTCTGGTAAATTCTCATACTTTTGTTAAAAATTTGGGAAATATAATCATATTTTAGAGAAATGTTATTTTTTACTTTTGTGTTTTACCGTACTTTGTAGGCATAATGATTATAATTGCTAATATTATTATTTGCAACATTCTACACAACTCTATTAGAATAGTTCTTATTAAAACTAACTACAAAGAATTATGAGAAATGACTACTAGGCTCACTGGAAATTTTGTTGAAAAAAGTTGCAAAACCTGGGTTTGCGTATATTGAACTTTTCTATAACATTTTAGAGCAAAATGTCCATCAGAAAAAATCAACTATAGACCAAATTCTGAACAAATTAAGAAAAAGAACCTTCCATCTTCAGTAGGAATATCGAGTTATGATCCTTCAAAATAACCGGGTTTTTTTGCAAAGTAGCTAAAAAATAAAAGTTTGAAGTATGAATATGTATTTCGGATACTGTTAATTTTACACACAAAAATCAGTTATTTAGCCCGAATGGGTCAAATTAATCGTGTTCAGTTTTCTCAAAATAGATCGTTTCTGGAGGAGACAACGTGAAAGACATTACGGGAAAAGTTACAAAAATTTCCTGGCGATCATATTTAAGCTTTGAGTACTTTGCTAATGTATATTCATCTGTAAATCTTTAAAAAAAAACCCTTCTTCAGTATTCTCAAAATATTGATCAAAAGCTATTCTATATACATACTGTGTTTAGCCTACAGGAAAAGAAAGAAAATGAGTTCTTCAAAAATTGATATTTTTTATTTATTCTCATATTATCAACATTTTAGAATAATTGTTTTGATGTAAAATAGCGCAAAGTACATTTTTTCGCTTATTGACTGTCGACAACAGATATATCTGCTTTAAATATTTTGATACAGTAAGTTTCACAGAGAATAACATAAAATGCGCAGAAAATTGATATTGTATCTCTGTATGTTTACTTGAATGTTGTAGCGACGCTAACCCGTGCAAAAATTGACCTACTTTGCCTTATTTGAAACGTGGCGCTGACAAGGCCCATACCAGTTTTTCTGCTTTTAGAAAATGAATAAAATTATGATGGGGCACCAACGGGACATTAAAAGATATATATATTTTACACTATGAAGCCTATTCCCTTTCGGGGTAGGCGTGACTCACTCGGTGGGGAAAAGGTGTGACTCACTCGGTGTGGAACGGACAGAGAATGTAAGGTTCCCTACTTGGGTCCATTAGTGGCCAAGGTCTTTGTTTCAGGCGTCTTTCACTCTACTGACACTCTTTTTATTAACTATTAGCCGCCATACTTTCCTCTCCTGGCATACTTCTCTAGCTTCTTTTATATCTATGCATTTTTTCATGCAGGATCTCGTGTTTATGTGACTTCTTATGTCTCTTCAAACTAGGGTCTCTTTCACACATTCTAACCATTCTTTCCGCGGTCTACCTCTGGGCACGTTGCCATTTACTTTACCTTGATACACTTGTTTCGTTAGTCGTTCATTTGGCATTCTCTCAACATGCCCGAACCAACTTAACTGATTTCTTTCCCATGTGTCTACTAGCGTCTCTTCTGCACCACATTCTTTTAGAATTATCTCGTTACTTACTTTGTCCATCAGAGTTTTCCCGCATATCATGCGCATGAATCTCATGTCAATTGCGTTAATTTTACTCTTATCTTTTTCTTGAATAGTCCATGTCTCGCTACCGTATAATACAGTCGGTACAAATATAGAATTATCTACTGCCATTTTAGCTTTATTTGATATATTTTCATTTCAGATAAGGGGCCCTGCTCTACCACTAACCTTCTTACCTTTATGTATGTATTCCTCATTTATCTTCCCGTCCCGAGTAAATAAGCTACCAAGGTATACGCATTTATCACCTTGTTTAATTCACTCATCATTTAATAAAATATTGCATAGTATTTTCTCACTCTTTCCTTGGAACACCATATTTTTTGTTATATTTGCGTTCATTTTGAGGCCCATGCTCTTCATGCTTGCATCCAGTTTATTCAACATTCTTTGCAGGTCTTCGATAGACTCTGCCATAACAACCTTATCATCTGCGAACGCTAACCCTCGTACCCTTACTGTTTCGAGATCCACACCCCCTTCGTCGAAAAGAGCCGTTCTTAAACACTTGTCTATAAATAATATAAATAACCATGAAAACATACCGCATCCTTGTCTAACTCCCTGAATAGTAGCGAAACAGTCACTCGAATTCTCATTTACCCTTACACTCGCTTTGCTACCCGCATGTATTGTGTGTATAGCTTGTAGGAGCCATCCATTGACTCCATACTCTTTCAGGACTTCCCAAAGTTTACTTCTATCTACCTTTTTAAAAGATTTTTCTAGGTCAACAAATGCACAGAAAACTTTTTTTCCTACTCTCAAACCTTTTCCTGTTATTTGCCTTAAGCTATATATTTGATCCATACATGACCTTACGTAATTAATAAGCTAATCCCTCTGTAATTATTGCAGTCGCTTTTATCTCCCATTCTTTTGTATATTGGTACGATAATCGCTTTTTTCCAATCGTCTGGAACGTCTCCCATCTCGAACCATAAATTTATCAATTCACACAGTCTATGTGGAATGTACTCGCCGCCGTGTTTAAGCATTTCAGCGTTAATACCTCTCGTGTAGGAATCCAATCAGGGATCCGGTCGGGTCCCAGCCGGATAGCCTCGCTCTAAGCCGGGCGCTGGTCGGGGAATCCGGCTAAAACGTCACGGTAAACTGGTCGGATCCCAGCTTCAATACCGGCCGGGATACGATCGAGTAATCCGGCCAAAAAGAGGTTAAGAAATATTGCTTCAGGCGAGAAATTGGTAACTTGTTTTGTATTTAAGGCTCATTTTAAAGATTACGGTGAACTTTAAAAGTCAAATCAAGTGAACCAATTCTGGCAAGAAAGTTGAAGTCGAATTTTATTCCCTGATGATAGAATCTCATAGCAATTTGGAAGACACGAGGTGATTTAAAGTTCGGGAGGAAGAAAGTAAAAACTGTATACACAAGACTATATTTTAATTAAAAATAATAATTATTCGCGCAGGAAGTGGGGGTTTCAAACTAATTACTGAAATAAGGTTGATTTTAACCACGAGTCTCGATTTTATTTGCGAACTTCGAAGAGACGACGTGACGTGAGTGCAAGCAGCATTCTCGTTTCAGGTGCGAAACGGAAAATTACTGAGTGTCTATGCAGACGATAGATACAGCAGGTGCTATATATGGCGGTAAATTTGAAATTGTATAGGCTAAATATTGTCTGAATATAGAGAAGTTTATAGATCCATAATCACGTCCCTGATACTATCACGGCTCTTAGAAAATGTGTACTGGCTCCCAGCCATAGGATATAACCAGGGTTGGCCTTGCCAGTAACCGGCCGGCCCCGGAATACGTGATTCGAGAAAATTGTAGCACGAACGGCTGCCGCCCGGTTCCTGTCATTGAAACCCAGCCAGGGGTAGCCCGGCCGGGATCCGACCAGATACCTTGTTGTATTAGGACAAACCGGGGAAATTTCTACACGGTCTTCTACCCCGACAGCCTTACCGTTTTTCAAGTTCTTAATTATATCCCCAACCTCAGTGACACAGACTTTCTCAATTGAGTTTTCTATTGCATCGTGCTCAACATCGCAGTTGTGGTGTCCTATAGCTTCATCTCCGAATTGTCTCTTAAAATAGTCTCTGAAAGCCTCTAGTATTCCGTCTGCATTATATACCATTTTCCCCCTATTTCTCATGTAGACAAATTATGGGGCATTATTCCTCAACTGCCCCAACTCAAAAAGTCATGTTTTTCGATTGTCTCTAAATTCTGGGAATATGTTCGCCTACCCAACAGTAGTTAATCCAAAAACTTATGGACCAGGATTACCAACCCTCCCCATGGGAGGGGGGGTTGAATTTTCAACCCCAATGCCTGCAGGGGTAGATTCAAACGCCTGTAACTTCCTTTCTAATTACGCGATTTAAAATTTTTATGAGGGTTTTGGAAAGTGCTTTTTACCCGCTTTCATCATATTTTGTTATTTATAACAAAAAAAATGGTTTAAACCATTTTTTCAATATATCAATTGTTTATTTAACTTTTTCGCAATTTAGGCATCTACGATTTTTTTTTCAAATAGTCTCAAAAGAAAGCTTGACTTTTTTACTATGAAAAATGTCTAATAAGAAAATGGACAAATTGAAATTCATTGAGTGACAGAGCCGGTTGTAGAGGGAGTCCTCGCGCTCGCACTCGAAGTTTGCACAACTAAGACCACGACATTGTGTTTTGGCTGGAGAGAGTGGCACACATACGGTTTGCGTGTGTATATATCACGAAAATGTGCATCTGATGTTAGATGCTATTGATATTAAGCATCTAACTCTCGACTCGAGTATAGAATTGACTGACTACCATGACTGTTTAAAAGTAATAATGTGCAGTAATCCAACTCCTGCTTGTCATTTTAGTGAATGTGAAAATTGTCCTGGCATTCAAGTCCTGAAAGAACATTTGACTGCAATTTTAGATGAGAACTGCGTCAAAGAATTAAGATATCAAGTTTGGCAACAAACGGACAGAAGTAATCTAATGACCGAGGTAGCAGAAACCGACATCTTTCTTGAACGACTCTGCGAAAAACTATTGAATATAAAGTCTCATGAATGTTATGCAAAGCAGCAGGCATCATTCCTGAAGAACCTCAAAGCCACGTTATTAGTTGAACATTTCTTGATTATGTTCCATTTTGCAGAAAACTATGCTTACGTGTTTCAAAATGCGATCCAATCTTCTCATTGGAATAATGATCAGGCGTCCATTTTTACAGTAGTTATCTACTATAATGAGAAGAACGAATTGAAGCATGTGAGCAGAGCTATTATTTCAGACAACTTACACCATGACACGGTTGCTGTGCATTTATACCAAAGGTTAATTGTTGACTCTCTTAAGAAGCGTTTCAATCCTAAGAAATTTCATTATGTCACAGATGGAGCACCACAACATTTTAAGAACAAATACAACTTTGCGAACCTTCTGTGCCATGAAAAAGATTTTGGCATCCCGGGAGACTGGACTTTCCATCCAACTGCCCATGGAAAAGGACCATGCGACGGAATCGGAGGTAATCTGAAGCGTCTTGCTGCAAGAGCCAGCTTGCAACGTTCAGCTGAGAATCAGATCTTAACAGCTTACGAGTTATTTGAATG
>NC_046664.1:102301833-102326804 GCF_010883055.1 Belonocnema kinseyi | reverse complement strand
TGCGAGCGCGAGGACTCCCTCTACAACCGGCTCTGTAACTCAATGAATTTCAATTTGTCCATTTTCTTATTAGACATTTTTCATAGTAAAAAAGTCAAGCTTCCTTTGAGACTATTTAAAAAAAAATCGTAGATGCCTAAATTGCGAAAAAAGTTAAATAAACAATTGATTTATTAAAAAAATTGTTTAAACAATTTTTCTGTTATAAATAATAAAATAGGATGAAAGCGTGTAAAAAGCACTTTCCAAAACCCTCATAAAAAATTTAAATCGCGTAATTAGAAAGGAAGTTACAGGCGTTTGAAACTACCCCTGCAGGCATTGGGGTTGAAAATTCAACCCCCCCTCACTTGGGGAGGGTTGGTAATCCTGGTCTATAAATTTGTGGATTAACTACTGTTGGGTAGTCGAACATATTCCTAGAATTTAGAGACAATCGAAAAACATGACTTTTTGAGTTGGGGCAGTTGAGGAATAATGCCCCTTATGTACTTTTGTTTCTTTTCATTTCTGCGCGCATAAATTCAACTCAGTTAACCAGAAACATTTTTATTTTTCCTTAAAGTGGAATTCGAGTCCACCCTATTTTTTCAGTATTAATGCGAGACCATTAAGAGCTACCATGTAAGTATTTAGGAGACTTTACATTTTCATGTCGTCCTTGTTTGAGCAGAAAGCCGTTGATAGCGTCGCGACTCATAAATCAAAACACACGCGAAGATCCGCACGCAGAGGTATAAGGTTGTCGGTAAAAAAAGGGTCCGTCGGTCCGGTGATGCCCTGAAAGGTAATGACTTCATCCTATGTGCAAACAATGGTGCGGTGCCCCTTGTCCTGCGTGAGAAACAAAACCCGAGGACAGTCTGTAAACCCAGTGAGGCCCTGTCCCAACCACGTAACTGATACACCAGGGGCCAGTTAAGCATAGAGATTATGTGTTTAGCGTCTTGTGCAATGAATTATATAAGCATTAATCAACGGCCTGCCTTATCCATAGTACTAAAGTGGCCACACCTAAGATCGAATATTTGAACTATAAATTGTATGTATCTAAAAGTGAAAAAGAATTTATAACTGACCTTATATACAAACCTTTGTGTTAGATATTTTCTTATCTATTTTAAAAAATGACCGCATGGCCCTATTTCAAATATTGACTGTCCAAAAATATTGGGGTTGAAGTCTAAACAATTTTTGGAAGCTGAATATTTGTTTACTTCCATAGCTTCAACAATGAATGCAAAATTACGAAAAAAAGAATGCACACGAAAATGTTATAGGCAGTGAATCATATCACAATGCATTGCTTAGAATTTATATTATTATTATTATTATTATTATTATTCATGTGTAAATTTCAAGAGAGGATATATAGATTGTGGACACTTATAAGATGAGTTAATCCCCTTTAAGCGATCTCTCGTTTAAAGTGAAGTTTGATACTTCTGCTTTTAGACTCGCAATTGAATCAGAAGCCATCGACATGTTCACGGGCAGATTTCTCGGCACCATTGGGACGCAACGGGAAGCCGCATTCATATACTAACCACCCACACGTTAATCGTCAATCCTGTTAGCGCCACTGGTGGAGCGCCCTTCTGTGGTAGAGGATCATCCCTTAATCCGTTCATTCGCATCCCTGCTACTCTCAACCGACTATGGCAAGTGAATGAGCGAGTGGTTTCGAAGCTTGCACCCCGTGTCCATAAAGCTCTTTCTTTTACTATCACTTTGCCTCTTTTAAACACGGCTATGATTTATTCACGCGATTCCCCGCAAAAGTCTGCATGTTAAACGATATACAGTCTCTATATCTAATATTGATGCGAAATGCCTCAATAAGAACTTCGAGAATATTCGTGGGATTTCCTGCAACTTTTGATACTCCCTTTTTTCATTTTTTCATTTTAAATTTCTTTCAGATATTTGTTTGAACTAGAATTCTTAATTGTAAGAAAATAAGATGACTCAAGTGAATAAGCATAAATCTTTATATTTTTTATATTATAGAGCAGAAAGTGTCGCGATACAGAAGAAATCAGGCTGGGTCGACTTCCATGGGCGCGTGTGATCATATATACTTTTGTAGTTATCCACCTCCTTGTAGATGGCTCTACTGTAGAGACATAAGTGGGGGTAATATTTTCTTAAAATATCTTGGCGCCGCCATTCTAGTGATCATTGAGGTTATGTTTTCGTCAAAAAACTTCAAATTTTGCTGAGTTCAAAAAAGTTGTGTCTCACCGTATAAAGTGAAATCAGGATATTGAAAAATAAACAAATTTAAAGTAAATTGAAATGTTTGTGCTGTGCCAGGATATCACTGATTTCACTTCTCTATTATAATGCGAATAAATAAAATGTTGAGAAAAGATTACATTGCATGTGTTATGTAATTGTTCATTTATTGGAGGATTATTGCAAAATTGTACAGATTACGCCGAAAAATGGTACAGGAAACAGTATTTACACATTTTTCGTCTTAAATTTGTATAATTTTGAATTAATTCGTTTATTTTCTCTAATTTTAATTCATGTAACACATTCAAATAATATACACATTTACGTGCACGAGTATATGGATACACTTTAGTTTGCCACCTCCTTGTAGATTGCGCTAGTGTCGCTATAAGTGGTCAAGCGCGCCCATGGGAGTCGACCCAGTCTGGAAAAAATGTCATTCGGATTTTCTACAACACAACCGAAAGAGCTTAACCTCGGAATTAGAAAGCATTTGAAAAATTTTGCATTTTAATATTTTATCGTATTTTGCATGTTGTATTTATTAACATTTTTTACGATTAAAATAAAAATTATGCAATTTAACAAAAAGATTGTCTGGTAAATTTGTAATTATTCTTCTGAACACTTTTACGGGTATCGTAAAATTTCTCTGGGAAATGGAATTTTTTATTCTTAAAAAAAACTTTGGATGGATATAACCAAAAAATAGTGGTCAAAAGGGCAAGGAATAGGAGCTTTTTCTTTCTTTTTAGGTCATAAAACAGTGTGCTAACCGGTAATCCAATAGGACAATTCGTTCAAGAGATTTCGTGGTTAAAGAGGACAATGAAAATCACATACAGACAGCGAAGTAAATTCGATTTTTTTAATAGCAAGCCTGAAAATGTTGATAATATTGATGAAATTCGCGAAAGTCAATTTTCTAATAAAACCAATACCTTCTCATTAAGATTGAAATGTCGAGCTCTTCACATTTTTCGAGGCTAATTAGTTACTTATTTAGGCTTAAACTATCCTTGGCTATTAATGACAATGACTGCTCCTATTGCAAAAGTAGACTGTTCGAAATGTTTTCAAAACTAATCTACTTTTAATATAAGAATTTATTGATTAATGTGAATTCAAAGTAATAACAAAGATTTAACAACAATTAAATTGTATTGAGCGAAATTGAGATTGATTATTTTTTTACAGCAAATTCTAAATAATCGCAATGGTTTCAATACATTTTAAAGTCAATTCAGAAAAGTTCAGGCGAATTCATAAGAATCCAAAGAATTAATAAAAATTCAATTACAATCAGAAGAATTGAATATAATGTTATTTAATTATTCATTTTTACTGCAAATAAGAAACTATATGTTGTCTATCAATAGTTTACCAACATAGGGCGAACATAGTAAAGGGGCGAAATACGAGGAAACTCGCAAGTACTAATTGAAAACGTCTACATAGGTTGCAGTAAATTTAAAACAATACAAAAGGCTACCGACAATTATATTGAATTCAGCATAATTAAAACTAACACTATCCAAGATTTAAGCAGATTCAAAAGAATCCTGACAGTTTAAACTGTTGCTCACGAAAACGAAGATATTAAACATAATGTAATTTCCTCAACGGTTTCAGTTTCGTTAGTCGTTCATTTGGCATTCTCTCACAGATAATTATTGTAATTCGGGTTTAATGTGAATTATCCACATGTCAGCAATTGAAATGATTTTATGTGGATTGTAAGTCATCCATGTGAGATTGTGAGTCGCGATGCAATGTTATTCGTAAAAGCTGGGTCGAATTCAAAGTAACCCGCATTTATACATATATGGGTAACCAGAACGCGAATGGCATTGAAACCGTAGAATTTCCGGCAAGGAAGGTCGCCGGATCGCAGCTTCCTTTCAGGGGTTTGCTGTAATGAGTTGGGCAGCCAAGAGGCTGGGAGGATTAATTAAGCTGTAATTACTGGATAGCCTCTTCTGTCCGCTAATGGGCAACCTGATATCCATGAAAGGCCGAATCACCACGTGAATAGACACCGTTGCTGACCGAGGCCCTCCAACGCTTATCGCCTTGACAGTTTCGATTCCGAAGCTCTAGCCATGAATTTCTCTTTATTCAACCCCAAAGGTATGATTAATAATTTTATTAAAGTTTTAAAATTTAGTCAATTGTTTCTTAATTTGAAATTTAGTGACTTTCATCAGAAGAATTAAATTTGCCCATTCTTGATTTTGAAAGCCCCTTTTATGATATTTCTCAATTTATCAACTCCATTCCAAAATTTTTTTTATTCATCAGTATAAAAATTTTTAATTTTCAATGATTGTAATTTAAATTTGCTATTAGTGGAGACTTTTCATTCAGAATGTACCTGCAATTAAATCTGTTTCTGCTCGTTAATTTACTAATAGCACTTTGTGTACGTATATTTTCACTCTACTTTAATTTCATTGTAGAGCTACATACATGAGCAAGCACAGGTGAACAGGTATAAATGACAACTGTATCCGCTTATCATTTTCCATTTAAGGGTTTTTTTCTAATTCGACCAACTCTATTTCAGATCCACCACAGATAAGAAGTTGGAAAGGGGAATCTAGGCGATCCACATTATTTTTGTGTTCACTCATAAAGGTTGCGCTCCTTTCCCCAGATGAGACTTTAGAAAGGAAAACCTACGTGACCTACATTATTTCTGTGACCAGTCACAGGGTTGCCTTTCCAACCCCGTGAGACGTTGGAAGAGGGAACCTATGTGACCTTAATTATTTTTGTGACTAATCACAGCCATGCCTTACCGTCTCTGATTTGACGATGGAAAGGGAAACCTACTTGGCCAACATTATTTATATGATCAGTGAAATGAGTGCAATGAGACGTTGGAAGGGGAATGATATGTGACGTACGCTATTTATGTGACCAGGCACACGGGTGTCTTCATATTCCAAATGAATAAAATACCAAAAGGGTCTAACCGCCCGATAATATTAAGAAAAAAAGCAAAGGGGCCAAACATCAAGGTTGTATGAAAAAAACGTCAAAACTGTAAAAATAAAGAATAGTCGTGAAACTGCGCTCTATGATTTAAAAAAGTAGAAAGGCTAAACTACCCTAAAAAAACATTTGAGTCAAGCCGTCTTATTAAATTAAAATACAAGTGGCTAAACTGCCCCAAAAAAATAAAAATAAAAAGACGTTTAAAAGAAAAGAAGAAAAGACGTTAAAACTGCGCCATTAAATTGGAAAAACAGAAAGGCTGTGCTGCCCGATTATATCGCAAAAAGAGATTAAAATGTTCAATTATATTGGAAAAAGACAAAAGGTCCAAACTGTCTAAAAAAACTGAAGATGAAAAGTCTTTAAACTAGCCATAAAACTAAGAAAAATGGAGAGGCTACACTTTCCAAAGAACTTAAGGGTCAAACGGTTCCATAAGATTAAAAAAAAGAACAAAGAGGCCAAACTGTCGCTAAGAAGCAAAAACTGTAAAATTGCCACTTAAAAACGGTCAAATTGTCACTTAAAAACTGAAAAGACAAGGGAATGAAAATATTGTAACACATAATCCTATTTTCTCCAGGATAACAGATTTTTATATCAGCTAGCAACTGTTTGAAGTGATCTGCCCTCATTTTCTAGACTGCCCCCCTTCCACAGAAGCTCACATAGCTGATCTGCAAGATTGCTATTTCCGATGCGACCACGAGAGAGGAATCATCTCATTCATCACCAGGAAGACTCGATGTTCTGAGTGTGAGCTTCAGTGTAGTGATCCACGAACTCCTCAGAATAATTCGCGATTTTATGTACACCCGTGCAAAAATTTTGTTGTAGTGCCGGTCGGGCCCAGATCGGGAAAAATGTGGGTCCGATAGGGTAATCTGTCTAGCGCCAAACCGTAAATGAAAAGCCCTACCCGACCGGGCCCCGATCTGAGCATTCAAAATGTGGACCCGATCTGGCCCAGATATGGCCCTTTATTTTTTATTTCTATAATTAGTAAAATTTCAAAAGTTTTTATATTAATGTTTTTTCAACTTTGCATTTTACAAAACTTGAATTATTCAATATTCTTCATTATATATCAGTATACATCATATCTCATTTTCAATATACTACATTACATTTTCTGTTTGTATTACTTGAATTTATCGATAAGAGTTTGCATTTTGAAGAAAACTATTATGCTTTAAAAACAATGTTCAAATTTAGAGCTATCACACACACACACACACACACACACAGACACGCACACACATGAATTTTAATGACAAATATTTTTTAATCTTCTTAATATTCTTTTGGAATTATTTCTGTTTGACTAATGCACATGGGACACGTGGAGTGAGATTTAAAAAGTGAGGTTATGTTCGAGAAAATATAAAAAGAATTTAATTTATAATGTTACTAATCCGAAAATTCATACATTTAGTATAAGGTTATCTCTATTTTCAGAGTATCAACAACAAAATTTAAATTCTAAAAAACTGGAAAAAAATTGTTTATTTACATAAATAGTAAATGCGCGCAAAATGACGACTCTTTCTCGAATACATTGCTGTAAATCTTCAGAAGCTAAAAATGAATTGTGATGTTGATTCTAGCGAATTAAAGCTTACCTTTGCCTTCATTGCACATACCTGTATAAGAAATTGCACCAACAATTCTGTGATTCCGAACTCGCAATCTACTCCGATCGGGCCCAGATCGGAACTCGGGAATAAGTTGGGCAATTTCTGCACGGGCATAACCATGATCGTTTAGTTTTATATATCCTTTCTAACAATCTATATGGATTTCTTTCTGCAAAGTGTCGTTTGATCAGTTCAATCAACGTAGTTTGGTCTCTTTTATTATCGGGATAAGAAACGATATTCGTGTGCATGGCCCCTGTAAATGATTCCAAGCATTCACGACCCTTCTACAATATTTCTCCTTCTCCCAACGTTCGATTTTGTACTCGTTAATTTCGCCTTCACTAATACCACCAATTTTACCTTCTTGTTGCTAATGTTGATCAAGAGTAATGGTGCAGGCCTCTCTACAAAAAAATGACCTGTCGGCCAGTTTCTTTTGAAATCGCTTGTCCCTCAACAAAGCTGCTCTCACGTACAGTTAGCTCAAAATTTAAATTAATAGTAAAGCTATAAGTGATCAATAGACATTCTGGTACTAAAATATGACACCTGTAAAACCAGATGTTTTCAGCGACGCTATACGTATGACCTTTTTTTACAAACTAATCGACCGCAAGTCATATACGATTCCTACAATACTATTTGTTTCATGTGTTTCCCACAGAACCGTTCCCCTGGAATAAGTTTTGCATCTCTCAACAGTTGTTTCCATTATTTATACATTGAAAATCATGTTCAAAATGATAGTGAAATGAACATCATTTTCACATGCAAGAAAATGATATCGAATTCAAGAGCATTTTAATCGGCCGGAATAAATGATCAAATTGGAGATCAGAATGATCTGATTCGGGATCATGTATGAAGTCAAACCAAGATAGCTGACGTTATCAGAGTACCTTAGCTCATATTTAAGCTTTCTATTGTTTCTGATCGTGCAGTGTACTTCAAAAGGAAAAAAATCAACGAAATCTGACATTAGAAGTTATCATCTGTTAAGTTTAGTTGTCAGTTTCGTGTGGTTAGATACAAATCTTAGGTTATGTCGCTATGACATCGGCGCCAAAAATCGGCGGCCATTTTGTTTAGTCTGACAAACTAATAATAGAATAAAATCAATTTGACGTGAATTCACAGATCATTATGATCTCGAGAGTGAGACGACCGTTGGAGCAAAATGCTCTGCAAGGAAATTGATATAAATGGAAAAGCCATGCTTTTATCAGGTTTCATGGGTTTTCCCATTACAATAAATATTGTGTCAATTTTCGCTATCATATTCGTGATTTTTTTCCGCACGAATATTATTTTTCAAGTGGATGTTTAGAGAATAACAAAAAACTTTTAGCATTTCATCTTTTTTGCTGTAAATGTTAGCAATGAAGCTATCACTTTGATTTAAACGTGAACGCAAATCTCCGTAAGTAGAAAAGACATTTTCTGAAATGGTCGATTAGAATCGACATGACCCGTATAATTGCCGCCATTAATATTACTGTAATCGAGTTACATCTAATTTGATGATACAAAATACACGCGACGGAATGGCAAGCCGAGTGAACGTATCCTCGTGCATCCCATGTCTCATAAATTTCCATGTTCCTATTGTTTACTAGACTCTGTCAAAGATTTAATAACTCATTTTCTTGTAGATCTGTATAGATAGAGTATTCATACTGTTCATCGATGTTCAAGATTAGCGTCGTCGAACGGAAATTGCGTACCATCGACACCTTGATGCTATGAATCGGACGAACAATGGAATATCAACCAGATAACCAGATACGCACCTTCAAAGCTTATAACAATGGACGACTCGAGTTCCTTGAAGAAAGTTAAATCCATCTGTTGCACAAACTATCCGCATGGTTGATAAATATAATACTGCTATTTTACTTTACATTTTGCCGTTTAGTAAAGTTTTTTTTTTTAAATACATTCTTTAACAAAATAAACATTTTTTATTAAATTGATAGATTGATTGAATTTGTTTGTAATTAAAAATTGAGTACCAATACATATTTTATGTGGTTTAAGTTAAACAAGCCTTTCATCTGAAATTCGTTATTTTGTAATGATTAAATTCCATCCCATGTAAAAAAGTTGATTTAGGCCAGACCGGGCCCCAACTATATTGCCCAATTAACAGTTGGGCCCCAATAAGGCAGCCCAATAAACGCCCAACTGGTGCTACTGTTTGGGTTATGAAGGTTAGCCCAACGAATGCCCAGATTGAGGTGCCCCACTTGGGTCCATTAGTAACCAAGGTCTTTTGTTTCAGGCGTCATTCACTCTACTGAGACTCTTTTTATTAACTATTTGCCGCCATAAATTTCTGTCCTGGCATACTTCTCTAGCAACTTTTATGTCCATGCATTTTTTCATGCAGACTCTCGTGTTTTGGTGGCTTCTTATGTTTCTTCTAACCAGGGTCTCATTCACATATTCTAACCATTCTTTCAGCAGTCTGCCTTTGGGCACGCTGCTATTTCCTTTAACCCTGATACACTTGTTTCGTTAGTCGTTCATTTGGTATTCTCTTAACATGCTCGAATCATCTTAACTGATTTCTTCCTTACGTGTCTACTAACGCTTCTTCTGCACCACATTTTGTCAAAATTATCTCGTTATTTACTTTGTCCATCAGACTTTTCCCGCATATTATGCGCAAGAATCTATGTTGAGTACATTAAATTTACTCTTATCTTTTTCTAGATAGGTCCATGTCTCTCTACCTATGGTACAGTCGGTACAAATATAGAATTATATATAGCCATTTTAGCTTTATTTGATATATTTTTACCTCTTATAAGGGTCCCTGCTCTACGAATAACCATCTTACCTTCATTTATGCGTCTATCTAACTCCTCATCTATCTTCCCGTCCCTAGTAAAAAAGCAACCAAGGTATACGCACTTTTCCAATTGTTCAATTATCTCATCATTTAATACAATATTGCATAGTGTTTTCTCACTCTTTCCTTCGAACAACATAGTTTTTGTTTTATTTGCGATAATTTTGAGGTCCATGCTCTTCATGCTTGCATTAAGTTTATTCCACATTCTTTGCAAGTCTTCGATTGATTCTGCCATAACAACCTTATCATGAGCGAATGCTAACCCACGTACCCTTACTGTTTCGAGGTCCACACCTTCTTCGTCGAAAAGAGCCATTCTTAAACACTTCTCCATGAATAATAAAAATAATTATGAAGACATAACGCATTCTTGTCTAACTCCTTGAATAATATTGAAACAGTCGCTCATATTCCCATTTACACTTGCACTCGCTTTGCTACACGTATATATTTTTTTTATAGCTTATAGAAGCCATCCATTGACTCCATACTCTTTCAGGACTTGCCCACTATGCCCACTATGGGCGTTCTATGAGTATGCCCAATGTAAGCCCAATCAAGAAATTAAACACTAAATAGGCTTTACCAACATAAGTTTTAATAATAAAAAATTCGGAATAATTGGAAATGTTCCAGGATTTTGATGAGATTGCATGCAAGATTTTAATAAAATAACGTGTTAATTAATTTAGAACACCCACTATGGGCATTCTATGAATATATCCAATGAAAGCCCAATCAAGAAATCAGACACTGATATAAGTTTTAATAAGTAAAAATTTGGTGTAATTGGAAAGGTTTCAGAATTCGGGTAGGATTGCATCCACTGTAAATTAATTTTTTAGTTAATTTCACATTTTGTTATCTGGGCTGCCCAGTAGGAGCCCAATTGGTGCCCAATTATAAGTTAATCTAAGCTGGACCGATTTTCACATGGGATTCTGCCATCCAAACTACAAATTTATCTAAGTGCTCTCTGAGTTAAACGGAGATATTCAAGAAAAAGCATTTGCGCATTGGAACGCATTTTCTTTAATGAAATTACCCCTCTTTGGTAAAAACCATGTGCTCTTTCTCAATTCGCAAGAAAAAATGGACTATTTGAACAATTTATATTGAAAAATGTACTTGCGGATTTTTCTGAATTCAAATCCCAGATAAGAAGTACGCAAAGTGGCTGACGGAGTGTTTCGCTGTAAAGTTATCGAGCGTTCGGCTCTCGATACAACAACAAAAATCCGCAAACGTCATGCATGGCATGTCGAATTAAACCGATGTTGCTTGCGAATTTCTTTGCTTGGACATCTTTGCTTGTCTCGATACATTTACAACTTGAGACTCTACGTACAGTACATGTTGGCACATGCAGAGTTTTTATTTTATACTAAGCTGCGTGCTCGGCCACTTTTGCTAGTGAAAAGATTCGAAAATTTCTTTACTTATATTCTTCTTTTGTATTTCGTGACGTATTCTCCTTCTATTACAAATTTCAGTTACCGCAAAGTAATTTCCATACATTTTTATGTTGTATTGGGTCAATCTGCTCAATTTTTGGAATTTCAAAGATTAATTTATCATTATAAATAATTAAAAATGATAATTTTAACCATGATAGTCAGGCGCAAATTACTCTCTCGATTCTACTGATATGAAAATCCCATTTTTAAAAGAAACGTCGCTTAACTATGTTGTTTTGTTGTAGCGCAGAATAAACTTTGTATCCTCGTTTGGTATAAGGCTCAATTCCATAATTTAAATACTCAAACACTTTTGCCATTGGAAAACTTTGTTAGGCATCATATAGACTTTAGTTATGAATTGATTTTTTATTAGCAGTTGACTTGTTTGAAGTGTTATAATTTTAACATAAAATACGAGCAGCTTGATTCCATTATCAACTTGAACCAAAGTCCACATCCGCTTAGCACTTTAGGAACTGTGAATCAATTTACAGTCGCGTGTTGTCTGCTAATTTGTGTCCAAAGAAAAAATTATATAGATCCACATTAGATACTAAAATATACATCTTTAATTTTTCGATATTGTTTTAATTTTGCTTGCAATCATGTTTTATAGATAAAATGCCCACATACACACCAGACTCTCGCTTTCAGTCAACCCGTTCTCAACCTTCCTAGAACTGCTGGCTCCTGCAGTTTCTCAGGGGAGCAGGGCGAGAGTGGTTGCGACAGTATATATATATATACAGGGTGATTTTTTAAACTTGAAACTTTCAAATATCTCGAAAAATAGGCACTCTATGAAAAAATGTTATGAATCAAAATTTTCAAGTTAAAAAAATCACCCTGTATATACCACTTGTTCCAAAAGTATGGATACCCCTGAATAAATTTCAAGGATCGCATCCTACAAGAAATTAGTTCTGACCAAAGTTGTAGGATTTCGTGCAAGGAATCTAATGGTGATCTTGATTTCCGGAATGAAAAATATGGGTTTCCATTTTTAAAAATATGTTAGCCTTGATACGACCTTCATAGATGACGTTGCAGAAAAATCAAGATCACCAATAGATCGTTAGGACCAAACCCTACGACTTCTGTTTCAACTATTTTCTTGTTGGATGCGATCCTTGAAAGTTATTTAGGGGTATCCATACTTTTGGAACATAATTGGGAACGAGTCAGACGGCCATCATTGTTTACGTTTCTGTGCCCCCGAAATCAGTTCAAGGCCATTTGAAGGCAACCCCAGACACTTAACTGAAAGCGAGAGTTTGGTGTAGTAAACAATTTATTAAATCATCAAACATCCATAAATATCTGATTTTCCTAAATCCTAACGATTTTTCTTTAAATAAGGTTTATGAGAGCCAGTCACTTTCGCCTTGATTACATCACATCTTGCCAACTGAACTCAGTGCAATTTCTCATTGCAATTCTCTTCCCTTTTACAACTTTGAATTATCCAGAATCAGCAAACTCTTTTTTTTATTAAGTTTTTCAGCTGCTTTTTAAAAATTGTCCATTTTTATTTAGAAGAGACTAATGGTGGTTCGTATCTCCATAACTATTGTGGAATGCAGAGATCACAGGTGAAATTAATTCTGATGCAAATTACAAGGATTAGTCACTTTATTCCCTTTTTTCCTCCTGTCAGTAAACTAATCCCGGGCGCCGGACGACATTAACCATCCGCATAAATGAGAACAGGATTTATTGCCTTGATGCTCCAATATTTTTCGATCTAATCGGTCAAGATTAATTTTCTCACTATTTTTTTCTTCGGATATGATAGAGGTCTCTTTAGCACTCTTTTGTACATTTTGCTCCCATCATGCGCACGTTGTGTCATTACTGGGATAAAAACCTAGATGATTAATTATTATCTTCTAACCATTTACTAGAGGCTGGATTCTCCTCCCGTTTTAATAAAGTCAATAAGAGTAAAAAGAAGAGACCAATATTCTTAAATTACAGACTTCTGTCAAGAGTAGTTATAATGTGCCAGTTGTGTGCTTTCAATTAAACTTTTTGGAAATTTTCCAAGATTTTTCACACTTTTTGCAGCAAATAATAGTAAATTATTACTATAAAAACAAAAATATTGAACCTTCAATTCATAGATAAACAATGCAAATTAGGAAATTGAACTTTTTCCAAAAATTGAACTAAAGATAAACCAGAAAATGTGACCATTATTTTTGGATCAAAATATATAAAACATAGGAAATTCTGATAGAAAATGACATTAAAAGTTCTCGTGGAATAAAACTGCAGATACCGAGAAAGAAAGAAATTTTCGGCACCTCATTTTTTTACTCAAGAGGTCTCCAAACGTCCAGAATCTTTCAAAACTGGACGGGTCGAAGTTCAGCTAAATATATTACCTTTTATCATAAATGACGAAAATATGTAAAAAAAATCGATACAGGAATTATTTAGCCCACATGTATATTTATTGACACTATTTAGTCAAAAATGTCGGTAAAATAGCCATGCATGAGGTGGGAATGGTTTATAGTTTTACGGAAAATTCCATATTAGTCGATAGTTCGTAAACATTTTTTAAATGTATGTATTAGGGAAGGTCAAATAAATATTCATGGCAGAGAATAAAATGTTTCAAAAATTACTGTTATTTCTTTTCTTTCACGCTTTGGGCTTCAAACCAGCAGCAGATCTCGAGCAGAAAAATTAATATGGATCTGATCGGGGCCAGATTGGGCAGAATTTGGCCCAAGTCGGGCTACCTAGATGGGGCCAGACTCGAAATGAAACACGATACCCGATGGGGGTCCAAGTGCAGCGCCTAGAGCTAACCAAGTCCGTCCTCGGTCTGGCCCAGATTGGGCCCATATTAATTTTTTTTTATCATTGTTAATTAAAAGGGATTTTTAAATAAAATAATATTAAAATCGTATATATCATATCTTAAACTGAAATTTGATAATATAAAAATCATATTATCAAACACATCACGATATAAAAACATTGGAGTAAGTAAGATTAGAAACAAAATATTTTTTAAACAACTTCTTTGGAGCGAACGGAAAAAGTCGAAAGACGCAATATAAGAGCCAACATTTTATATGATAAACTATTGAAGAATTTTTTAATATAAGTTTGCTTTCAATTTCTATATTGAACTTAAATGTAATAAGTTATTTTGAAATAAGCGGATTATAATGTTGCACGGGCTCCTAAAGTTTAAACTAAATGAGGTATTTTTTTGTTACTTCCATTAAAACTTAATATAAGTCATTAAAAATCCACATGTTATAATATGTGGAACTTTTTCCCCGCGGCACTGTCAACACCACTCTACCGTAAACATATATATTTTTTAAATCTTATCATTACTATATATACAATTATTTAGAACTATTTACATAAAGTCTTATATTTAGTTCCTTATCTCTATTGCCTGTGATAGTGCCATTTAGGACTTATTAGCAAATGAGTGAGCGAGCAAACGAAAGCGAGAGTGCAAGCGAGAGAGAGAGAGAGAATGAGAACGCAAACGCATCTTAGTCTACTTATACTATTTGACCGTAAATTTCTGCACCAAGAAACAAAATGGGTTCCTCACGTCATTTGCAATTCCTGCAGACTTATGTTGTATCGTCTAAAAAAATCAAACAACGAAAAGTACCACAAGTACTCTACACTAACCACATGGAAAAAACCCGTTATTGTGAAGGACTGCCAATTTTGCATGAATTCCGTCATAGGGTTCAACGCCAAAAATAAAAATAACATTTCGTACATTAATGTGTGCACAGTCACAAGAGCAATTGAAGTCAATAAAAATGCACGCCAGACTGATTTAAGCGCTTTAGAAGATGATAGAATGGAAGTTGAAAGTCAACGTCATGGGGACGGTAGTGAAACCAGTGATCGAACAGAAAATCTGATGATTTCGATGACAATGACGAGAAAGCTGACGAATATGGCGTGCATAAAATGACATTCAAGGTTCCAATATTAGTGTCGCAACTAGAACTGAATGATTTTATTAGAGACCTTGGATTACCGAAAGACGGCGCTGAATTTGCCGCTTCATTTCTAAAAAGAAGAAATCTTCTAGAGCCAAAGACAAAAGTTTCATTCTATCGCGACAGGGACAAAGAATTCAGAAAGTTTTTCGTTAAAGGCGAAGAGACGTCTTTAGTGTACTGCACTGAGGTTAACGGACTAATGAACCACTTGAAGGAAAATGTATACAGAGACGAAGAATGGCGACTTTTCATTGATTCTTCAAAACGCAGCATTAAGGCTGTTTTACTGCATAACAGGAATATTTACGCTCCTATCCCTAGAGGTCACTCAACGGTCATTAAAGAAGAATATAACAATGTTAAAATGCTTCTTGAAAAAGTTAATCACACGAATCACAAATGGCAAATATGTGGTGATCTCAAAATCATAACAATGATATTAGGCCAACAATCGGGTTTCACGAGAGGCCATACTTTATATGTATGTGGAATAGCAGAGATCGAGCCAACCATTACAGCAAAAAACATTGGCCTTTAAGAGATTCATTTAACCTGGTTCTCATAATATCATCAACTAAAGCCTCGTTGATCCAGAAAAAATTTTACTACCACCCCTCCACATAAAGCTTGGGCTCATGAAGCAATTTGTCAAGGCGTTAGACAAAGATGGACAATGCTATAAGTATATATCCCTTAAATTCCCTATAGTTTCAGACGCTTAATTGAAAGAAGGAGTCTTTGATGGGCCACAGATTCGAATATTGACAAGAGATACTAATTTCGTGAGCCACATGACGAAAATTGAAATGGACGCTTGGGAAAGTTTTAAAGCAGTAAACGCAAATTTCCTCGGTAATAAAAAAAGTCCAGACTACAAAAATATTGTTGCGAAAATGATAAGAAACTACAAAAATTTCGGCTGCTTGATGAATTTAAAACTTCACTTTCTAGATTCCCATTTGGATAAGTTTCCAGAAAATATTGGTCATTTCAGCGAAGAACAAGGGGAACGTTTTCATCAAGACATAAAAGTGATGGAACAACGATATCAGGGTAGATGGGACAAGGTAATGATTGCTGATTTTTGCTGGATGTTGAAAAGGGAAACGAATGTAGGTCATAAAACGTAAGCGTAACCCTTTGCATCGTTCCTTCGAAGAAAAAAGGAGACGTTATAGCAGGCAGAAAATAGACTGAAGTAGATCTATAAATCAATTTAATTACGATAAAAAGCAAGATAAAATGTAAACACGAAAGATAGTATAAATATATCCCTTAAGTTTAAGAAAAGCAGAGAGAAAAAATTTTTGAATAAAACTCTTATTCATTTGCATGTTTAAGTTACAGTTCTACATTTAAATTGATACAAACATTGTCAGGTTAATTGAAATGGGGTCAATTCTACTTGTAGTTCTAATGTTCTTCAAATGAGTAATGTGCGTCTAAATTTTTAACCACCTGTAGTACAATGAAATAAATTTTATTGTGTTACAACGGGAACACTTAAGTTAAGTTGTGTTGCGTTAAGCAGAATTTCGTTAGATTCTGTTAAGTTAGATTCATTTGTAGGTTAAGATCGAGTTTACCTATTAAATATAGCACACATTTAAGACTGAGAGCCGTACGCTTACATAGCTACAGGTGTGGTTGAATTTTATTCAGCTAGGTTAGGTCAGGTCAGGTTTCGTTAGGTTAGGATAGGTTAAACCTCTATGTAGGGTAAGCCGAAGGTGAATGAAACGGTACCGCAAACACAACGGGACAACACAATAAGTCTAATTGTGTTACGTGAAGTTAAGTTAGGTTAGGTTAGGTCAGGTCAGGTTTTTTGAGGTTAGGATAGGTTTGACCTGTTTGCAGGTTAAGCCCAAGCTGATTCAAACGGTACCGCAAACACAACGGAACAACACAATCAGTTTAATTGTGTTTCGTGAGTTTAGGTTAGGTTAAGTTAGGCTAGGTTAGATTTATTTCTAGGTTAGGCTCGAGTTGACCCATTGGATGTAGCACACATTTGCTACTGGGAAAATATGGTTCCAGAGCTTTGTG
Organism: Belonocnema kinseyi; assembly: GCF_010883055.1. Classification (NCBI taxonomy): domain Eukaryota; kingdom Metazoa; phylum Arthropoda; class Insecta; order Hymenoptera; family Cynipidae; genus Belonocnema; species Belonocnema kinseyi. Next base: position 102,309,559 of record NC_046664.1, on the reverse strand, counting down.
TGTAGTTCAATTAATTTCTGTTAATACAGGTCAGGTGAGGTCAGGTTCTGTTGGGTAAAGTTATGTTAAATAAGTTGAGATCAGGCAAGGGTTGATCCTTCACAGTTGTCGACATGTTTTTGAAGTGAAAATTTGCATCACTGGCATTATTTTGAAATTTATTTGCCTCAGTGCATGATTTTTCGTCATTTTTTGAGGTTATGGCTCAACCATGACGTAATGAATGATTTTTGATACCGAATTTGAATTCAGCGCCCCAAAATCCATTGGAGTTGTTACCAGATCCGCACACGTTTTTTTGTGTGGCTGTGTAATTAATATAACAAACACGTTCACACGCGATCGGCTCCCAGTCAGCGGATTAAAGAGGTTAAGCTTATAGTTTAACTCAGGAGCGTCAGAGGGCTATACAGTTGATTTTACTGTACAGATAGTCAGCGTTTGCACTCTTCTGTTCAGTAGAATTAACAGAATGCTGTATAGTGTTTCTGAACCAACGAGTAGTTGCTATTACTATAAATCAGCTTACTAAACATGAATAGTAGCATATACTCTACCAGTTCTCTCCGTGTGGCTTGTATTTTATATGTAGGGGTTCGTGAATGGAAAAAATGTTTATTTGTAGTAATAATTGTTATAAACAAGTTCTAGTAACAAGCACTGAATATTAGAGATTTCTTGGATATAAGAATATTTCGGCATTAATATTAATTACTTTCATCGACAAAGCTATACTCAATCATAAAATTATGTATTGTATGTATATAATATACCTGATATTATTTCTTAATTTTAGAAACAAATTATGCAAACGAATTCCCAGTGTGGACATTTGAAGTATCTTACTGCTAACACTTCCCATGTAGAAATTTCCCCGGTTGGCCATACTACAACAAGGTTTCTGGTCAGATCCCGGCCGGGCTACCCCTGGCTGAGTTTCATGGACAGGAACCTGTCAGAAGCCGGTCGTGCTACATTTTTCTCGAATCACCAAGTCGAGAGCCAGCCGGTTACTGACCCAGCCAACCCTGATTATATCTCATGGTCGGGAGCCGACCGGGCACTGGCCAGGATAATTTTTCTGTCAAAATTAAACATTTTTAAGAGCTCTGATGTTCTCAAAGACGTAAGTATTGATGATAGACGAATAATCATTTAAAAAGTATAATTTAAAGATTGATTAGAGCAGTGAAACAGAAATTCCGCGTCTGGCGACTGCGTAGACACTCACTACTTTTCAGTTTCGCACTTCGAACGAGGGTGCAAATTGTACTCACGTCCCGTCATTTCCTCGAAGTTTGCAAATAAAATCGAAATCCGTCATTAAAATCAACTTTGTTTCAGTAAAAAGTCCGAAACCCCCACTTAGTTCGCGGATAATTATTATTTTTAATTAAATTATACTCTTGTGAATACATTTTTTTCTGTGTACCTTCCTAACCGAAAATCACCACGTGATTACCAACGTGAAACATTTGCTACGAGGTTCTATTATCAGTGGTTGAAATTCTACTCCAATTTCCTTACCAGAATTGGTAAACTCGATTTGACCTTTAAAGTTCACCCTATTCTTTACGATGAGTCTTAAAAGACAAAGAAAGTTTAACCAAATTTCTCTCCTTAGGCAATATTTTTTAACCGCTTTGTAGCCGGATTACCTGCCCGAATCCTGGCTGGTATTCAAGCTGTGATCCGACCAGTTTACCGTGACGTTTTTAGCCGGATCCCGGCCGGATTCCTCGACCAGCGCCCGGCTTTAACCGGGAATATCCGACCGGGGCCCGGCCGGATCCCCGATTACATTACTACACGGGTTGCTGATCGTTTTTTATACAATATATTATAAAATTAACAAATAATACTATAAATGACAAAATTTTCTTACTGAATTTTTACATCTCTGGCAACATAACTTATTGAAAATTATTTAGATATAAAAATAAAAAATATTCTTTGTTGGCTTCAAATGTTCGCAATGGGAAATTTTCACATAATTTGTTTATGATTTTAACAAATAACATCGGGAAACATATTTTTGTTATCAAGTATTACTTTGTCTATAACAGTATGTAATATCAATGCCCATGCAGAAATTTCCCCAGTTGGCCCTACTACAACAAGGTTTTTGGTAAATTATCGGCCAGGCTACCCCTGTTTGGGGTTCATGGACATAAACCGGTCGAAAGCCGGTCAAGCTACATTTTTCTCGAAACATCAAGTCGAGAGCTACCTGGTTACTGGCCGAGTCAACCCTGGCTATATATCTCATGGTCAGGAGCCGGCCGGGCACTTGTCTGGTTAATGTATTTGTAGAAATGACACATTTGTTTAAAGCCGCGACATTATCAAAGACGTAATTATGGATGCCAGATTAATTATTATTTGAAGACTATAATTTAAGATTTATTAGATCATGAAACAGAAATGGGCTTTTTTAAATTCTTAAAAAAAAATTTACGAATGTTTTAAACTCTATTTTCAGACAATGTTTAGTCTGCACACTTTCAAATTTACCGCCATATACAGGGCCTACTGCATCTAGCGTCTGCATAGACGCTCAGTAATTTTTAGTTTCGCACACGGAACGAGAATACTCATTGCACTCACGGCGCGTCGTGTCTTCGAAGTTCGGAAATAAAATCAAGACCCGCATCAAAATCAACCTTATTTCAGTAATTAGTTTATTAGTAATTATTTTGAATTAAAATATACTGTGGTGTATACATCTTTTCCTTTCTTCCTTCCTAACCTTAAATCACCACGGGTTTTTCAAATCGCTACGAGATTCTATCATCAGGGATTGGAATTCTGCTCCAAGTTTCTTACCAGAATTGGTTAACTTGATTTCACTTTTAAATTTCACCATATTCTTTACGGCGAGCCTCAAAAGACAAAGCAAGTTACCAATTTCTCGCGTGAAGCAACATTTTTTAACCTCTTTGTGGCCAGATTACCCGACCGGCTGCCGGCCAGTATTGAAGCCGGGATCCGACCAGTTTACCGTGACGTTTTCAGCCGGATCCCGCCCATTTTCCCCGACCAGCTCCCTGTTTAAACCGGGGCTATCCTGCCAGGACCCGGCCGCATGCCTGGTTAGATTCCTACACGGGGGTCGAAATATCCCTTACAAATGAGCAATCTATAATGTTGAGTGTTTGTTAACAGAATTTAATTATGACTGTTATCAATACAACTTGAGAATTTAGTTCTCTTCACGCACCTAAAAGTATTAGGACCAAGCCACACTGAGTATGGGAAAAATTTTTCAATAAGATTAAACAAAATTTGCAGCTTGTATCGCTTGTGAGTAGGCAAATTTACTGGCATTTAAAAATAGAATAGTGATAATAGAAATAGTAGTAGTACGCGACAGTATTACCTTAGGATTCTCTAATTTAAAACTTTATTTTTCAGAGAATGTGAGATGGCGCGAAGTTCTGTAAAAATGTATGAATTATGTACTATAAAAAGTACAATTAAAACTGAAATCTTATACAGCAAATGAAAAGCGACATGTATACAGTCATTTGAGAAGTAGACGCTAGATAACAAAATGGTCAAGTTTTAGAAAAAAATAACTAAAGTGATATCCAATACTTGATGTACAACAATTCATTGTACTTTTACAGCATGAGGCCACATAATATTTTACTTTTCTACTTCCTTTTCTTAAAAAGCCACTTATATTCTTCTGTCGCCATTATTTAATATAAATTTCCAATGATGAGGGATAAAGGAGATTTTTGTTTTGAGATTATGCTGAAAAAATATACTTAGACTTTTACTAAGAATTTAAACATAAATAGGCGGCTTTAAAAATATGTATACTTATGACTAATATTGCTACGGGTATCAACTAGAACATCTGATAAAATAGAATGTTTAAAATTTCATAAATAAATAAATAGAACTAATTTTCTTATAAGTGGAATTTGGTTAAAATATTATTGAATAACTATTTTTAAATATTGTAAATTATTACTTATAATATATTGATGTGACAATTCTTTTAAATTTTCTGAATATTATAGTTTAAGAATATATTTATTTGAGTTTTTTTATTGACAGAAAGTCCAACATACACTGCATTATCTATATTCATATAAATACAAACATACGACCAAAAAATGGTTGTTTGCGCGAAGTTCTCATAGCAATACAAACTTTCGAATTGGAATCAAAAACACTCCCCTAAAATCTCATAAAAATATTCCTTTTGTCTCTGAATCGTAGACATAGCTAAAAATCTCAAAAAACGAAGCACTTCTTCAATTTTAAAGAATAAAATTTTGTTTTGAGATTTAAATTATCAATAAAAATAGTTAAAAGCAAGTCGATTTATAGATGAACAGCGATTATTCCGTTAACATATTTTCTACCCTCCCCAACTGACTTTAAGTTTCAAAAATTTGAAAAAGATCGACTATTAGGCTGTTTTCTGAAGAGTCACTTGAAATTCTCGACTATTTCACTATATAATGTGCGATATAAATTAATGGAATTGTATTTACAACATGTTCTAACAATAATATATAAGGAATATTGACATTAAAATAATTTTTATTGACTTCGAATTACAGGAAAATATTTAGAAATGATATATAGCTATTTATTTCACATTAAAATTACTTTTCGGTACATGAATTAGCTGAAAAAAATAGTTTTAAGCTAGTGTGTACATATAAAGCCTGAAATTAATTATTTAATATTCAATTAATTATAATTAATGTTTTCGCGCGCATTTACCGGATTGATTACCGTTGGCGCTCTTATTTAAAATGATTTAACAAATTTTTTGTTTATAATTGTTTACAACAAACAATAATTGTACAGTGCATAAAGAAATAAAAAATTATTTCAAAGTTATATTTGTGATGAAAAAGGTATTAATTCCTTATATTTAAAATTGATTATTTATTTTGAAACTAGTTAAATTAAATGATTATCCTAACTTTCACTTTATAAGACTATTTTGTGAGCGAAGAATTGTTTATATTAATTAATTGTTCGTTACAAAGATTTACTTGAATATTTCATCATTTTAAATAAACGTTATAACTGTAATCAATCCGATTGTCGTCGCAACGTATGCAAGTTCAAGTAGCAGACAGTTTAGACATGTTTTAGTATTTTGGCAAACAGAGATATATGTTAGAAATTTACCTTTACATCATCAAACTTTGTGATAGGCAGCACTCATTTCTTGTTTTGTATTAGTAATGAACAAATAAATTACAAAAATAAAAATAAGTGAATAATTAACGACATATAATAGGAAAATAAATTTTATTTATCAACACAGACCATAAGTAAAACAATGTATCATTTAGTGGCTCTTATAAACTGAAACAGATTATTTTTAAATAACGCAATATACATTTTATCCAATTATTTACGTAAAATAGAACTAGTTCAGAATAATTTTTTAAGATGTGTAACGACGAAAATTAAGACGTTGCAGCTTTCAGTTTCTCAAAATAAGAAGGATCACTAATTAAATTAATTTAATGTTTTTGCCAAAATGTTAAGAATTCTTTATGCACCGATTCTCCAGCCCTTGGAAAGTGGTCAGAGCAGACCAGAGAATCGGTGCATAAAGAACTCTTAAGGTTTTGGAAAAAACATCAAATTAATTTAATTAGTGATTTTTCTTATTCTGAGAAACTGAAAGCTGCAACTTCTCAATTTTCGTCGTTTCACATCTGAAAAAACTGTGCTGAACTAGTTCTATTTTACGTAAATAATTTGATAAGATGTATATTGCATTATTTAAAGATAATCTGTTTCAGTTTATAAGACCCACCAAATGATTCAGTGTTTTAATCATAGTCTTTGTTAATAAATAAAATTTATTCATTTTCCTATTAAATGTCGTTAATCATTTAAGTACTTATTTTTATTTTTGTAATTTATTTTTTCATTTCTAGTACAAAGCAAGAAATAGTTGCTGCCAATCTCAAAGGTTGATTATGTAAAGGTAAATTTCTAACATATATTTTTGATTAATCATGCAAAAATTGCAAAAAGGAGCAGATAAGATTGTCAGACAATAATTTTCTGGGAATATAAGTAAATACGAAGGGAACTATACGAGTTGTTTTTGACGGCACTACCAGCAAACTTTTAAACCATTTCTTAAAAAATGTATTTGCAGTTAATTTAAATTCCGCTTGTTTAACTTTATCATCAAGTTTTACTTTCTTTTCCCCTTTTGATCTCCTTCCTTCTCTTTTCCTTGACGAAGCATCCACTTTATCTTTTTATAAATTAGACACACTGCTTTTATCACATCACTTGATTGCCTTACAAGATTGCGTCCGTGATTGATGATATTGTTACCGGGACATTCCCGTGCAGGCTATTCAAAAATAAAACTCCAACTCTTGTTGTTTGTCTAGCAAAAATTCGCTCCACATATTGGGCTCTAACCATCATAAGCCGGAGCCGATACCACTGAAATATTTTCTATGTACCTTTATCGAGGTTCTGGTGGTTCGGGTCCCACCTTAAGCTGTTGGTCCCCCCCATCATGGAACTACTGCAACTCAGTCCGTAAATGAAAGAGTAAAAGCCAGACTTTGTTCAATATTTCAAATTAGACATTTTGTTCTTATTAAATTACATGATTGCATTACAAAAATGCGCCCTTGGATGATATTATGTACCAGAATAACTCCGTGGAGAATATTCAAACGAAAAAAATAAACATCTAACTCAAATAAGAAATGCCTTCAAAATATTGGGCTATTTTCTATATAGCCTTCTTAAGCCTGATACATCACTTTTAAGAGCCTCGGTGGCTCAGTTGGTTAGACGCTCAGACTTTATGTTAGAGGTCCGGGGTTCGATCCCTGAGTCGATACCTCTGGAAATTTCTCCTTATACCTTTACTGAGGTTCTGGTAGCTCTGGTCCCACCTTAATCTGTAGCAACCCCCCCCCACTATGCACTTGGCTGCAATTCAGTCCGTGAATGATGCAATAAAAACTATCTTAAGCTTGAGACTCTCATGAATTTAACGGTTATATTCAGTGTAGTATATACTACTGATAGGGTTTTCCAAGACAGGCAGGCAGAGAACGAATAGGAAAAGTGGCTAAGAGGAGCACGAAAAATGCATTAATCAATGGAGAAGTGCGTGATTTTCAAAAGAGCAGTCGGGTCTCATAAACTGACTCACCACATGGAGGAAATTGTTCCTCCACATAAAATCAGTTCAAGAACATCTACTATCCTGGACGCAGTGATTAGCTATTTTAACAGAGACTCCTGTACCTGACAGTGCGACTGCGACGATATAAAAGAACGATTTTGAGAAAGGATGACAATAGGACTTTCTTGGCAGACGAAAAATGTTTCTATCGCGGACTTGCAGATACCAAAAGCAAGACTCGAAATTATTATGAACCACCTAGGGTCGAGGAAATTGCCAAATATTGGTCGAACATGGGGTACTAATAGGTCAAGTCAACTGGAAACGACGTGGCTGCGTTTTAAAAAGGACAGAATTTTACGTTTGCCTGAGATGAACAGACTACCCGGCTCAGCCTCCGATGTGACTCCTACCCTAAAGAGGGATAAGATATAGAAAGCGCCTGGTGTCGATGAGGTCCACAGCTCTTGGTACAAATACGAGGGTAGTTCAATAAGTCCTTAGAATGACCAACAGATGGCGCGCGAATCGCTCCAAATCATCTGTTTTCAGTCAGCACCACTCCCGACTAGA
>NC_046664.1:102294787-102301733 GCF_010883055.1 Belonocnema kinseyi | reverse complement strand
TGAATATTATGCATCATTATTAGAGCAGCTGAAAGAAGAAATTTAAAAAAAACGACCACATTTGGCGAGAAAAAAAATTCTCTTTCATCACGACAACGCCTGGGTTCGCACATGCTTCGTTTCAATGGCTAAAATTGAAGAACTAAAATTCAAATTGGTCGAACACCCATCGTATTCACCAGATTTAGCCCCCAGTGACTTTTTCTTATTTCCAAACTTGAAAAAATGGCTCGGTGGACAGAGATTTCCAGACAACGAAGACATCATTGCCTCTGTAAGTGCTTATTTTGAGGAACTTCCGAAAACGCAATTTTCTGAAGGATTAAAAAAACTTGAAAAGCGATTGACCAAGTGTATAGAGCTCCAAGGAGATTATGTTGAAAAATAAAAAAAAATTTACCCAAAAAAAATTGTTTTTATACTTCATTCTAAGGACTTATTGAACTACCCTCGTACTTACAGGTTTCGCATTTTGCCCTCCCCGGAGCCCTTCAAAACATCTTGGAGTATCCAGATTACTTGCCGTCCTTTATGACGCAAGGCGCAACGTTTATGATACCCAAAAATGTAAATGCTGGTAGTCCTAGTGATTACCAACCAATCACCTGTCTCATGAGGAGAACAGCATCTTCTACAAAGAACAAAAAGGTAGCTGTCGAGGCTCTTGTGATTGCAAAGACAAAGTCACGATTATTTACGAGGAATCTTCCAAGGTGACTTATTCAGCGCATTAAGGTTTTTTTAGCATTGAACCAACTAAGTTGGACACTCAATAACATGTGCTATGGATTCAAAGTTAAGGTGGGAGAGACTGCGGCTCAATTCACTAACCTCCTGTACGTGGTTTACATAAAGGTTTATGCAAGCAGAGAGTCGAAACTGAACTGCTTACTTAACATCTAGATGCAATGCTTCTATGACGTCAGGATGTCCTAGATGTTGAAAAAATGCAGAAAGCTGCGTTTGTTCAGTGTGGGCACAAATTTTCCATTGATAATAGACGACCACGCTATAATTTGAGACGATGATTGATGAGGAATCGTACAGGTAAAAAGGTACTTGAGAATCCTTTCTCTGATTGTCTTATTCTGATTCCGGCACCTGGCATCAATGTGAACATAACATTGCTCTCATAACATACTCCTTTGGTTCGGTCACCAGGTCCATGACTGACCTCGAGAGGCTTAACAGAATCATCCGAGTGAAAATTTCTAAACATCAAATGCTTTCCAAAACAAGACTAACATCTCACTCTACGATTACATCTGTAGAGTTGGCTTAATACCACCTTAAGACTAGCAGCTGTTGATTTCAGAAGTTCGGACATTTAAACTTTAAACATATAGCTAGTCAGTGGCGAGGTAAACAGCTGCACAAACAACAACTTCCGCACATTATATCTTCCTGCGTGAAAAGTGAAGATTTAAACCTCTGGTTAGGACGTAGATGGAAAGATTTGCCATTGCCATCCAAGACCAGACAATCAAGATGAGGAATTATCAAAAACTCATCCTCAGGATTGCGGCACTTATTGACAGATTCCGTCTGTGTAGAGATCTCAATGAGAACATCGATTACATCACTGATGGCTGTACACTGCTTGCCTCTCAAGAATGCATAAACGTTCAGACATAATAATGTTGCTGGGATTATTCACCTACAATTTACCCTGATCACTGGTTTACCAGAGATTACAAACCGTGGGAAGAGCTGAGAGCTCAAAATTCGCTATATCTAATTCAGAAGACAACATTGCTGAACACGTCCCGTATCATCCAGAATTTTCTGGACGTAAACAATGATAGCAGCTAAAATCGCATTCTGTCGCTATCCTGGATACACAGCAGATATTTATATGTATATGGCCATGTGTCTATAAAGTTATGTTTGTCTCTCGCCGTTTAATGCAAAAAAATTAATATTTTGAATGGATGATCTAAGTCGTTAGCTTTGGAACTAGAATTTATAAGAAATATGGGTCCCTGTAAATGACATCTCCCGTATGAATATTGGATCCCTATAGGGATCTCCAGGATGAATTTTTGGAACCCTATAAACGAACTCACCAGAATAAATGTTGAAACCCTATGAACGGACTCTCCAGGATGAATGTTTGGATTACTATAAACGGGCTCTCCAGGATGAGTATTGGAATCCTATGAATGGACTCTCCAGGATGAATTTTTGGATTACTATAAACGGACTCTCCAGGATGAGTGTTGGAATCCTACGAATGGACTCTCCAGGATAAATGTTGGATTCCTATTAGGCTCTCCAGTGCAACTGTCGGATTCCATAGACGGTTCCCCAGTGTGTATACTCGCGAATTATGATGAATGCGCAAGCAGAATATAGAGTTTCGAAACAACGACTGACACCAATGAATTTACTAATCATTTGCCGCATTTCGCGGCCGTGTTTAGTGGCAAAGTACCAGGTCATGAGTGCCTGTGGGTAGATGGTGGGCCAAAATATGTCAACAAAATCCTGAACTATCCCTGTCAGCCTTACAAAACAGTTGTCAAATCCATAACAGAGAACTGTAAAATTTTAACTTTTTACATTTACTATAAAAATTAGTTTAAAAGTGACATTTGAGCTCTCTCTCCATTTGTCTTGATATCAAAATCGCATAAGCTTTCAAATAAGTTAAAAATCACTGTGACCCTCGCAGAATAGTCACAATTTTAAATACAGGAAACTGCACATTTTTCACATTTTAGACAACTGTTAACTGAAAAGTTCCATTCAGTAGAGCAATGTGTTATTCTTTTTCTGCATCAACATGGCATGAACATTCAAATGAGCGATAAAGAAGAGCCACAATTTCAATTACAGGAAACACTCTCACGCAATTATAAATAATAGATTTTACGCTTTTGTTCTTGCAGGTCAATATAATCCCTCACTGATATAATAATGGTTTTTCATTATAATAGTTGTACATTCAATTTCCACGAATAAGTAATATCGGTAAGGTAGATTTAAAAAAAAGCGTTGGAACTAAGAGAAAATAAAATATTATCTTATCAGCAACAAGCTCCTTAAACCTACAAATTATAACCACTGAAACATTGCGAAAACGTGAATTGTTATTTTTGTGAAAAGGCTAAAAGATCGCATAAAATAGCCGATTCTTGATCGAATGTCTGCATCATGGCACTTGCAACGTCGATGATAAACGGCAATCTGTCCGCCCGGTACGATCGTGATTATGATTGAGGATGATTGGGTGAAACGAGGAATACTCACTGGATCCTTGCGTCAGCGAAGGGATCTGCGGTCACTGGTCACTCACTATGTTCATCTATATGGTGGCTAGGAAAAACGAGAAACGATCCCCATTTACGGGCATCATTAGTCCTGTTGACACCCTTACGCGATTAATTAACGATGCATCCACATCGGCAATCGAGTGTTATATGTGCTTCATGGGCTCTAATACGTCGCTATCGCGGCAATAAAATTACGAGCATGCATATAGACGAGTCATTCCAAGTCGTTCTCGATAATTTTCAGCTCCGTTAGGACCAACGTTCTCTTGCGGAAATCAGGCGTCTATCGAACTAGTTTCTGGCTTACGATATTTCGCGAATCCCTCTTCTACCTTCTATCAACGCGCTGCAGGTTGATTTCATTACCAAGCCTCAATGAATCTAACTTTGTACATCATGTTGCTAATGCCATTACTCATTTACTTTTATGACTGCATCTAGCGCCAACTTCGTGTTAGGTGGCCAATGATTAAAATTAATAAGGCCGACACTATTCCTTTACATCTGTTATTAAAACCTGCCGCATTCCAGTTCGGTGACTTTCAAAATGCTATTTTAAAAATGTGTCATTTGCTGGGTTTTTTTAGCTTCCATTCATTTAAATTCATGTACAACTTTGATCCGTTAGCAATATTACACTTAAAATACTGTTTTTATGTGTTCTCGCGCTTCGCACTCGATTGTACATTCGTCTCGTGCTTCGCGCTCGATTATGTATTTACCTCGCACTACGCGCTCGATTATGTATTTACCTCGCAATACGCGCTCGGTGTTTATATTTTCGCACATTCTTGCGCAAACATTTTAAAATTAAGACTCAAAACATCCACGCGACTGACGGCGAACGCACTCCGCACTTTGTCTTTGCATTTCTTCCGCATTCTGGCACAGACCTTTTAAAATCAAAGGTGAACGGAACGACAACTGTAATTTTGTGATTTTTAACTCTCTCTTGTTAAAGCTTTTTTGGCTTTAATGAACACATTCTCATCACGTATCTCGTGCTTCGCCAGATATTACTTTTTAAAAAATTGCAAAATAAAAAGCAAATTGTATTTATCATAATTATTTTTGTATTTGTTTCTTATTTTGCTTTAAATGATATTCTAAGCTGCTCTGAAACATGTATCGTTTCAATAAATGTATATTATTACAATTCATAATATGCATAAAAATTTAATCATACTAATTCTTATTTCATGTTTTTATATTTTTGTTATTTTTACTGTTGTTTTTTACGATTAAATAAAAACTACTGCGCATCTGCATACGGCCTAATACAGGAACCAATATAGGGTCCTATATAGAAGCCTATGTCCTCTTTCGTCTTTTCTGTGCTTTTTCCAAAAAGTTAATTTTTTAATTTTTAATCTTATGTTTTACGATTAAAAGAAAATCTACTCGTTCTATCGAAAAATAGTTAATAATAAATTTAGAGATCTTTTTAGGCGAACAACTTTTGTCTGATAATTTAAGTTCATACCTTGTGTCGTTTTTTCAAACAAATTTAATATTTTTATTTAGAATGTTATTTTTTACGACTAAACCAAAACTAACTGTCCTATCAAAAATTGTAGCTCTTTTTTGGATGAACAAGTTTTGTCTCATTTTTTCTCGTAGCTTATATTGAAAAGTGATTCATTCTTAACTTGTAGTTCTTTCCAGGCCGCGCAATTTGAGCTTTTTCATTTTTTTTAGTATCTTGCATAGTTTGACCAAATAATGAAATTTTTGGATTTTTCATTATTTTTGGTGCGATCAAATTTGGAGTGTTCAACTTCTCGACCAAATTAAAAAATTTGTTATCATAATCTTGTAGGCCTTTCAAAAAGCAAAGTTTTTCTTCTCCTGACTTTTATTCATATCATGCGTTGTTTGGCTTAAAATGTTAATTTTAGTATGTTTTTTTTTCGATTTACAAAATGCTCTAACTCTGATAATTTTATTTTTATAGGGAAACGTCAGAAGTATAAATTGTTAAAGTTTCAAAGTACTATGAACAGCCGTAAATAGAATTTTTACATCTTGAAAAAATTTGGTTTTAAAATTTTTTTGTACGATCAAATTTTGAATTTTTAACTTATTGACCAAATTGAAAAAGTTGTTATCATAATCTTGTAGCAATTTAAAAAAGCAACGTTTTTCTTCTTTAGCCTTTTTTTCGTATCATGATTTGTTTGGCTTAAATTAAGGTAAAAAAGTGGTCTCAAAAATATTTAAAATATGCCCACTTTTTGAATTTTCATCCAAAATGGCTGACAATTATATTGACCATTAGTTTAGGACACTAAACAAGTGTACCAAAGGGCAACCTAATAGATTTTTTTTTAAGTTATCGCGTTCACAGACAGACCGACATAGAAACATACAGACAGACACATTCGTAAAAACCTGTTTTTCGGATTCAGGGGGTCTCAAAACGTGGACATTTGACAAAAACTGGAGGGGGGGGGGGGCACATTTTACACAAATCTAATACCTTCTCCGATGATAATGTAAAAAAAATCAATAAAATCTTAATGGTGGTATTCAAAACGTTAATAACTTATTTATAAAGTACCCTAGGCTTCTGACATTTCAACTGAGTACTTTTGGTGATCATATTTAGATATCGTGAAAGTTTGGTTGAAATGGTAATGAAAATTCTTATAGCGATGGAACCTCATTAAGTTGACAGATGAACTTACAGAGGTGTGAAATTTATAATATTTTCTCCAATATGATTAAAATTTCCAAACTGTATTTCATTTATTATCTCGTCGGGTTCTGATTTTTCTTTATCATAAAAAGAAAAAAGAGAAGCGTACAAGAGAACTTTGAACATCGCAGGTCTTAGCAATGAGGAAATAAGTAGACGTAGAAACGATTATAGACGCGAAAACAGGATACTTAAACGATTAGTTAAAGAAAGTAAAGATACAATTAGAGCAGAAGAAGAGATAAAAATACAAAGCGACTTTGAAGGAAGCAGGAAACTAATTTATAAAAAAATGAAAGGAAACAAAAGTGCAAATGATGCAGACGGAATACTAGAGGCTTTCAGAGACTATTTTAGGAGACAATTCGGAGATGAAGCTATAGGACACCACAACTGCAATGTTGAACACGATGCGATGGAAAACTCAATTGAAAAAGTCTGTGTCACTGAGGTTAGGGATATAATTAAGAACTTGAAAACCGGTAAGGCTGCGCCTGGGTAGACGGTATTAACGCTGAAATGCTTAAACACGGTGGCGAGTACATACCACATAGAGTTTGCGAATTGCTAAATTTATGTTTCGAGATGGGAGACGTCCCAGACGATTGGAAAGAAGCTATTATCGTACCAATATACAAGAGAAAGGGAGATAAAAGCGAGTGCAATAATTACAGAGGGATTAGCTTATTAAGCACCGTAAGTAAAATATATTCAAAAATACGTATTCGTAGGGTAATGAAAATAACAGAAGCAAAGATTTGGGAAGTTCAAAGTGGGTTTATGCCAGGAAGGTCATGTACCGATCAAATATTTAGCTTAAGGTAAATAACAGAAAAAAGTTTGAGAGTAGGAAAAACAGTTTTCTGTGCATTTGTTCACCTAGAAAAAGCTTTTGACAAGGTAGATAGAAGTAAACTTTGGGAAGTCCTGAAAGAGTATGGAGTCAATGGATGGATCCTACAAGCTATAAAAA
>NC_046664.1:102291011-102294687 GCF_010883055.1 Belonocnema kinseyi | reverse complement strand
GGGTACGAGGGTTAGCGTTCGCAGATGATAAGGTTGTTATGGCAGAGTCTATCGAAGACCTACAAAAAATGTTGAATAAACTAGATGCAAGCATGAAGAGCACGGGCCTCAAAATTAACGCAAATAAAAGAAAAACTATGGTGTTCGGAGGAAAGAGTGAGAAAACACTATGCAATATTTTATTAAATGATGAGAGAATTGAACAAGTTGATAAGTTCGTATACGTTGGTAGCTTATTTACTAGGGACGGGAAGATAGATGAGGAATTAGATAGACGAATAAATGAAGGTAAGAAGGTTATTGGTAGAGCAGGTCCCCTTATCAGAAGTCAAAATATATCAAATAAAGCTAAAATGGTAATACATAATTCTATATTTGTACCGGCTGTACTATATGATAGCGAGACATGGACTTATCAAGAAAAAGATAAGAGTAAAATTAACGAAATTGGCATGAGATTCATGCGCATAATAAGCGGGAAAACCCTAATGGACAAAGTAAGTAACGAGATAATTCTAAAAGAATGTGGTGCAGAAGAGACGCCAGTAGACACATCGGAAAGAAATCGGTTAAGATGGTTCGGACATGTTGAGAGAATGCCAAATGAACGACTAACGAAACAAGTGTAACAAGGTAAAGTAAATGGCAGCGTGCCCAGAGGTAGACCGCGGAAAGAATGGTTAGAATGTGTGAATGAGACCCTAGTTAGAAGAGACATAAGAAGTCACAGAAATACGAGAGCCTGCATGATAAAATGCATGGACATAAAAGAAGCTAGAGAAGTATGCCAGGACAGGAAAATATGGCGGCAAATAGTTAATAAAAAGAGTGTATGTAGAGTGAATGACAGCTGAAACAAAATACCTTGGCCACTAATGGACATAAGTGGGGAACCTTACGTAACGACTTCGTGAGGTTCTTCGCTTGGGGTGATTGCTAGAGATATTGATCAGCAACCTGAGTCGGAGCAGTGTTGCGGAACGAACGTTTTATTTACTTAAATAGCACGAGAATTCTGGATCAATCTGAAAAATCTCTATCCCTTCTACACACTACTCCTTTCCCCTACCGAGTTAGCCACGCCTACCCCGAAAGGGAAATGGCTTAATGGTGTAATAATAATAATAATAATAATAATAATAATAATAATAATAATAATAATAATAATAATAATAATAATCATAATAATAATAAGTTAATAATAGAAGTTCTTACTTGCATTCACTTTCACGGCGTAAGCATAAGATACTGCCGATTGCTTTATGTCTTCTAAATTTTAGACTGCTTTTTATTTTAGGCATTTTTATAAATTGAATTTCAATGATTGCCATTTTGTATAGTTTGACACCTGAAACTTGCAATAATAAGTAACATAAATAGTAATACCTCATTTGTCGTCAATTTCATAAACTTTTAAACTAGCCGGGCCCAAGCTCGAGCCATTGCAAAATTCAAACTAGGCCCAGGGTAGGGGTCCTCAGCCTGGCCTAAGTCTGTAACCAGAAAGAAACTTGATGATTTCTGAATGGGTAGAAAGACGTATAAAGTTTGAATCCACGCCGGAGTAAGGCGTAAGGTACACTACAATTAAAGTACACAGACATTTGTTAATAAATTATAGTCTAATATGAATAAAAGTACTAGAAAATTTCCATTTTATTATGATTCAAAATTTGTACTAGTGCTTGTAGAATTTATGTCTCAAGAAACTACCGAATTAGGTCTGAAGCAGGGGGTGCTTCCACTGTACTAACCAATGTAACAAATATGCCATGAGAATTGAAAACGGCTGTGTGGCGGCGCTATCATTAAGTTTGTTCTATAAGACCAGGCAGTACCATAGGATAAATATATAAAAATTACAAAATAAATATATAGATAACCCTTTCAAAGAATTTTTTCTTCATATTCTAGAGTCAGTTAGTAAACGATACTTACGTACTTACTTATTATTTTCTTTAATGTAAGAAAAAGCGACATAATTGACATAATTAACACAAAATAAAAAATGCATGGAAATTCAGAACTTATAAAAAATAATCAAAAAATAAATATCGAATATTCAAATAAATGAAAAAAAATTCCGGAAAAGATATATTATTATGCAATTATAAAATTTCCAAAATCTCAAATAACGGCAAGATTTTTAATTGATATAAAATAAAATAACGAATTTTAAAATATCAGAAACTTAAATTCACCGACTGCTGAACAGTTCATTGATTATTTATTTATTATTTTCGGAAATTTAAAAATTCGGCAAATTCAAATTTCAGGAATATATTATAATTTGGAAATTTTTAAATTCGGTCAATTTATAATTAATTAATTTATACTTTCAGCATTTTTTGCTTGCTAATTTGTGGTACGGTTAATCATTTTTTCGTTATTTTGTATTAGTCCCGAATATTCTAGCACTTTTAAAAACAGTGATGAAAAACTAATTTTTTTATATTGCCGTTTCACAATATAATACTGTAAACAAGAAATATGATACATCATAAAATATTTTTTTAATCAAATAGGCTTTGCAACAAAGTTAACATATTTGAACATTTATTGAGTCACTCTTAAAGAAACACCATTAATGAATATTTTTTATCTTTGGCAACACTCCAATTAAACAAAACTTATTTTCGACAGTGTTATAAGAAATCCATGTTGAAATTAAATTCTGAGAATTGAGAAGCAGAAAAAGTTTGTTTTAAATTTATAAAAATATAATTTTCATAAGATTTTTGAATAAATAAAAAATAAACAGTTTTAAATATTTCAGACGTATCAGAGAAGAATCTAGAATATTTTCAAGAAATTTTTTTTATATTAATAAAATTAGATACTCCTCGTACTTTTGTCCCCACTAAAATCTCCATCAGTTTCGGAAGGCCCATTTTATTCCAAATCCGAAAAAAAATTCCGTTATTTAAAAAATTTTTTTACCATGTTTCCCATGTTTTCCATGTAAAATGCATGGAGAAAAATCACTTTTTATGAATTTTAAGACTCATTTTTAAGGCTTTGAAAAAATGTTACGGGAAAGTATAGGGGCCTGTAGAGAATTACACAGCCACACAAAAAAGTGTGCGGATCTGGTAACAAGATACGCGTATTCCTATGGATTATGGGGTGCTGAATTTAAATTCGGTATTAAAAATCACCCATCACGTCATGATTGAGCCATAACCTCAAAAAATGACGAAAAATCATGCACTGCGGCAAATAAATTTCAACATAATGCCAGTGATGCAAATTTTCACTTCAAAAACATGTCGACAACTATGAAGGATATCCCCCTTGCCTGATATGAACTTATTTAACATAATTTTACCCAACAGAACCTGACCTCACATAACCTAACCTAGCCTAATCTAACCTCACGAAACACAATTAAACTGATTGTGTTGTCCCGTTGCGTTTGCGGTACCGTTTGAGTCAGCTTGGGCTTAACCTGCAAAGAATTCAAACCTATCCTAACCTAAAAAAACCTAACCTAACCTAATCTAACTTCACGTAACACAATTAAACCAAAGATATTATAAACGTAGATGCGGTACGGGGCGTCAGAGTGGGGAATTATATATATATATATAGGACATCACATTTTCTGTCCTATCGAGGTGCTGCCCTCACCGTACTACGAAATCGAATTCTGGTTTTCTCATTTTTCGTCAAATAT
>NC_046664.1:102289625-102290911 GCF_010883055.1 Belonocnema kinseyi | reverse complement strand
ATCGAATACTTTTAATGTAAAATTCTTGCATATCTAGATAGCTTTAAATTTTTAATTATTCAAGACACTGAATAGTACAAATATAAAATGTCTTAACTATCAGGGCTTGAAATATTTTCGAAATTCCAATTAGCTCTTTAAGGAACATCGTAAGATCAACAAAAAAACCTTTTTTTTATAATGTTTAATAACTGTTTCCTTTATTACGAAATCATAAACAAAAAATCAGATTTTATAATTGTGTTTCTTTTCACTTCTTTCTACTCCAAAATAGTTATTAGATAGAAGAAAATTGTTTTTTATACACAAAAAGTATTTAGAAAACAGTTTTTAAACAACTTGAAAAAAATTTAATAGTATTAAATAGTTCGATATATAATAGAAACGCTATAAACAGAAAATTTTATTCTACTTTTTCATGTTTGACCTAAAACTATTCAATTTTAAAGGCTACAAAATACTAATGTGAATAATAAGTAGCATATTCTTATTAGTTTTTATTTGAAACAGGTTGGTGCTAGAAAGGGGATTGACCAGGAATTTTATGAGGCTGGGAAAAATAGACAAATGGCAGTGAATTAATTTTTGACCGGTCCAAGTTTGATTTTAACAGTTTTTTTTAAATTTCCTAGATTGCTTCTTTTCCTATTATATCATTCAGTTTACAGTATGTCATTCGAAAATCTTTCACTTCAGAATTTTCCGTTTAAGTTTTAATATTTAAGCGTATAAATTGTGATTCTTTTTTTAATTGCAGTGGACACCAATGATTCAGAAGTTAAGCATAATTGATTTCACAACACGATTCGAAAATTGTATAAAATTGAAGAATTAAAAAATTTTAACGTTAAAAATTAAAATATTTCAATTGGAAAGTTTTAGAAGTTAAACAAATGTAAACTCGCGATTAAAACTTTATAACCCATTTTCAATTGAAAAAAACTTCAAAATAAATATATATACATATTAAAAGGCTTTTATTAGAATTTAAAATATTGTTTTAGTCTCAAATTTGAAAATGTCTGAAGAAAAAGAACAGTTGCCTAATATTTAGAAATATTTCACTGTTCAATTAAGATTCCTAACTAGAAATAAAATATTCAAAACTAAACAAAAAACTTAACTTTGAACGTTATAATTTTCATTTTTCTATTACAAAAAAAGTCTTTTAGAAGTAAAATTCATAAATTTTGATGTATGATAAATTTGAAACATCTATTATTCCTAGAAAAAATCGAGTAAGTTGAAAATATAAAAGGTTTAAAAAATTATCTAAAACGAATCTG
>NC_046664.1:102277117-102289525 GCF_010883055.1 Belonocnema kinseyi | reverse complement strand
AGCGGTGGGTAGAGGGGAAGTGACTTTTTTCGCCGGACGCGCCGTCTACATTTATGGCGGGCAACTAAGCCCGCACCGCATCTACGTTTATAATATCTTTGATTAAACTCATTATGTTGTCCCGTTGTGTTTGCGGAATCGTTTCATTCAGCTTCGGCTTAACCTACATAGAGGTTTAACCTATCCTAACCTAACAAAACCTGACCTAACCTAACCTAGCCGAATGAAATTCAACCACACGTGTAGCTATGTAAGCGTACGGTTCTCAGCCTTAAATGTGTGCTATATTTAATAGGTTAACTCAATCTTAACCTACAAATGCATTTAACTTAACAGAACCTAACGAAATTTTGCTTAACGCAACACAGCTTAACTTTAGTGTTCCCGTTGTAACACAATAAAATTCATTTCATTGTACTACAGGTGGTTAAAAATTTAGACACACATTACTCATTTGAAGAAACTTAGAACTACAAGTAGAATTGACCCCATTTCAATTAACCTGACAATGTTTGTATCAATTAAAATGTAGAACTGTAACTTAAACATGCAAATGAATAAGAGTTTTATTCAAAAATTTTTTCTCTCTGCTTTTCTTAGACTTAAGGGATATATTTATAATATCTTTCGTGTTTACATTTTATCTTGCTTTTTATCGTAATTAAATTGCTTTCTAGACCTACTACAGTCTATTTTCTGCCTGCTGTAACGTGTCCTTTTTTCTTCGAAGGAACAATGCAAAGGGTTACGCTTACGTTTAAGACGTTTAAGTACAGGGTTGCCAGCGTAATCGGTTAGGTTAGGTTAGGTTTTGTTAGATTAGGATAGGTTAAACCTCTATGTAGGTTAAGCCAAAGCTGAATGAAACGGTACCGCAAACACAACGGGACAACGCAATCAGTTTAATTGTGTTTCGTGAGGTTAGGTTAGGCTAGGTTAGATAGATTTCTAGGTTAGGATCGGGTTGACCCATTCGATGTAGCACACATTTGCTAATGGGAAAATATGCTTCCAGAGCTTTACGTGTAGTTCAATAAATTTCTGTTAATTCAGGTTAGGTGAGGTCAGATTCTGTTGGGTAAAGTTATGTTAAATAAGTTGATATCACACAAGGGTTGATCCTTCACAGTTGTCGATATGTTTTTGAAGTGAAAATTTGCATCACTGGCATTATTTTGAAATTTATTTGCCTCAGTGCATGATTTTTCGTCATTTTTTGAGGTTATGGCTCAACCATGACGTGATGGGTGATTTTTGATACCGAATTTAAATTCAGCGCCGCAAAATCCATAGGAATACGTGTGTCTTGTTACCAGATCCGCACACTTTTTTTGTGTGGCTGTGTTATCTAACGAAGAAGTTCGTTTATGAGACATATGAAATTTCATCAGTGGAATATTTATCCACATTGTTTGACTAATTTGATTTTTTTTTTAAATAAAAATTATTGCTTAAATATAATTAATAAATAAATTATTATTAAATTAATTAGTAATCAGTTATTAATTATTACTGATGAATATTCCATTAGACCCACAGTAATAATTTTTATTTTAAAAAAATTCGAAACGAAATTATTTATACAAATTCCATTTGTTCAAATAATTGAAAGTAAATAAACTAATGTTAATAAATATTCCACTAGGTCAATATTAATCATTTTTAATACAAAGAAGACAATAATACAGATCTCAAAGGGTCGATTTCATGAAGAGTTAAGATTTTTGGTTTTAAGGGTAGTTTTCAGGTACTCGTGGGGGTGTGTTAGGGTGTCATACCCATATGCCTGATACATAAAATTCTTCGTTGGATAATTCTCAACAGGCCCCTGTACTTTCCCATAAAATTTTTTTAACCCTAAAAAATTATTCTAAAAACTCAAAATAGTGATTTTTCCCCATGCATTTTACATGGGAAACTTCAAGTCGAAACTGGCACTTGTTAAAATCAAAAAAAAAAATATGGAATTTATTTTTTGGGATTTGGAATGAAATTGGGGGGATCGTTGTCCTCTAAAGAACACAGCGTTTTTGAGCAACCCTAATATATAACCCAATATATGAACTATATATAACTTTTTCAGATGGGATGTACTATATATCTCCGATGTTCCCTTTCTTTACCGAAAAACCGATATTCTAATATTAAGAGCGTCGTATTCTTACAGGCATATTCTAACGAAAGTTAGAAAATATTCTTAAAATGAGAATATTATTGCGGAACAAGAAATGCGCAACGGAAAATGTGCCTTGCTCTGTTCAATAATTTCTTTCAAAGTTTCGTGCCACACGTCCTTTTAGACTAGTTCCTTTTTTTGTAATTTTGGGCATTGAGTGTTTCACTTTAAAGAAGAGTGGTAAGTATAAAATACAAATAATTAAACATCTTTCATCAAAATTTGTCAAAATCTGGTTCACATTATAGTTTTCAATTGGAAAAAATGCTTGTAAGCTATAAATTTTGTACTTACTCAATTTCAAAGTATACTTACTTCTGCATTTGATGTTCACAATTTATTTACTTTTCAATTTCGCGCAGTCACACAGAGACATAACCTCTATAGTCTAAGATTAACCATACCTTATTATCATATAGACAAGATTATTTTAAAAAGAATATATATTCTTAAGGTAAGAGGTCCTTCATCTTCCCTTAAGACCATATTCCTGGCGCCTATTTTATTTGCAAACATTCTTTAACTTAGTGGGAAATTCTTGAAATTAGAATCTCGTTTTTTTAGTGTTGGTAATCCATATTAAAAAATGCCAGAACTGACGAATGGTTTATCCTACACGCAGAAAAAACAAATGTAATATTTACTTATCAAGAATTTTAAACGGTTTCTTATAACCGTAACAGTATAAACTGCTCTTAATAAGGGGGTGAAAATGTTAAAATTACTTAGCATTTCGTAAATATCACAATGAAATTAAGGTTAATTCAACGGTTCTCCTTCAGTAAAATAAACCTCTACTTCCTCGTTTTACATATTGAACGCCATGTAAAACCCACTGAACCGAGATTACAATAGTAGTGCAGTGGACATTACCGAAAGATCGGTACATGCTACTGATCGGGTGAATTCACGACGCAATCGCCAATGAATGCATTGCATCACCTAAAAAACATTCCTTCTTGACATTTCTGTGACAGTCGTCTCATCACTACATATTCGCACTTCGCAAGGAAAAGGTTTTGTAAAAATAATACAATTTTGGATGGCACAGCTTATTCACAGATCGCGTACACTTGAGAGTTTATTGGAGCAAGACCACACTCAGTTACAAATGCATTTCAAAATTATTTTACAGATCGCAACTCGTATACTAATGTAGTGGTTAAGACTATTGACTTGCGTCATAACTTGCATCATAACTTACAAATAACGATTAATTATAAGTATATCCGAAAACATTTATAAGAAATAACCGTGCGCTTATTTATTAATTATTTTTAGCAATACTTTTTCACAATTTATAGTGCATGTCAAACCGACATGATAATTCGTAATTGCAGGATCCAGGAACTGTACAGAATAGCGACTGGATCGGTAAAATCTACTGATCCGCAGGTCAGCACCACTTGAGAATCGGTACTAGTGACCATCATTGATAGTCATACTTATTTGCCTATAATTGTAACGTTTACTGAACTGTCATGTTGTCCATATACGTACTAGGAAGATCGGTAGATTTAACTTGTTTTTCAGTAAAATGTAAGGTTCTTTTTTCTGCGTTTACATAAAACTGACAGAGAATGCATTTTTCATGTAAAGAGAAACTTTTTAAAAACATTTTTGAGGCCGGAGAAATTTCTTCTTGAAATATAATTTTTTCTTTTTCCCCATAAACGATGTAACATATAACAAAATATCAAGATGTATTTGAGTTCAATATTTCTAGATATGCTAACTTTTATCTGAGTATTATATTATAATTTTTTTACTTATTACCATCTTTTTCAAACAAACCAAAAATTGAGTGGGCTTTTTGAGAAAATTCTCTTTCAAGCATTTTAGAAAAGAAAAACTGTCATTTTGTGATTTCTTTTTTAATAATTGTAAGAGCAAGAATTCCCATGCCAAAAAAATGTCGAATACCTTCGCCAATTCAAAAAGTACTGCAATTCGAAAAAATGTCTGTCAGTTTTTTAGAATTCGTAGATAATCTTCGAATGATTGCAACAAATCAAGACATTTTTTCGAACAAACTATGATAAACTTGTTTCTTTATTTCTTCTATAAAATAACATATCCTAATACCACATCATTCTGACACCCTAAGCTAAACATCAAAGAGAATTTGTCACAATTTTTTTGTGGGACATTTTTTAAGTTTAAAGTCTCAGTATAAACCCGATATACGTATCGGTTTAGAATTTAGAGTTGAGCGAGCAGGACTAAGGTTGTGGAATGGGTTTTTAATCAGTGTATTCCGTACAATGGAGGTTCCCGTGGGGCACCAGCCAACCCTCGTACCTTCTTCTTTAGCCCTGAAGGTGCGTGTGTGCCCTCGCTCCTAACCCCTCACCTCGCTGAACACGCCATGGATTTTGTGAGCACTATACAGTGATACACACTGGCCCGGTGGTAACGATTTGGCCTCTGCAAGGTTCTGCGTCGACCGGACGTGCACTAATTCCAATGGGGAACTACAACTACGGGTCGTGGTTAATACTGTACAAAAGCCCGAAATGGGATGGGATCAGAGGGCGGGTGACGATCTGTACGTTGGTTGAAAGTGAAACCGTGGTGCAATCAGTAGCGGCCATATGTCACACGGCCAACTTGTGAAATGTCTATCACTCTTTTTACCCCTTCTATACTTCTCTTGTCCTCTCACCTTCTTTTTAATCAAACAGATCTATGTTTGATCTAATCTGCGCTATCGATTTCAATCTTTTAGAATTTTACATCATGCATGTGACTACTGTTACATGGGATCTACGCGCTCTAGCAATTTTATGAAAATTGAATAGATGATTATGCACCAGGGGCTCTAAATTTGAATTTTTTTAAACATATTTTTCATTAACCCCAATGAGAAATCCACAACGGGCGTATACTGTGCCAGTATTGACTCATACTGGCGTGATACACGCCAGTGCTGGCTCATCTACTGACATATGTCTGAGTTGACAACAATCTTATGTACAGGACTGCCAGTGCTGGCCACGTACTGATAAACTGTACGGCCATATAGTACTGATAATCGATACTGGCATTTAGTACTATTAATCGATACTGGATTTTATAAATGGTGCAGTACTGGCAGTCAGTGCAGGTGCAATACTGGAAGTTAGGGCAGGGCAGGGGGGTTGGCCTGCCATGCAAATGCATGAAGTCAGTTTTGTGAAGAAGCGCAGAAGATGAAACACTGGCGCCACTGGCTTGGCGCCCTACATTTGAGTGTCAGCTGACAAGAAACATGGGCGATTGAGTATTTTTCTCAGTTTTTGTAATATTTGGAACATTTGTGGATATTATAAAAACTTTGAGCTTGAATTAAACTAAGGTTAACTGTTTCTAGAATTAAAAAAATATCGAGGATTAAAAAATAGACCTTGAATACAAATGAAAATGTCTTACGTAAATTTTTAATTTTGAAGCAGAGTAAAATTGTAAAATATAAAGATTACATCATCAAGGTTTAAAACAAATACACTAAAAGTTCTGAAATGTTGTTATAAATAATATTTTTTCTATTTTTAATGACTTGGATGATTCTAAAGTATTAACACATTATAATAAAAATATAAAAGAAATTATAAAAATTATAATTTTCAATATTTAGTATATTGTGTTAATCGATAAGATAGTGGAAAGCTTATCAGTATTAAAGCTATTAAGTTCACTGTACATTTAGTCATTTATTTATTTAAAAATTGAATTAAAATATGGAGATATGAATTAAATATGGACATTAAATATGGATACACTCAGAGAAATGGATGGTTGGCACACCCATTTTTTGTTGGATAAGGAATAGTTGGTTAGAACTTCTGTTCAAAATGTCAGGTCAGCCAAGTCCATTGGCTACAGTGACCAGTTATAATTGTTGCGTGTTAATTGGCCGCTGCAGCAATGCATTGGACCCTCCAATTACCGAAAAGTTAGCTCAGCCAACTAATTGGCCGGTGGTTCCAGATTTGTCTTCCTGGTCGATTGCGCATGCGCCAAGGTCTCTTTGGGTTCGCTGTGTTGACAGGCACATGACTTACGATGCCTAATGCAATCATTTAGTGCGTTTCGTCTTAGATTTGGAACACGCGAGTGAAGTTTTTAAAGTGGAAATTGTGCTCTTTGAGGTTATCAGCGATGAAGGTATTGATCGTTTTAATTTTTATATATAAGACCTGTGTTGTGCGTGTGTAGATTGATGCAACGTTAGGGTTATGTTTTCTGGAGTAGTTTGGAAGGCCACCTTAATATTTTGAATTTCCAATTAAGTTATTTTAAGTTAAAATTAAAGTACTACAGCACGAAAACAAGATGTTTTAGACTAGAAAATTCAATTATACTTTTGAGAAACGTAAGATTATTGTAGATGGTATCAGTTTCGAGGAAAAGGTTTGTTTTTTATGGAAAAAATGGATGATAACCAGAAATATTTTAAATAAAAATTTTAATGTCTTGCGAAAAACAATTGTCTATAAAAGTTCTTAACAAATTAGAAAAAGTTTTTTTGCAAAAAGATTCCCTACAACTTGACATTTTCGAATGCTTTCAAAGAAAATCATCTGGAAATAACCTATGATTTACGATTTATTGATATTTTACTGAAAATAAATTCAATTTTCGGTCAATTGCATTACTTCTTGAAAAATTCGAAAAGGTGGTTGTATATAATATTTTCGCCAAAAAATTGAGCTATCACTTATTAGATCGTTTTATTTTTTTAAATCTGTTAAGAAAAAATATCGACCAAACAACTTTTAAACAAAAAAAACCAATTAGATGCGAATGTGACGCATGCGCAGTTGAGTAACTAGCTCTTGTGGGAATTCCTACAGAGTTGGCATTTTGCATTATGATTGAACTACTTGATTCTGAAATTCATGTTATGAAAATTTGTCCTTAATGTATTTCTGTAATAAATTTATTAATAATACAGAATCAAAGTTTCAATAACATAATCGATTGTATCATATATTTTATTCTTATAATCTAAAAACATTGCAATTTTGTGCATACTGTAATTAATTTCTTGTCAATAGATTTGATAATTCTAACTTTACATGAAATCGAAAAACCTTGAGTTCTTAAATAATAATTGAAAGCAAAAGAACTTGATCAATTCCATCATATACTAATATTTGACTCATCTAATGGTAAATATACTAATTTTACCTTAAACAATTTAATTAATTATTATTGTATTTGAGGTTAGGTTTCAATGAACCAGCAGAGTGTAATTACTTACATCTTCCTCGCATAGGTTTCAAGGTCTACTGACTGGTGTTTGGTGCCTCCGAACACGTGGCTTACTCGCCTTATGTATTTTTAATTATTGATAGAATATTATAAACGAGTAGTATGTATACAAATTTCACTGCACTATCAGGAAAAAGCAAGCAACGCTAGTTCTCCGAGCGCATGGGATGGCGTTTCAGTAGGAAATCGATCTACCTCGGTCGGGCCCAGGTATGGGCCACAGAGTTCTACCAATCAGGGCCCGATCGGGAAATCCGATCGGGGCCAGATCGGTAATATGTTTGAAATCGGGCGAACCACGTACCCTTACTGTTTTGAGATGCTCACAATCTCTGTCGAAAAGAGCCATTCTTAAACACTTGTCCATAAACAATATAAAAAGCCATGAAGACATAACGCATCCTTGTCTAACTCCCTGAATAATATCCGAATAATCTATGTACCTTGCCAAAAGCTTTTTCTAGGTCAACAAATGAACAGAAAACTTTTTTTTCTACTCTCACACTTTTTTTCTGTAATTTGCCTCAAGCTAAATGTTTGATCCGTACATTACCTTCTTAGCATAAACCCACTTTGGACTTCCCAAATTTTTGCTTCTGTTATTTTCATTACCCTACGAATAAGTATTTTTGAGTATATTTCACTTACGGCACTTAATAAGCCAATCCCTCTGTAATTATTGCAGTCGCTTTTATCTCCCTTTATTTTGTATATTGGTACGATAATCGCTTTTTTCCAATAGTTTGGGACGTCTCCCATCTCAAAACATAAATCTACTCGTATCAATTCGCACAGTATGCCTCGTGACAAAAGGGATTTTATTATTAAACCTGGACATTTAGTGTGTGCTACTTACAAGACGAAACCTTTAGAAAACAGAACACTTATAAAAATGCGCGATATTACTTGTAAAAGTCGTCGCCGTACTTGTAGCTTGTAAAAAGTACCAATGACTATATGAAGCGCTTACTTGTAATACAAGTTACAATTCCCTAGACTTTTACTTGTAAATTGTAAGTTGTAGGTTTTACAAAATAGGCCCTTGGTTTAAGAATGAAATCCTTTTTGGCACGATTAATTACCTTTTGCTAACTTTCAACCTCATTTTTTGGAACGCAGAAAAAAAATTTTTTACTCCACTTGAGCGGGCTGCGTCGTACCCTGATTTACAGCTCGGAGCTATACATCGATGACCATCCATTTTGATTACACATTTGTCCGGAAATTAATAAAATACGCCGCATTCACAAGCCGCGGCGGTGGCGCCAATGTTTTAAGACTCGCCGCTCTTCACAAAACTGACTCGCGGCTCTAATGCAAAAGCGAAAATCGTCCCACCCCTCTGTAGCAGGTACATATACTGGAGTATGTTTCATATGATAACAATATTCTGCATTCGACTACCCGAGCTGGCACCGTACTGGCAGTTTACGACACAATAACCTGTCAATAACTTTTTTTTTAAATTAATTGTAAGGTCCGCAACACTGTTCTAACCCAGATCGCTGACCAATCTCTCTAGCAAGCACACCAGGGAAAGAGCTTAAGAAAGTCATTGTATCATAGCATGACTTTTTTTCTCAACGCCTTGACAGTATAATCTGGCCCAGATTTGGCGCTCATCAGGGATTAAGAAGAAGCAAAATCTAAGTTCGATCAGTAAATTTTTTTCACATACTCTGAAAAAGTTACAGGGTGTCTGTAATGAATATTTTTGAACTAAAGATGCTTATAGTGAAAAAGGATTTTTTCCCAAGACATTGCCAGATGACGTCATAACAAGCAGTACCAATCACGTATTGACACTGACCTATTTAACACACTGCTAGTTTTTGTCGATCAAGTGTCAAACTGTCAGCCAGCCAATAACTAGCACCTGACCCAACCATAAATAGCAGCTGACTAAACGCTCTAGCCCACAGCATGCCAGAAAAAACTTTACACTTTTGGCCAGACTCAGGCCTGAACGTTTGGTGAGCGCCAGTGCTGGAAACCTCGTGGTCTCGTCTGGACCAGGCCAGCGCCAGAACATTTTTCCACGCGGGCTTTACATCCATAAATTCCTTTACATTTAGTTGTTTTGCATACAAAAGCTGTTTTTATTTCCAAAGCATACAAGGTAATCATTAAATTATTAATTACTGCATCAAACAAAAAATTGAGATGAATAAAGAATTATTCTAGTTCCACAGGTAACGGAGCACAAGAAGCACACAACAGCCTAATATTCATACTTTTATCGGTGCGACGCAAACGCTACTTTCGGATCTGGTGCACACTGCTGTGGTCTATACTTCCTCTTCGAATTAAAACTAACGAGGCACTAAAATTTTCCTTTTGACTCTAGACTATATTTCCACCCACCGTTCGGTCCCAGAAACCCACGGCTTTCTATCGAATTTGAAACTTCAAAAATTCGCTCGAGTCTCGGAGAAGAGTTAAGTCATATTTATCACTTTGTATTAGGCCCATGTTGTGCCAGTATTGAGCCAACGATTGGCATCAGAGGTGTGAAGTCGTTTATTCAAATTTTTAATAAAAATACAAACACGATTGGAAAATTGAATTTTTTGAAATAGAAAAGAAATTAAATGTGCATAAAGCCGGATTGAATTCATTCAGCTACTTTGATGTACAGTTAAATTTGTTATATTTTCGCAAAATCCGAGTTGGCCATTGCTTGTATCTTTAATTTGACATTATGATAAAAAAGGTATATAAACAATAAATATTAATTGATTGCGACTATTATATACTTAAATATATCACCTAGCAGCTGGTAGTCTTAACCATCGCTCTGAACCTACAGAATTGAAAGTCAATGAAAAACCATCCTCAAAGACTACAAGTCAAAGGTCATATAGATCTAAAGTAAATTCACTGTTAACGACAATATAAAAAAAAATAATTGAAAAATAATTTCAATCGATTAAAATTCTTCTTCGTGTCATTTAATTTTTTCACGTGGTGGAATGTTTTGCTTTTTAGGCTTTTCAGACCATTTTACAACTTTGTATTGCATAAAATGTACATAAAGATTGATAATTGCTCTTAAACATGGAAATTAGAATTTCTCCTTTAAAACGACAGGATAAAAAATTTTATTTGTGATAGTTGTGTTTATAGTTTTACGACATTTTAGAACACATAAAACATATTTTTAAACGTGTGTTTTTTTAAAAGGTTTTAACGTTTATACTTTCAAGATAGTACTGCCCCGAATGTGAATCCAATCGTTAGCCAGTACTGGATGAATTACCAATTATTTGTACTGATGACCAGTAATGGGCGACTACTGCGCCTGAGGAGAAATTTGGTGAAGTACAAAAATGTAGACATGGGTTGGAACGGAAATATTGTTTGGGTGTTTCGAATGTCCAAAGAGGTCATCATTCTTATCACTTTAATCGTAATTTGTGAATTACTGTGATGGAAGCAAGAATTTTAACATACTCTAAGATCTTTTAGACCGATCCCGAGCAAAAGTGACCAAATTCAAAAACCAGACTTTTATTTAAAAGAAAACTAGGAATTAAATATTTGGTCTTAATATACTCGAATTTTCCATTTTTCTCTGGTTGCGTCCATTAACAACATTTGTTTTTTAATCAAATCTTATCGCTACTTTTTAATTATGGCCCTGAATCCGAAAAACAGATTTTTACGAAGAGTCTGTCTGTATGTATATCTGTGTATATGACTGTCTGTATGTCTGTCTGTGAGCACGATAACTTTTGAATAAAATCATTCTATTAAATTGGCCTCTGATACACTCTTTTAGTGTCCTAAGCTAAATGCCAAGTTCGTTAGTCAGACATTTTGGATAAAAATACTAAAAGTGAGCAAAATATAAAAATTTTTGAGTACACATTTTTTCATGATTAAAAAATTCTCTGTACAGTTGTTCATAGTACTTGAAAAGAGAAATGTTACTTTTCGATAGTCCTACAAGATTGTCATATGAACTTTTTGAATTTTTTCGAAAAATTCAAATTTTGACCGCACGAAAACCAATTAAAACTCAAAAATTGCATTTTGCGGCCAAACTATGTAACATAGGGGAAAAAAATGAGAAGACTAACATTGTGCACCCAAAAAATATCTACAAATTTGTTATTAATCACTTCTTTATATGACACGTAGTCATCAAGTAAGACTGCTAATATAGAACCTGCAAACTTCGTTGTAAAATTTGACCAAGTTGTATTGGCTAAAATTTTTTGATTAAAATTAGCAACCTTGTTCGTTACGTTAGCCAACATCATTCTGTTGCGGTAGCTAGCCTGCTCGGTTATCGTGACCAATGTACTTGGCTGTCGCAACCGAATGTCTCTGCTACGCTAACTAACCTACTGCATACGAATGCATAGCCTTTCGCCATTCATCTAAGTTTTTATTAAATACAGTTCGATTCCCTATTATGGTCAGCAACTCTTTTATTTCTGCTGTTCTCGGCAACGCCAAAGTCATAGATTCAATCGCATTCTCTGTAAAAGAAGATTTAAGTTTTCACCTTTAACGCTGTTTTACAGACAAAAATATTCAGTGCTCACTGCATTCTCCAGAATTCTCGTGCTATTTATGTAAATAACACGTTCGTTCCGCAACACTGCTCCGACCCAGGTTGCTGATCAATCTCTCTAGCAATCACCCCAAGCGAAGAACCTCACGAAGTCGTTATGTAAGGCTCCCCACTTGGGCCCATTAATAGCCAAGGTCTTTGTTTCAGGCGTCATTCACTCTACTGACTCTCTTTTTATTAACTATTTTCCGCCATACTTTCCTGTCCTGGCATACTTCTCTAGCTTCTTTTACGTCCATGCATTTTTTCATGCAGGCTCTCGTGTTTCTGTGACTTCTTATGTCTTCTTATGCCCATGTGTCTACTAGCGTCTCTTCTGCACCACATTCTTTTAGAATTATCTCGTTACTTACTTTGTCCATTAGGGATTTCCTGCTTATTATGCGCATGAATC